>NC_074672.1:29259242-29604867 GCF_029448725.1 Salvelinus fontinalis
GCCTTCGTTTTGTTTGATATTCTCTAAGGTTTTCACTGCAGTCGTCCATAAAATGTCTGTACTGCCAACGTCTTGTGCTATAGTTTGCTTTATAAAGCAATTCTGGGGTGGAAAACAACATCTAAAAACATATTAAAACAAGCTCATCATGAAGTACCTGGTAGCACAGTAAGGAGCATGTTCGAAACCTCCGAGGGAACACGTGGAGTCAGAGACGCCTATAAAAAAGCTAAATCACCATTTGTAATTTGATAGGCACATACACATACCTTCACTAGAGTATTAACAACCTCAGTTATGCTCAAAATAACGAGAACAGAAACGTACAGTAAGAACTAAAACAAAGATTGTACTCCTGCTGTGGTATGAATCTCTGTCTGGGATCACAAGTAGTCAAATTAATCAAGCAATCAGATAAATCACATGAGTCAATCTCCTCAGAAGTCTAAGTCCAGTGTATTTACTGTGGTCTCTACAGATCAAGGGCTGATAAGCCAGGCTCTGTCCACTCAGATGCTGAGGTCCTTGGGGCTCTCTTTGTAAAACCTTCTCTTAGGCTCTGGGAACTGGTTCGGGGCACGGCCTACTGCGTTGTTTTGGTGTTGTCCTGCCTTGTTGCTAAGTCCTGCATTGTTGTAGCCGGCGTTGTGGTGAGCGGAGGAGTTGTTCTTCAGTGTGCTGTAGTAATCCTTCTGTCTGGAAGCAGGCGCTGCAGCGTAGTTCAGCTCCTCCCTGCTGGAGCTGCTGTTTGGAGATGAGTCTCTCTCTGACCTGTAGTGTCTCTCTGGTGTTCCGTTTATCCCGTAGCTCTCATCCCTCATCTCGGCCGACGAGTCCCTCAGGAGGTTGCCGTTCTTCAGGCTGCCTCTGTCGGGCGTACGGCCCCTGGAGAGAGACAGGGAGGAGGCCCCATTGTTGGGGCGTTCTGGGGTGGTGGCCTTCATGTCAGTCGTGCGGCCCCTGGAGCGAGACAGGGAGGAGGCCCCGTTGTTGGGGCGTTCTGGGGTGGTGGCCTCCATGTAGGCTCTGCCTGGGGTCTGTGGTTCCCTCAGGAGCCTACGGTCATAGAGTGGTCGTTCCGGAGTGGCTGCATGACTGAGAAACCCTCCGTCGTCATACTCCCTCTCAGGTGTGCAGTCACGGTGTGCTCGCTCTGCCCTGCGGTCCATGGACTTGGCCCGCCGTCGGTCAGGGGAAGTGTTGCGTTTACGGGTGGGCGAGCGGTCGAGGGAGCCGCGGCGCGGTCGACCAGATCTCTGGTCCAGAGTACTGCTACTAGCGGAGCGCTCTCGTTCTTTCTCCGCCGCTGCAGCCTTCTTCCCAGAGCTGTCCTTGCGCAGAGTCTTTAAGAGTTTCGAGATGCCGCTCTCCGAGTCAGACTTCTTGAATTTGCGGCCAAGACTCTTCTTGTTGTTCCCGCCGCTGGTGCTGTTGTCCGGGGAGTGTTGTCTGGAGGTGGTGTGGTTGTTGTTCCAGGTGTGATGGTGGTGGTGGTTAAAGTGCCGGCCCGAGTGCTCCATCCTGTCCCTGTCTCGGCCCTGTCCAGCATCCTCATGGCGTGATGGTTTGTGAAGGTCTGGTGGATAACTGGACTCCGATGAGGTGTGATATCGGCTGTTTGGTGGCAGGGTTCTCACTTGCGGAGAGTCTTGTGCCCCGGGTGTGGGAGAGTGCCCGTCATGGCTGGCGTCTGGGGGAGAACAAAGACAGGACATGAGAGACATTCTCAGACTGGGTGGAGTTTAAACTAGCTAAATAATATAACCCTGGAAGCTCAGACAATTCTCTCAAACTTAAGGTTCCATAGCCATTTTCATGTGGGTGCTTGTATCTGTATTTAGTCAATACAGCCATTTTTATGGAAACCATGCACTTCCATAAACATGAACATGTTGGCAAATTGTGACAAAAATATTTACTTCTGGGAAGAAAAAATCTAATTTGTACACAAATGGCTTATTTGATCCTCAACCTAAATGACCTAAAAGTAAACAATTGCTTAAGTATATTTTATTTGAGAGTAATGGATTGGCACATGTAGGCGGCAGCAACACAACAGGTGCAACACATTGCAAGTGAAGGGCTGGGTTATCAATGACAACAAGCACCTATGACATTATTAAAAGCAAAATGATGAACAAGTCGATTATCATCATTGGGAATGGGAACTGCAGAAAAACAAAGAGCCTGAAACAAAAAACTGGAGAGTGTTCTGCCAATGACTCCAATTAGGGATATGTTGTTATGGTAGCAGCGGTGGCGAGCAGTTGCATGAATCCATCCAGAAGTGGGCGGAGAGTAAGCAGTGCATTCTGGGTGTATGGGTCAAAAAAGCACAGTACAGGTTGAGGAGTGAGTCAGGCCACACAGCACTAAACACATACCCAGGGAGGTGCAGGTAGGAGATGGGTAGGGGGAGATGGGTTAAGTGGGTGAGGAATGTTGGGGTGCAGGGGTGGAGGGTAAAGGGTTAGGAGGGTGGGTTGGAACAGACTTGGCTACAAACCGTGGTCTGATTTTGGCCCATTAAGTAGAAACAGGGCTCTCCCATCTTGTCATTTCTCATAGTACCAACAGCGAGATGCGGAGCCATCATCGCTGGAGGGAGGAGGAAGAGCCCAGAGTAAAGAAATGGAGAGGAAGAGAGAGGAAATAAAATCAAATAAAAACAACCAAATAAATAAAATGAGAAATCAGAGGGTTTAGATCCTCAATGAAGACCAGAGAAAGAAAAAAGTAGTTGGTTCAGTTTTTACGTTTTTCTGGCTGGCAGAGAAAAGGAAAACCTAGAGAATTGATGGCTGGGGGGAATCCTTCACACAGTGACCTTTCTCGGCAGAACAGAGATAAAGATAAACATTCCCAGATGAATGAGCTAGAACATACAGTATTTGGACGAAAACAAGATTGAACCAGCGGCCTTTCTGTTACTGTCCCAACACTCTTAACTGCTAGGTTACCTGCCGCCACAGCAGAATGAACATTACATAATATGGCCAATAAATCACTGATGTAGGAGCAATAACATTAAATGTCATTCAGACACATCACTGGGACATCAAATATTCAGAAAATTCTTTGTTGAGCTATAAGACATATCATAATATAATACATTCTAAAGCATTGGATCAGGACACTGAAGACACACCAAAGAAATCTTGCTTACAGCAACAAGACATTGCAGACTATGGTGTCCGTCCGGTGTTAGTTAATCAGAGGCGGTAGTGTTAGTCACAGTATGGAAGGAACATGTATCACATCACATTGCCGCGCACCATATTCAGGAACAGATCCATCGCCCCTCTTGAGGACAAGGCGTGCCCTCCGGCCACCATTCTTGATCAGCTCGATGGCGCGTGCGTGCTTCATGTTCTTAGTGCTCTCGCTGTTGATCTCCAGGATCTCATCTCCCACCTGTGTGTGCAGAGAGTGAAGAAGGGAGGCTGTTTAATGAGACAACCAGACAATTGATCCCAGGAGATATTAATTGTCTATAACATAAATATTATTATCAAAGTACAATAGAGTAGATATTCTTTTTTTCATGGAGCATACCCTCATCTTGCCATTCCTGACAGCCGCCCCATCCTCAGCGAGCCTCAACACATAAAGGTCCATGTTGTACTCCCGTCCTCCTCTCAGGCTAAACCCAAAGCCTTTACTGTCCCGCTCCAGATCCACAGAATAGAACTCTGCATCCTGAGAGAGAGAAGAGAAGAGAGAGAGAAGAGAGAAGAGAGAAGAGAGAAGAGAGAGAGAGAGAGAGAGAGAGAGAGAGAGAGAGAGAGAGAGAGAGAGAGAGAGAGAGAGAGAGAGAGAGAGAGAGAGAGAGAGAGAGAGAGAGAGAGAGAGAGAGAGAGAGAGAGAAGTATTAACAGAGGAGGAAGTGCGAATGGGCCAACAGGGGTGTCATGAGGTGAGTCCTAACATCAGGACTAATCAAGCCGAGTCCAGCAAAAACTCACACAAAATCGATGGAGGTACAATACTCTGGAACCAATGAATAATAAATGCTGTCTCAGCCTGTGAGAGGGGCACAGAGCCCAGAGCAAGGGCACTGCAAGGGCTGGACACAGGCTTACTGCACTCATTAGAAGTTTGGCTTTTTTATTGATTTGGCTGATAGCTTGATTAATTGATTGATTAGATTGCTTTGATGATTTGAAAGACATTCTTCATCTCAGGATGAAGCTGCACTGTGTCCTCTTGTAGAGAGATGATTTACTGTTCCCTGCTTTGGGGATTGATTTTAACAGACCAATAGACATGTTTGTCTTTACCTGTGAGGTCAATGCTTGTGTTGGAGGAGGTGGAGGAGGAGCCTGTTTCAACTTTGAGTTATTCCTGGAAAATAAAATGATTCATATGAACACAAAGATATGAAAGTACATCATATTCATATAGAAGTCATCTTTCATATAATGTATCATATTATTAAAGTATGTTCCAAAAAGCCTGTTTATGAATAATAATAACTCACCGAGGCTCTGTGGCAGTTTGGGGTGTGTGTGTGGTGGTGATGGTGGCAATCTTCTCAGCATTGGTCAACAGAGACGCATTGGAGGACTCTGTGGAAACACAAATTGAGGATTATGGATAAGGTCATGACCTCCAATCTGAAAGTAATACATCGATTCTGGTAAAATCTTAAAGGAAAACAATATCCTCTAAAAATGCTCTTTTGTTAAACAAACAATTAGTTTTGACTTGCAACTGGGTCTTGGTCAGGACTGCTGTCTCTGACAACACATCTCCATACAGGAATTTTGCTCTCCAGAGAACACAGTCTCCCCTCAAGGCTGCTCTGTTCAACCTGACGCTGACTGCCTATGATGTTGTCATCTACCATTTTGCTCACCAGCTTGAACATCAAAAGAAAACAAGCCTCTCCGCTTCAGTCATTCTGTTTTTTTTAATACCAAGGGGAAAGAAAAATACATAAAAAAGTACAAATAGGGTAACTGTCCTTCCTTTCTTGCAAATCTAATTGTGTTGCACCCCAAGCCACAGCACGGCAGCCCACATTAGTCATCATAGACATTGGTTACTTATAGAGGGAATGGGGTTCTGCCTGAAGTTAGCGACAGCACCAGCCTGACTCATTCATCCTTCTCTCCCCCTCTCCCTCGCCACCCTGACAGCCCTGCCTGCCTTTCCTCACGGAGCACTCTGGGGGACACAACCTGAACGATTCAAGAACAAATGTCGCCACACAAAATGACACCGTCTGGCTGAGGAAGGTCGTGGCTGAATGGCTTCTATCTCTGACTGTTGTTCTGCCATTAAAATACAATTGTAGACTAGAATTATACTGAACAAAAGCATAAAACGCAACATGCAACAATTTCAAAGATTTGACTAAGGTACAGTTCACATTTTGCACAAGGAGATTTTTAAAGATATATTGAAGTGTCACAAAACTGTTAGAATCAGAGGACTCAAAAAATACTGTTTTGAAATTTTTAGGGGGCATGCAAGGAATAAGGCTTTAAGAAATTTTAGAACTCTCGAGCAGCCTGATTTTGTCCAATATAAACGTCACAGAAATTAAGCACAGAGCAGGATTTATGAAGCTCATTTTATTTAACCTTTATTTAACAAGACAAGTCAGTTAAGAACAAATTCTTATTTACAATGACGAGCTACCCCGGCCAAACCCTAACCCGGACGACGCTGGGCCAATTGTGCGTCGCCCTATGGGACTCCCAATCACAGCCAGTTGTGATACAGCCTGGAATCAAACCAGGGTCTATAATGACGCCTCTAGCACTGAGATGCAGTGCCTTAGACCGCTGCGCCACTCGGGAACCCAGCAATGAGGGGTTACTTTGCTGATAAAATCATTGACAACAAAAATGACCCTAAAAAGCTTTGGAAATCATTTAAGGATACACACAATCACAGCACCAGATCAGGTGTTGCTGATGTGTGCTTATACAGGTTCAGGAGTAGTGCTGGGAAAGGTACTTTCTGGTATACTGGAGCCTCAGAGTCGAATGATTTGCCTTTGCCCATAAAAACGATGTTGTCTCTGGGCAGCTTTAAAAAGAAAGTAAAAAATGATTTGTCTGCTGTGCCCATATCACTGTCCCCTACAATGTAACTGCAATGATGAGATAGATGTTCTTCTTTGTTTTTATGTTTTATTATCTCGCTCTCAATACTGTTTTCAACCGTGTTCGATCTTGCCTAGCCATCTCGTTTCAAGAAGACCACAATGGAAATAAGTCCCAGACTTTGTGTGTTATCCTCCATGATTTAACTCATGTATGGCTTTTTCAAGTTTTATGTGTGCTTGTTTTTTTTAAATGGTTGAATTAATAAACAAATGTAAAAAAGGAAATCAGTCAATTGAAATAAATTAATTAGATTTACATGACTGGGATATCACATGACTAGGAATACAGATATGCATCTGTTAGACACAGATACCTTGAAAAAAAGGTAGGGGTGTGGATCAGAAAACCAGTCAGTATCTGGTGTGACCACCATTTGCCTCATGCAGCGCAACACATCTCCTTCACATAGAGTTGATCAGACTGTTGATTGTGGCCTGTGGAATGTCCCACTCCTCTTCGATGGCTGTGCGAAGTTGCTTGATATTGGCGAGAACAAACTGATGTTCCATCAAACCAGAGCATCCCAAACATGCTCAACGGGTGACACGTCTGGTGAGTATGCAGCCATGGAAGAACTGGGACATGTTCAGTTTACAGGAATTGTGTCAAATCCTTGCAACATGGGGCCGTGCATTATCATGCTGAAACATGAGGTGATGGCGGCGGATGAATGGCATGACAATGTGCCTCAGGATCTCATCATGGTATCTCTGTGCATTCAAATTGCCATCATTAAAATGCAACTGTGTTCGTTGTCCGTAGCCTATGCCTTCCCATACCATAACCCCACTGCAACCATGGGGCAGTCTGTTCACAACGTTGACATCAGCAAACCGCTCGCCCACACGACAACAATAGATTCTCTAAAACGATGTTGGTGGTGGACATTCGTTAGAGAAATAGAAATTAAATTCTCTGGCAACAGCTTGTCTACATTCCTGCAGTCAGCATTCCAATTGCATGCTCCCTCAAAACTTAAGACATCTGTAGCATTGTGTTGAGTGAAAAAATGTTGGCCTTGCCACTTGCCAGTTGGTCCGTGCATGCTCTCAGTACGCGGCCTGGTAGTCTGTCTGGCTCCGCGGCCTTGTGAATGTTGACCTGTTTAAAGGTCTTGCTCACATTGGCAACGAAGAGCGTGATCACACAGTCATCTGGAGCAGCTGGTGCTCTCATGCATGCTTCGGTGTTGCTTGCCTCGAAGCAAGCAAAAAAGGCATTTAGTTCATCTGATAGGCTCGTGTCACTGAGCAGCTCGCGGCTGGGTTTTCCTTTGTAGTGCGTAATAGTTTTCAAGCCCTGCCACATCCGACGAACATCAGAGCCGTTGTAGTAGGATTCAATCTTAGTCATGTATTGCCTGTTTGATGGTTTCGTCTGAGGGCACAGCGGGATTTCTTATAAGCGTCCAGATTAGTGTCTCGCTCCTTGTATGCGGCAGCTCTTGACTTTAGCTCGGTGCACATGTTGCCTGTGTAGATGTTGTCATTGTGATCTTTAAAAAAAACTGCCACGCTTTGTTTAATAAGTGGTTTTGCATTCTCTTCTCCTTTGTGCTACTGATTCTCCTCGGCTCCCATCTTAATTAAGCTACATTTTACCAGTCTCTCTAGAACAGGGATGGGAAACTTTGATGGCGGTGGAGGCCACAAAAAAATAGAACTCATCATGAGGGGCCGCAGTGGCTCGTGGGTCTGCATACCCACATCCATATCCTCACGTAGTCAGAGCCGGCCCTAGCCTTTTAGGGGCCAAATCTCTCAGCTCAGCCAATGACAGGGCATTCTAGTGGCTGGTTTTATTGTCGTTCTGGGACAGGGAACAACACAACACATGCCTACTCATGGGGAAGGAGACAGCTTCCTGTCACAGACTGTTCCTGCCATAACCAGTATTACGTATGCATTTCCTGCCACCTTGTTCCATTTAGACTGAGGAGATTAACACTAACAGGATGCACTGATTACATATACACCCCATTTAACTTTTTTCTTCATTACAAAGTAGCAGCCAATACCAAATTGGCGGACTGCAGTTCATCAAAATGACATGAGTGTGTCTATCAGACGCTGTACTACAATCAACACACACATACTGTACGTCAACTGACAAATTCATCTCTGATGTGGTTTCACTCTCAGGGATATTCACAAGCTCTGGGTCGAAGTCAACCTTAGGTACAATGCAGCCGTCTCAATATCAAATAATTTCTGGGTAACAATTAACTTCTTGCGAATATAGGGGGTGCTGTTTCGACTTAGCATAAATCGGTCTTCAGATTAAACGGCTTCCTACTCAATTCTTGCTCGTACAATATGCATATTATTATTATTATTGGATAGAAAACACTCTCTAGTTTCTATAGTCGTTGGAATTTTGTCTCTGAGTGAAACAGAACTCCTTCTACAGCACTTTTCATGACAGCACTTTTCACTTTTCTGTTCCCAGGTCGGTTGTAAAGTCCCTGTAAATGCTATGGAGAAACAAACACTGCCTACGTCTTCCTCTGGATGTCAGTACGTGGTGACGCTTTGAATGGAGTCGATTGCGCAATCAGGGCCTCTATAAAACACCAAAGACCGGAAGTAGCTTTCTTTTCCTGCCTGCGCCTGACGCACGATGGACATCGGACTTGCCTCCTTCCAAGCTGTTGTTTAGCCAGTAATATTTCTCCGGTCATGTTTTTACTCGTTATAGGTGTTAAAAACATCATAAGGTAGTTAATTTGAACCGTTTTATAGCAATTTATATCTGTTTAGGGTGATTTTATGGCATTTCTGTGTGATGCACTTTGAGGAGCTGGGCACTTTTCGAGTGCATGGTGGCCATTTCGACGGGACAAGAGGACATCTTTCGACCAAAAGACGATTAGACCGGAGAAAGGATTCATTGCCCAAGATTCTGATGGAAGAACAGCTCATAGTAAGAACTATTTATGATGATAAATCGTGTTTCTGTCGAAAAATGTTAAACGCTTATGCCGCCATTTTGTTTGGTGTAGCTTCGCTTGGCGCAACCTGTATTGAGAAGTAAGGATAATTAAAAAAATGTAATTCAGCGATTGCATTAAGAATTAAATTGTCTATCAATCGCTGTCCACCCTGTATTTTTTAGTCAAGTTTATGAGTATTTATGTATAAGACTAGATCACTGTCTAATATGGCGCCCGACATTTTCTGACCAGCTTGGCTACTTTTCTCATTGTCTAACCATGATTTTGGTGGCTAAATATGCACATTTTCGAACAAACTCTATATGTATGTTGTAATATGATGTTACAGGAGTGTCATCTGAAGAATTCTGAGAAGGTTATTGAAAAAATTAATACATTTTGGTGGTGATAATGCTATCGCTCTTTTTGCCTTGAATCAATGCTGGGGTAATGTTTGCACATGTGCTATGGTAATATAACGATTTATTGTGTTTTCGCTGTAAGACACTTAGAAAATCTGAAATATTGTCTGGATTCACAGGATCTGTGTCTTTCAATTAGTGTACGCTGTGTATTTTTAAGAAATGTTTTATGATTAGTAATTAGGTAATACACGTTGCTCTCTGTATTTTTTCTAGTCGAGTTGTGATGGTGGGTGCAATTGTAAACTATGATTTATACCTGAAATATGCACATTTTTCTAACAAAACCTATCCTATACAATAAATATGTTATCAGACTGTCATCTGATGAGGTTTTTTCTTGGTTAGTGGCTATCAATATCTTTATTTGGCCGAATTGGTGATAGCTACTGATGCAGTAAGAAAATGGTGGAGTAAGAAAATTGTTGTCTTTTGCTAACAGTGGTTAGCTAATAGATTTACATATTGTGTCTTCCCTGTAAAACATTTTACAAATCAGAGATGATGGCTTGAATCACAAGATCTGTATCTTTCATTTGGTGTCTTGGACTTGTGATTTCATGAACATTTTATTTTATGATATCCCTGTAACTTTAGGCTAGGCTATGCTAGTCAGCTTTTGTGTTGGGGGGGATCCCGGATCCGGGTTAGGGAGGCGTTAGAGGTTAAATACCTTACAGTAATTGTTTTCAATTAAACGGTCAAAAATGAATAAAAATAGCTTTTTAGCAAAGAGCAATTCCTCAAGCAAAAATGTTGCTAGGACTGTTCATGGAGAGGGAGAGGGGAAAACTGAAAACTAGCTGTTATTGGCAGAGAGGTTTGGAACTCTCTTTCTTATTTGTCTATTAACTCGTTTACCACTTGGTGATGTCACCAGGCAGATCAAAACTCCATCCCACCAAACAGGCTTTTCAAACAGCTCTTATACTAAAAGGGCATCATTTTCACAATTTCACAGTATTATTCTTATTTTTACTTCACTGGGCCTTTAACCATAAGAGAGGAAAACTTAAAACTAACTACAGAAAAGTATCGAGTGACAACATCTTCCTTCTCATTCACTGTCTCCCATTTTGAGCACAGGGCAGGGAGCATGGCCTCTCGCAGCCCAAGGTAGCTCCCCAGGTTGGTGCAAAGTGCTTCTGCCAGTGCAGAGCCGTGGTGCCCGTTGACTCCCACTAGGCCATGCATAACTCTCCTCCCTACTGCATTATAAAACAGCCCAGAGAAAAAAAACACAAAGTCTTACCGTCACCCGGAATGATCCTCAGAGAGACGGTGTTCCCTGCCTCCTTGATCAGGTTGACGATGTCCGAGTGGGACTTGTTGGTGATGGAGCAGCCGTTGACGGACAGGATGCGGTCGCCAACCTTCAGTTTCCCACAGCGGTCCGCAGGGCTCCCCTCGATGATGCGCCCTATTTTGTGGGGCATGGCCACACATGCATTTCCAGCTTTGATGTTAATGTGTAGTAAGTGTGTGTGTGGGTGGGTGTTAATGTGATTTGGTTATTGATTACATAATTGGATTATGGGAAGAGAAAAAGAGGATGGGAAAAGAAAAGAGAAGGAAAAAAGAGAAAGGGAAGCAAAGGGTTAATCATCCAGACCCCTATAGGCCATTCACCCAGAGAGCACCACCCAAGAACCAGCCAACCGTTGCACTGGAAACAATGGTCCAATCAAGGAGCATGCATGCGGAACACAGCTTACATCCCTATTGGTGGACAGACTTGTATTGGGTGGTCATTAAGGAATTAATGGTCTGGGAGAAGACACTTTCCCTTGTCTCTGTTTCTCTACTGTTGTCCTCTGCACCCCTGACGTGCTAATCGATGGGACTTAAATCACATGGAACTGGTCTGGGCCCTTCGTGGCCCCCACTCAGGAGGCTATCAATAGCCTTGACACGGCCTTACGATTGTCCTCCACTCCCCATTGGAGTCATGGATTGATGTGGAGGATACAGCCTACGCCACAGTGGAGTGGTAAGTCACTGGAGATAATTGAGTTTCTGGCCCTCGGAATGGCTCAGAGAATGAGATGGATTCCTAAAGAGTGACACTGAGGAATCTCAGGATCCTCGCAGACGTCAAGAGAGTAACATGCACTACAGTATATCAGAGAGGCTACAGACAGAGAGATGCTAGCATTGCATGGGGCTGTACAAGGAGAGTGACAGTGTTCACTACAGCACATGTTGTTTACAGAGCAGCTCTGAACAGACCCTAAGGAGCCCTCTCTCCCTCCCCCATCCCTTTCTCCCTTCATCCCGCCCCCTCTCTACCTCTCTCTCTTCCCGCCTCTCTCCATTCCGCCCCCCTCTTTCTCTCCCCCTCCCGCTCTCTATCCCACATCCATATTTATCAAATCACACTGTGCTACCAGCTCCCCTCCCTACGCCTTGATGAAAAACTGCACTTGTATCCTGCCACTCTATCCAAATAATGAGATATGGGACATTACGGGGTGTGACAAATACCCAGGATTTAATACCCAATCTGCTGAGCACAACACCAGCACACATCAGTTCATTATGGTAGGTTGGGCTGGAGGGAGAAAAGGGGTTTGCATAGGATGATGTACGGGAGGGATAAAGCCAGCGGAAAGCTCTTTGTCCGTCACAATACCCTAAAACATCTCTGGTCCTTTCAGGCTACAGAAGAATCCATAGATAGTGCATGTCCATCCATTTGTGATCATGTCTCTCTGTTGGACCTCTACTAGTAGAAGGGGAGATTGGATAGAGGAACGACCCTTATCAGCACCTTCCTTCATCCCATCCCCACAGTGGTGATGCGGCCAAAGCAGCAGGCACAGCGAGAGAGAATGAGACAGGAAGAAACTCTCAAATGATACCCACATAGGGCTCTGGTCTGGTCAGAAGTATTGCAATACATTGAGAATATAGAGCTCTTGTCTGGTCAGAAGTACTGCAATACATGGAGAATATAGAGTATAATTTGAGACACCAACAGAGACAGTTGAGACAGAGACAGGTATTGTCACTCTTAGTCTGAGGACCCAGCTGCAGACGATGCAGACGAGCACATTCAGGTCACCCGTAAAAAAAAGAGACAAGTCTCAATGGGATTTCTCCTGCTTGTATAAATGATACATAAAAAATCGAATCAAACTTTATTTGTCACATGCGCCGAATTCATGAAATGCTTACTTACAAGCCCGTAAAATGCAGTTCAAGAAAGAGTTAAGAAAATATTTACCAAATAAACTAAAGTAAAAAATAATAAAAAGCAACACAATACAATAACGAGGCAATATACAGGGGATAACGGTACCGAGTCAATGTGTGGGAGTACCTCTACTTTCTATTTTATGGGGCTTCAACTACAGCCCGCAGGATCAATGAAATCGGGCCCTTTGCGTGGCACAGTAGCTAACAAAACATCTATTTGATAGTAGCCTGGCCCTATAGCATGTTTCACACCATGCTACATCTTCCTGGTCATCAGGCAAGCTGTGTAAGGAGACCTTGGAGCGACATTGGTGCTGCAAACTCATCAGAGGGAGCTTGATACCACATTTGTTCAGAGGAGGACATTTAAAATCCCTCGTTGACGGCTGAGTGACCTTAAATGGGGCCAATTTCACTATTTTGCCTTCATAGATAAACGGTATGGACAGCTATAGATTGTGCTCGGTGGAACTTCAATTACGTGCTGAGTGAATCAGCCAGGGTCGGCTACAAGTCTGCCTTTTGAATCTGTGATGATGGTGATTTTGATAAAGCATCAACCAGGCTTATCCCTGGCGGTGAATGTGCCTGGGCACATAAAGAGATTTCTGTTTCCCTAAGCTCATGATTGTTGGGTTTGTGACCTCGTGGCTGTGTCATTAAGTCCACTCCTGTTAGAAATGGATGCCCTGCTATTAATAAAGCAGGTGGGAACTCAATGAGGAGTGACTGTCAAAATATTGTAATTCCACTCCCAAGAAATGATCAATCATGTGACTGAGTGGCAAGCGGACTGGCGGGCGGTGCTGATGCACTGTTAGGGTTGTGTGTTTACTGGAGTGCTTGCTTGGCAGAATCATGCTTTTTCACAATTTCCTTGTCTCACTTTGAAAACTTTGAGAGGGACTTTTTAAGGAAATAGGTTGTCTGAATAACATCAGGAGGAGTGTTCTGATATTCGTTTTTAGGCTTAGCGTCTACCCAATCACTTGAGAACTGTTCTTGAGCATAAGCTAACCTTTAAAGGGTTGCTTTTCAAAAAAGATTGTTAATTCTGTGTATGTACTGGTAACTGCCAAAATAAAGAAAACACCAACATAAAGTGTCTTAATAGGGCGTTGTGCCACCACGAGCCATGGCATATGGTTTACATCATGTTCATGCTCATTAAACCATTCAGTGACCACTCATGCCATATGGATGGGGGCATTGTCATCTTATGGGGGCATAGCCATTGTATTCAGAATAAGGGCCAAAACAATGACCTGCCCAGCATGTTTAACTGGTTCAGATTTTTATTTTTACTGGTCGCAACAGTGGAACAAAATTACCATGTAGTTGCTTCTGTTCAGAACTAAATATTTTAGGTTCCAAACGCTGATACAAAAGTATCCCTCATGTACTTGTGTTCACATTATTTTATTTAACTGATCCGTACGTGACTGCTGCAGTAGAGATAGAGAGACATGTTATAATTTATGCTGCTGCTTTGCTTTTCACATTTAAGTCATTTAGTAGACGCTCTTATCCAGAGCGACTTACAAATTTACCTTTTTTTTAAATATTTAACTAGGCAAGTCAGTTAAGAACAAATTCTTATTTTTCAATGACGGCCTAGGAACAGTGGGTTAACTGCCTGTTCAGGGGCAGAACGACAGATTTGTACCTTGTCAGCTCGGGGATTTGAACTTGCAACCTTTCGGTTACTAGTCCAACGCTCTAACCACTAGGCTACCCTGCCGCCCCACACGAGAGGGGTAGCTTGTTGTTGGCCAATCATAAGTCATCAAAGTGACAGTAGGCTACAGTCATAGAGCCTCCATGTGGGGCAAAAGTTAGGAGATATCTAATCAATGGAAAGTGGAATTCAAATTATGTAATTAAAAGTTAAAGGAGAAGGATAGTCTACAATGACCAAGAGCCAACAGGTAGGCTGCTACTGTATATTCTGAATAAAGTTGTTGTTATTTGTAATCGTGTAGGACGAGAAAGCTCTTCTCTGTGTCACGGAGGCGCTTCGCACTGCTAAAGCTAACTCTCTCTCCTCTGCTCTCATCCTTCTAGACCTATCGGCTTGCCTTTGATACTGTGAACCATCAGATCCTCCTCTCCACCCTCTCCGAGTTGGGCATCTACGGCGCGGCCCACGCTTGGATTGCGTCCTACCTGACAGGTCGCTCCTACCAGGTGGCGTGGCGAGAATCTGTCTCCGCACCACGTGCTCTCACCACTGGTGTCCCACAGGGCTCTGTTCTAGGCCCTCTCCTATTCTCGCTATACACCAAGTCACTTGGCTCTGTCATATCCTCACATGGTCTCTCCTATCATTGCTATGCAGACGACACACAATTAAACTTCTCCTTTCCCCCTTCCGATAACCGGGTGGCGAATCGCATCTCTGCATGTCTGGCAGACATATCAGTGTGGATGACGGATCACCACCTCAAGCTGAACCTCGGCAAGACGGAGCTGCTCTTCCTCCCGGGGAAGGACTGCCCGTTCCTTGATCTTCGCCATCACGGTTGACAACTCCATTGTGTCCTCCTCCCAGAGTGCTAAGAACCTTGGCGTGATCCTGGACAACACCCTGTCGTTCTCAACTAACATCAAGGCGGTGACCCGTTCCTGTAGGTTCATGCTCTACAACATTCGCAGAGTACGACCCTGCCTCACACAGGAAGCGACGCAGGTCCTAATCCAGGCACTTGTCATCTCCCGTCTGGATTACTGCAACTCGCTGTTGGCTGGGCTCCCTGCCTGTGCCATTAAACCCCTACAACTCATCCAGAACGCCGCATCCCGTCTGGTGTTCAACCTTCCCAAGTTCTCTCACGTTACCCCGCTCCTCCGCTCTCTCCACTGGCTTCCAGTTGAAGCTCGCATCCGCTACAAGACCATGGTGCTTGCCTACGGAGCTGTGAGGGGAACGGCACCTCCGTACCTTCAGGCTCTGATCAGGCCCTACACCCAAACAAGGGCACTGCGTTCATCCACCTCTGGCCTGCTCGCCTCCCTACCTCTGAGGAAGTACAGTTCCCGCTCAGCCCAGTCAAAACTGTTCGCTGCTCTGGCACCCCAATGGTGGTCACCGGAGTCAATCACCACCTTCCGGAGACACCTGAAACCCCACCTCTTTAAGGAATACCTAGGATAGGATAAAGTAATCCTTCTAACCCCCCCCCCCCTTAAAAGATTTAGATGCACTCTTGTAAAGTGGTTGTTCCACTGGATATCATAAGGTGAATGCACCAAATTGTAAGTCACTCTGGATAAGAGCGTCTGCTAAATGACTTAAATGTAAATGTAAAGCGCATGCAGCCACATTTAGCCTAGCTAGCTTCTCCCAGTTTGATGCAGTCAAGACAGGCACTAGTAATCATATTGGATGATGAATAATCTAGCTATGGCAGCGATTAGTCTACTATAGCGTGAGTCAGCCTGGTTGGTTGCGGTCTCTTCTCTCTCCCTCCCTCCTCCCTGTTACTGTGTCACTCGGTCAAACTCCCAGTAGCCTACACACTCACACAGCCCCTGCTAGAGCATCACCACTCTCTACCTCCCTTATGCTTTATCATCTCCGGTTAATTAAGTATCTTAAAAATATATTTCTCTGATGCTTCCCTAACTCGGATTGGACCGGGTTGTCCTCGGGTCTGTTCGGAACCACAGTAAAGTCAATCAGCAGAATCAGGCTTCGCCAAGATTACATGCCAGATTTAACCATATTATCAGTTCAACCCAGCTCAACCGAGAGCAAATGATAACTGATTCTCAGTTATCAAAAAATTGCAACTAAACCCAGCATAGTAGCAAAGTCTAGCTCACCATAACCCAGCCCAGCGTAGTATTGCCCATCCCACTCAGCTCACCATAACCCAGCCCACCGTAGTATTGCCCATCCCACTCACCCAAAGTAGTCCCAGCATCAGGCCTGGAGACCGACGACACAATGACGAATCCGAAGCCCTCGTTCTCTCCGCGCTGGATCTCCATGTCATATGGCTGCAGGGCTGCGGGGACCACAGCACTGCCGGAGCCCCCTCCTCCCCCACTGCCGATCCCACTGGTGGAGCCACTGCCGGAGCTGACTGTGTTGAGGGAGTTCTGGCTGCCCTGGGGGGTCCGCTTGCCTTCCGTCAGGGAGGGGGCCTGGGTGCTGCTGTGGTGTGACGAGGCCGGGGACGGGGGCACGTCACCCTCCCCTTTACCCACTGAAGAAGAGATGGGGGGAATGAAGAGTTGGGCAGGCAATATAAAAACGGTGTTCAGCAAATATATATATTTTTCCCCCTTATGTTTGGCACGGGCTAGTCATAGTTCACTGAGCCAATAAGCAATAGGTTTTAACTAGCGTGGGTAGTGTAGGTGGCCGCTGTTGTGGAGTGTGTGGTGAGTGTGTGTGGTGAGTGAGTGTGTGTGTTTGGGCGAGTGTGTGGGTGAGTGTGTGTGGTGAGTGTGTGTGGTGAGTGTTTGCCTGTGTATGCATATGCCTCTGTGACCCGTCCTCACCTCCGTATCCTGAGCTCTTGCGTCGGACAGTGAGGTTGACGTGGCCCTGCTTGGCGGCCTGCTGCATCAGCTGCACCACCAGCTGGTGAGACTTGCCCACCACCGCCGTGCCGTCCACACAGATGAGCTCGTCCCCCGAACGCAGACGCCCGTCCTCATCTGCTGCTCCATACTTCACTATGTGCCCAATGTAGATCTACAAAATACCATACAGATACATTAGCTCTGTACTTCATTATGGGAATACTCTAGATCTACAAAACATCATACATATAAATCAGCCTTGTACTTCACTTGTAGTTCAAGTTCAACGCAGCTAAATTAAACCATTTGATGTTCCATTCCGTCCCAAAGCACAGAATCGTCTGGAATGCCATTGTATGCTGTAGCGTTAAAATGTCCCTGACCAGCCTCCCGGGTGGCGCAGTGGTCTAGGGCACTGCATCGCAGTGCTAACTGCGCCACCAGAGTCTCTGGGTTCGCGCCCAGGCTCTGTCGCAGCCGGCCGCGACCGGGAGGTCCGTGGGGCGACGCACAATTGGCATAGCGTCGTCCGGGGTAGGGAGGGTTTGGCCGGTAGGGATATCCTTGTCTCATCGCGCTCCAGCGACTCCTGTGGCGGGCCGGGCGCAGTGCGCGCCAACCAAGGGGGGCCAGGTACACGGTGTTTTCTCCGACACATTGGTGCGGCTGGCTTCCGGGTTGGAGGCGCGCTGTGTTAAGAAGCAGTACGGCTGGTTGGGTTGTGCTTCGGAGGACGCATGGCTTTCGACCTTCGTCTCTCCCGTGCCCGTACGGGAGTTGTAGCGATGAGACAAGGTAGTAATTACTAGCGATTGGATACCACGAAAATTGGGGAGAAAATGGGATAAAATTAAAAAAAAAAAAAAAAATGTCCCTGACCTGGAACTATGGGGCTTAGCCCGAACCATGAAAAACAGCCCCAGACCATTATTTCTCATCCACCAAACTTTACAGTTGGCACTATGCATTGGGGTAGATAGCGTTCTCCTGGCATCCTCCAAACCCAGATTTGTCCGTCCAACTGCCAGATGGTGAAGCGTGATTCATCACTACAGAGTTTCCACTGCTCCAGAGTCTAATGGCGGCTAGCTTTACACCACTCCAGTTGACGCTTGGCATTGTGCATGGTGATCTTAGGCTTGTGTGTGGCTGCTCGGCCATGGAAATCCCTTTTATGAAGCTCCCGACGAACAGTTATTGTGCTGACATTGCTTCCAGAGGCAGTTTGGAACTCGGTACGCGCTTCAGCACTCGGCGGTCCCATTCTGTGAGCTTGTGTGAGCTACCACTTCACTGCTGAGCCGTTGTTGCTCCTAGATGTTTCCACTTCACAATAACAGCACTTACAGTTGACTGGGGCAGCTCTAGCAGGGCAGAAATTTTACGAACTGACTTGTTGGAAAGGTGGCATCCTATGACGGTCCCACGTTGAAAGTCACTGAGCTCTTCAGTAAGGCCATTCTACTGCCAATGTTTGTCTATGGAGATTGCATGGGTGTGTGCTTGATTTAATATACCTGTCAGCATATATACAGTATATAGTATATATACAGTATATCGTATATATATATAGTATACAGTATATACAGCGGGGAGAACAAGTATTTGATACACTGCCGATTTTGCAGGTTTTCCTACTTACAAAGCATGTGCAAATTAATTACTTAAAAATCATACAATGTGATTTTCTGGATTTTTGTTTTAGATTCCGTCTCTCACAGTTGAAGTGTACCTATGATAAAAAATTACAGACCTCTACATGATTTGTAAGTAGGAAAACCTGCAAAATCGGCAGTGTATCAAATACTTGTTCTCCCCACTGTATGTAAATGTGATATATATATTTATTTTTTTATTATATACATTTGCAAAAATTTTAAAAGTTTTTGCCTTGTCATTATGGGCTATTGTGTGTAGATTGATGAGTGGGGAAAAACATTTAAATAAATGTTTGAATACGGCTATAACGTAACACAATGTGGAAAAAGTCCAGGGGTCTGAATACTTTCCGAATGCACTGTAAGTGAATGGTGTGCTGCATGAAAAGATCCCATTACAAACCTTTTACTTTTCCTTGGCACATCCAAACTTAACAGTGACAGACAAGGGATATGGTGGAGGAATGGTGCAGGGATACTCACCGGCTCTCCAGCCTCATTTCCTCCCAGGATGCGGAACCCAAAACCTGTATCCTTCCGCCACAGGAAGATCTCTTGCTCCTGGCAATCTGGTTCTGAAAAACACAACACAAGAGCTCAGTGGAGGTGAAACAGGGAGTAGACCTGACACTCAGAAAGTTAAACCTATGGCATGACTGTTGCATTAACAATACACTGCAATTAAGTTCAGTATTCATAATCATAATATAATATATACCATTTTGCAGACACTTTTATCCAAAGCGACTTACAGTCATACATTTTACGTACGGGTGGTCCCGGGATTCAAGCCCACTATCCCGGCATTGGACTACATTCAGTTCAGTTAGATCTTGTTATTAAACAATCTGGTATGAACACCCCCTCCTCTCTACTCTCCTCTGCATCACTGGGCATATTAGGTTCCTTCTCTCAGGTGCAGGGTTGGCTCCCAGAGGACAGGAGGAACAAATGCCATGTACATGCTCTCTATGAATGTGACCTTTTAACTCTCTGCCTCTTTTTCTCGTTCCGTCTCTCTCTGTGGAACACAAACACACGTGGCTGTGGGAGGACACATGCAATTTGGTGTTAGTCTGTTCACCCACAGGGCCAGTCTGAACACAGGGCATGGACCACTTCTCCTGATGCACCTTCTGTCTGCCACACAGGTTTTATTAGCCCTCAGGTGTCTGTCTGTCTGTCTGTCTGTCTGTCTGTCTGTCTGTCTGTCTGTCTGTCTGTGTGTCTGTGTGGCTGTGTGTGCAGGTTGGATAAGTCATTAGCCTTCCACTGATCCCTGTCCCTAGCACAGCAGATCTTTCTCTCTCTTGCACGTACGCACGCACGCACAGCCTGTAACTGTCAGAAATAATATCTTCTGCAGGAGGGTCCCAGCATGGTCTCATCTCTAGCCCTGTCTCAGTCCTGTCTCTGTCCTATCTCCTGACACCACCAACACCACAGAGCACCATAATGCTGATATGAGTCCACAACAGACACACAGACGCCCCAGCACACATTAAATACCTCTCATTTCCTCTCAACCCCCATCTCCAACTCTAACCCATTCTAATAATCCAGCCCAACAAACAGTAAGATCAGCTCCAAGGCGGAGGGATCACCAGGCCCAGTTAATATTTAATCAGCAGCAGACCTAGATTCTACTGGCTCTACTTTATATACTGATTAACCAGTACTACAACACTGCCTGCATGGATTAACCAGTACTGCAACACCACATGCACTGATTAACCAGCACTGCAACACCACCTGCACTGATTAACCAGCACTGCAACACCGCCTGCACTGATTAACCAGCACTGCAACACCGCCTGCACTGATTAACCAGCACTGCAACACCGCCTGCATGGATTAACCAGCACTGCAACACAACCTGCACTGATTAACCAGCACTGCAACACCGCCTGCACTGATTAACCAGCACTGCAACACCGCCTGAACTGATTAACCAGCACTGCAACACCGCCTGCACTGATTAACCAGCACTGCAACACCACATGCACTGATTAACCAGCACTGAAACACCACCTGCACTGATTAACCAGCACTGAAACACCACCTGCACTGATTAACCAGCACTGCAACACTGCCTGCATGGATTAACCAGCACTGCAACACCACCTGCACTGATTAACCAGCACTGCAACACCGCCTGAACTGATTAACCAGCACTGCAACACCACCTGCACTGATTAACCAGCACTGCAACACCGCCTGAACTGATT
Organism: Salvelinus fontinalis; assembly: GCF_029448725.1. Taxonomy (NCBI): domain Eukaryota; kingdom Metazoa; phylum Chordata; class Actinopteri; order Salmoniformes; family Salmonidae; genus Salvelinus; species Salvelinus fontinalis. The sequence continues at coordinate 29,280,333 of NC_074672.1, forward strand.
AACCAGCACTGCAACACCACCTGCACTGATTAACCAGCACTGCAACACCACATGCATGGATTAACCAGCACTGCAACACCACCTGCACTGATTAACCAGCACTGCAACACCACCTGCATGGATTAACCAGCACTGCAACACCACCTGCACTGATTAACCAGCACTGCAACACCACCTACATGGATTAACCAGCACTGCAACACCACCTGCACTGATTAACCAACACTGCAACACCGCCTGCATGGATTAACCAGCACTGCAACACCACCTGCACTGATTAACCAGCACTGCAACACCGCCTGCACTGATTAACCAACACTGCAACACCGCCTGCATGGATTAACCAGCACTGCAACACCACCTGCATGGATTAACCAGCACTGCAACACCACCTGCACTGATTAACCAGCACTGCAACACCACCTGCATGGATTAACCAGCACTGCAACACCGCCTGTACTGATTAACCAACACTGCAACACCACCTGCATGGATTAACCAGCACTGCAACACCGCCTGCACTGATTAACCAGCACTGCAACACCGCCTGCACTGATTAACCAGCACTGCAACACCACCTGCATGGATTACCAGCACTGCAACACCACCTGCTAGCACACAAAACAGGCTGAGGCTGGCAGGCAACTAGCACTACTCACTGACATACATACATACATACATACATACATACATACATACATACATACATACATACATACATACATACATACATACGTACACAAGCTGCACGTGCATACATAATGAGCATATTCTGATAATGGATGCATTTTTAATACACCATGAATGTAAACACATTATTGTTGCCAGACATGCAACATGCCTCTTATAAAGTGCAAATGACAAATGGCAAACAACATTACATTCCTATTACACTAAGTTATGTTTGCTTGTCTCCCCATTCAGTTTAATTGTATATGTTGCAATGTACTGTAAATGACCAGACTCTTTAATAAAGAATGTTTTTCTGGGGCTGAGTCACTGGCTTACTGGTGCTCTTTCATGCCGTCCCTGGGAGGGGTGTGTCACTTGAGTGGGTTGAGTTACTGACGTGATCTTCCTGTCTGGGTTGGCGCCCCCCCCTTGGTTTGTGCTGTGGTGGAGATCTTTGTTGGCTATACTCGGCCTTGCCTCAGGATTGTAAGTTGGTGGTTGAAGATATCCCTCTAGTGGTGCGGGGGCTGTGCTTTGGCAAAATGGGTGGGGTTATATCCTTCCTGTTTGGCCATGTCCGGGGGTATCTTCGGATGGGGCCACAGTGTCTCCTGACCGCTCCTGTCTCAGCCTCCAGTATTTATGCTGCAGTAGTTTGTGTCGGGGGGCTAGGGTCAGTTGGTTATATCTGGAGTACTTCTCCTGTCTTATCCAGTGTCCTGTGTGAATTTAAGTATGCTCTCTCTAATTATCTCGTTCTCTCTTTCTTTCTCTCTCTCTGAGAACCTGAGCCCTAGGACCATACGTCAGGACTACCGGGCATGATGACTCCTTGCTGTCCCCAGTCCGCCTGGCCTTGCTGCTATTCCAGTTTCAACTGTTCTGCCTGCGGTTACGGAACCCCTACCTGTCCCAGACCTGCTGTTTTCAACTCTTAATGATCGGCTATGAAAAGCCAACTGAGATTTATTCCTGATTATTATTTGACCATGCTTGTCATTTATGAACATTTTGAAAATCTTGGCTCTCTCTAATTTTCTCCTTCTCTCTTTCTTTCTCTCGGAGGACCTGAGCCCTGGGACCATACGTCGAGACTACCGGGCGTGGTGACTCCTTGCTGTCCCCAGTCCGCCTGGCCTTGCTGCTATTCCAGTTTCAACTGTTCTGCCTGCGGTTATGGAACCGCCACCTGTCCCAGACCTGTTGTTTTTCAACTCTTAATGATCGGCTATGAAAAGCCAACTGAAAATTATTCATGATTATTATTTGACCATGCTTGTCACTTATGAACATGTTTGAACATCTTGGCATAGTTCTGTTATAATCTCCACCTGGCACAGCCAGAAGAGGACTGGCCACCCCTCATAGCCTGGTTCCTCTCTAGGTTTCTTCCTAGGTTTTGGCCTTTCTAGGGAGCTTTTCCTAGCCACCGTGCTTCTACACCTGCATTCCTAGCTGTTTGGGGTTTTAGGCTGGGTTTCTGTACAGCACTTCGAGATATTAGCTGATGTACGAAGGGCTATATAAAATAAACTTGATTGATTGATTGATTTTTCTCGAGGAGTCATCATATTGCCCCCTAGATGGAAATGAATGACCCATTGTTTGGAGAACAAACCATTTCTTTCAAGAGACTTGTGAGTATAGTAAATTAGTGGGGTGGCGCCCTCCTCCACTCATGAATAATGGAAGACCTGAGTTGTGACTGCAAAGGATATGGGGGAGAGTCTAAGAACAGATGTTTCTGCTTTTACAACTCAAAACGGGGGTGCCTTCTATCGCCCAGTGTACCTTCTATCATTCCCAATTCTTAGGGTTAGAACAAGGAAAAAGTATTGTATGCACCACACTGTTGTTCAAATAAATTATCATATTTTTTTCTGCTGATGAGAACATATACATTATTTTTGTCAAATAGCTCATGACGTAGGCTTGGGTCAACACTGCATATACCATATATTTCATTTCTGAGTCGTCAGCAAGGTAGGATGCATGTGATCCTTCATTTCTAGTCCCTTCTTCCGCTGGCATCAGACCTACACATGAGTGTTCGGAAATGCAGGTGTTTATATATTGAGGTGTCAATAGCTTCACAGAGCAAGAAACACATCTGTGTTTCAAGGAGACTAAGCTCTCCGAGACCTCTGTCACAGAGTCAGGTTTGACTCATACACTGATAACACACACACACACACACACACACACACACACACACACACACACACACACACACACACACACACACACACACACACACACACACACACACACACACACACACACACACACACACACACACACACACACACACACACACATACTTAACAGTGCTTCTCCTCCAGGACACAATGCAAGACCCACTAAATTAAACAAACTCCTAGTCTAATCCCAACAGAATAATCAGAAAAGTTTCAAGAGTTTCTCTCTTCCCACCAATCAACAGACATGATGATCAGATCCCAGGCTCATTCACTCTAGTTTATACATTTTTGATGTATTTGAGTTCGGCAGCATTGTTGAACCTACTCTTCAGTTGTGCCAAACAACCACAGTGAAGTGATGACTGATGACTCACGTCTGCTCTCATACATGCTCCTGGACTGGGCCCAGATCTTGAAGGGGTCTGGCTTCTTCTGGAGGGTCATGGTACCATCTCCAGGGTCCTGGGTGGGCAGGGGAGGCAGGCCAGGCAGCAGCTGGGTGGGGGCGGCCAGAGGGGGGCCTACGGCCTCACTGGGCATGTTGGAGGAGGGGTGGCTGGGAGAGTCTGTGTGGGTGCTGTGATGGCTGCACACACTGTGCTGGGAGCTGCTCTGACTGTCCTTCCTCTCCAGCTGCTGCTGAATGGACAGAATGGGGAGGGCGAGAAAGGAGGGAGAAAGGGTGGAAGACAGGGGGAGAGAGATAAGATGAGAGGAGTAGGTGAGGTGATAGTGAGAAAGAAGGAGAGAGAGAGGGCCGAATAAGAGAAGACAGAATAAAGACAGGGAGTGAAAAAAGAGAGATGAGTAAGAAGGGAAGGTCGTAGAGAGAAGAAAAGAACCATCCAAGGTCATTATCATAGAAACACCAAGTGAATTGATTGTGTCTGTCAGTAAGAGCTGCATTCTAACGGTGTGCGGGAGAGATGACATGGTTTCTATGACGCCCACACACAGAACTGTCTCTGAATAGTTTCTTTATATTACAATAAGACAACACGATGTGTTTATTCATACACACACTACGTTCATGTCCCCCCATCTATCATGACACCAGGCAGGCGAGAACTGCTTCCCACCAAAACGGGCTGAAATTTCAGACGGTCTTCTCAAATAGCTCTTACACTAAAAGGGCATTATCATCATTTTCACAATTGTACAGTATTAATGTTCCAAACCTCTCAGCCAATAACACTAGTTTTCAGTTTAAAAATTTAAAAAAAATCTGTGCAATTCACTGAATATGAGACCTCTAAGCTTGGTTATACGACTATGGGACATTTGAAGAAGCTTATCAAAATGGAATACGAAAACCCTGTAGGTGTCTAACACATTGAACATACAGATTCAGGTCAAGGAAACCATGTCATCAGGTTGTATCTAGATCAATTTGACAGTAAGACATTTGACAGTTCTATAATATTTGTTATGGTTGATTAAATATTAAAATCAACATCATGCATGAAAAAGAAAAAGCAAACACAAGCTTGTTAGTAGAAACAAAAACACACTTACAAGCCAACACTTTGCAAATACACCAAGACAATTGGGTCCCAACTGCAAATGGCAGTGTACTCTAAGCACATATTTAAAGCCCAGCATCAGAGACAGAACAGCGCTTAGAGACTGACACAGACTTGCATGCAGCCTGACATTTCAATGATACAACACAAAGCCTGCTTTCCCATCGTGAAAAACGAATTGACAGTGGCAACCGACCAGGGTCACCATTGCCCCGCGCTCAACCCTTACAGAGCCCTTCCCCTCCCCCACCCTGTCACATGATCTCCATCAGCGACGCCCCATCTATGACCGATGCCATATCGCACTAATTCCTAATCCCAAATAGCCCTGCTTCCCGTTAACAGGAACACTGAAATATGTATGTAATGTATTATCCACTTTCCTATAATATACATACTCTGTGGATGGCTGTGGGTAGAAGTTGCCAGTTTGGCACTGAACTAGGTTTAGCCAACTCTCTCTTACCTGATGACGAGCTACGGTTTGATCAACAGTCATAATAAAAACACAGTTGGGAACATAAATCACGATGAGTGGAGTGTTCCTCCTTTGCTGCCTCCCCAAATCCTGATTTCAACCAATAGGGTGGCAGAACACAAAACGGATCTAGGATCCGTTCTAGGGACAACTTTACCCTCTGGATGAGGCTCCAGGGGATGCCATGGACTGAGTGTTATTTACAGCTGGAGAGTTGTCTCCTCATAGCCAGTATTGATTTCTCATCAGGTTAAGATGTGTGTTAAAGATGAGGAGGCGTTCGCTCTTTAAACCTCAGAATAAAGTTATTGTCCCTGGAGAGACCATCCTACTGCTCCAGCACTGAGGTAGCTAGTGTACCTCTCCTCCTCTCTGTCCACTGTACCTGTGGGCTCAAGCATGTGAGTCACTCCTAAAGAATGCCTCTAACATTTCCTTCAGGTCTTTCCCTCATTCCCTCATTCCATCATTATTTGTTAATCTATCCTCCTCTACACAAGCCACTGCTATCTGACAGCCACTCCCTCCTCCCTCTTTCCCTTCATCCATGACCCTATGCCACCCCTACCAGCTGGTCACTAATACAACGACTCAACCAGGGCACCAAGGCCAACCTTAATCGCTGATAGTACAACAGCATGGGAGAGGTGGAGGGAGGAAGACAGAGAGAGCGGGAGAGAAAGAGAGATAATATGGAGAGAGAAAAGACAGGGAGAGGGAGCAATGGGGAGATTGAGAAAGAGAGAAAGAAAAGGAGGTCACAGTGAGGGAGCGAGAGAGGGGAAAGAGGGGAGAAAGAAAAGTAGCAGAGGAGGTATATGGAAGGCTCCATGTCTTTTGTTCTTTAAATAGCCCCCACACCCATCCAGTAGAAAGCAGGCATGCACCAGGGGAATACCATTAACACATTCAGAGGAGGAAAGGGAGAAGAGAGTTGTGTTGTACTTACCACCAGCTTGGGGCTCCTCTTGGCCGGCACCACTCCTGCAAAGCAGCGGCAGAGAGACAGAGAGAGCATTAATGACCGGCGTTACTCCGTAACCGTCCACCCCGAGCAAAAACAACCACTTCACCGGACAGACGGAGGGACGCAAGGATGGAGGGAAGGACGACGGGTCCTGCTGCAGAGCTGAGCTAGCCCAGCTCTCTCTCACTCTCTCTCATTCTCAGAGTGGCGCTGCACTGTGCTACGTTGTGAGTTAGCCAGAGTGATCACCGCCTCCCCATGCGGTCTACTAACCCTCTCTCTCCCTCTCACTCACCCTCTCTCTCACCCTCTCTCTCTCACCCTCTCTCTCTCTCACCCTCTCTCTCTCTCACCCTCTCTCTCTCTCTCACCTCTTCTCTCTCCTGCTACTAGCACAGGAGCTACTGATCTCTCTGCATTAGTGAAGCTGACTGACTGACTGACTGACTGACGCTGCAGAAGGTTGCTCCCATCCACCGTACCACTGAAGACGAGCCACTGAGTGACCAAACCACGAAACGAGAATGAGACAGAGCACTCTGCAGGCAGAATCTCAACTACAGATTTAGGATCTTAATTTGAGCCAATTTGCTACAGCAGGAAAATAATCCTGCAACAACAGGAAATGTGAATTATTATGTGGATTATAATTAATGGACATTTTTGCAGGGGTTGATACATTTTTCGTAAGGGAAGACCATGTTTGAAATTTCATCGGGAAATTAGGAAAGTTATCCTGCAACAGGGTAATCAAATTAAGATCCTACATCTGTATTACCAGGAGTCCAGGAGCTTGAGCATGATATGGAAGGCCATTGTCAGCTCCCCTCTCACTGAGAGCATCTTCTGAATGTCTCTCTGTGTGTTCACCTAGAGCAGGCAGCAGCTCCTCTGCTCAACACTCGCACATTGAGAAGCAGATCTTGTCTACTCCCTCCCTCTCTTTCTCCCCCTCTCTTTTTTTCCTATGCCCTCCCCCTTCTCATCCTTGCACGGTGTGGCTTGCTTGCTGGCATCCACCCCTTCCCCACCTCTCTCTCTCTCCTCTGACTCTCTTTCTTACTATCACACACACACACACACACACACACACACACACACACACACACACACACACACACACACACACACACACACACACACACACACACACACACACACACACACACACACACACTAGAAGTAATGGGATGATGAATACCTATAATCTACATTTAAAGTTAACAGCTTATTCCAAACCCCTTACAACCATGATATCCATTCACACAGTTTAGCTGTGAAACAAAACCCTAAATTGTAAAATCAACTGATACAATCAACCTGTTTCAAGCAACTGGTACGGAATCCATGACAAGTAGCACACTGAGTAGAGCAACAGAGATACCGATAAGCACTATTGTCCCTTCCTTCTTTGTCTTTGTATCAATTCAACAGGAATTCTAAGGTCTTAGCTGCATTTAGTCAACATTGAGTTACTGACCAAGCCTTGTTCTGTACAATGTCCTCTACCTAGGTAATATTCTCCAGTTGTTAAGCCATAAAGAATACAAGATAAAACATGTTTTACCAATGAGGGCTTGGAACATTAAAGCCAATTATCTCAGAATCATATTTTTGCAGATAGAACCTTATAATTCTAAGGTCATGTAGGCTATTATAAAAAAACACCTGCAGCAGAATACTACCTAGGAAACCAGATCGATAGCATACTACCTAGGAAACCAGATCGATAGCATACTACCTAGGAAACCAGATCGATAGCATACTACCTAGGAAACCAGATTGATAGCATACTACCTAGGAAACCAGATTGATAGCATACTACCTAGGAAACCAGATTGATAGCATACTACCTAGGAAACCAGATTGATAGCATACTACCTAGGAAACCAGATTGATAGCATACTACCTAGGAAACCAGATCAATAGCATACTACCTAGGAAACCAGATTGATAGCATACTACCTAGGAAACCAGATTGATAGCATACTACCTAGGAAACCAGATTGATAGCATACTACCTAGGAAACCAGATTGATAGCATACTACCTAGGAAACCAGATCAATAGCATACTACCTAGGAAACCAGATTGATAGCATACTACCTAGGAAACCAGATCGATAGCATACTACCTAGGAAACCAGATTGATAGCATACTACCTAGGAAACCAGATTGATAGCATACTACCTAGGAAACCAGATCGATAGCATACTACCTAGGAAACCAGATTGATAGCATACTACCTAGGAAACCAGATCGATAGCATACTACCTAGGAAACCAGATCGATAGCATACTACCTAGGAAACCAGATTGATAGCATACTACCTAGGAAACCAGATCGATAGCATACTACCTAGGAAACCAGATTGATAGCATACTACCTAGGAAACCAGATCGATAGCATATTACCTAGGAAACCAGATTGATAGCATACTACCTAGGAAACCAGATCGATAGCATACTACCTAGGAAACCAGATTGATAGCATACTACCTAGGAAACCAGATTGATAGCATACTACCTAGGAAACCAGATTGATAGCATACTACCTAGGAAACCAGATTGATAGCATACTACCTAGGAAACCAGATCAATAGCATACTACCTAGGAAACCAGATTGATAGCATACTACCTAGGAAACCAGATCGATAGCATACTACCTAGGAAACCAGATTGATAGCATACTACCTAGGAAACCAGATTGATAGCATACTACCTAGGAAACCAGATCGATAGCATACTACCTAGGAAACCAGATTGATAGCATACTACCTAGGAAACCAGATCGATAGCATACTACCTAGGAAACCAGATTGATAGCATACTACCTAGGAAACCAGATCGATAGCATACTACCTAGGAAACCAGATTGATAGCATACTACCTAGGAAACCAGATCGATAGCATACTACCTAGGAAACCAGATTGATAGCATACTACCTAGGAAACCAGATCGATAGCATACTACCTAGGAAACCAGATTGATAGCATACTACCTAGGAAACCAGATTGATAGCATACTACCTAGGAAACCAGATTGATAGCATACTACCTAGGAAACCAGATTGATAGCATACTACCTAGGAAATCAGATCGATAGCATACTACCTAGGAAACCAGATTGATAGCATAGTACCTAGGAAACCAGATTGATAGCATACTACCTAGGAAACCAGATCGATAGCATACTACCTAGGAAACCAGATTGATAGCATACTACCTAGGAAACCAGATCGATAGCATACTACCTAGGAAACCAGATCGATAGCATACTACCTAGGAAACCAGATTGGTAGCATACTACCTAGGAAACCAGATTGATGTATAGTGTAAGTAGGGAATTTGATAGCGCATTAGAGGTCATTATCAAACAACAGTAGCACTTTCTGTTAACATGGAGCATGCTGCATCTGTACTTTCTAGAGAAGGTATAATTAATACCTCCCGAAGAGCGTTTGATCCCTGAGGTATCTCCATCTACCAGGTTCAGCCTCTCTCCTGCATCTCATCCACCTTAGATAAAGCCAATAAACCATCCTCCACTTTAATCTCAAACTGATTTAAGGTTCACCTGTGGCCGATGCATGCCCTCACGATGTCACTATCCCGCAACCCAGCACAAAGAAAACACTCTGAAAACATCAATGGAACCTTCCGGCAATGTTAACACACGATAGGAAAGCTCTTTCTTTACCCATCCTGCTGCATTGGCGAAAATCATTAAATGTTAAAACCTTCTGTTGCTGCCTGCAAAGCCCCTCTACACGATTCATAATTCATCCTCACACTCTCTTTCTACCGCTCCCTCTTTCTCTCTCCCTCTCCCTCTTTCTACCGCTCCCTCTTTCGCACCCCCTCTTTCGCACCCCCTCTTTCTTTTTTTCAGACAGTGGAATTGCCTATAATGGCAAGGAGTGGGAGGAACATCATAGCAAGCATGTGAATGAGTATGTGGATGATAAGAGTGTGTGTGTGTGTGTGTGTGTGCGTGTGTGTGCGTGTGTCAGGATGCACATAAATTAGATCAGAAGATCAACAGAGGTTGATTAGACCAGTGGTTCCCAAACATTGTTTTGCATTGTGGACCTACCTAATGCCACTCAATGATATATCGATGATACTGTATATCGCTAGTCAGGGGAACAGTAGCTAAAGTGTATTCAGATCTGCGGCCAGGCTGGCATTAAATCTGACCTACACATCAAGTTGATAAAATATGATAAATAATCTGGGGCAAATTTCAATGTGAATTAAATGCCCACTACTGCATTGAAATGATTGTAATGGACTTGTCCCTGCTCTGCAGACAGCCCACGTATGCAGCTAAAGCAGCAGATTTACATGTCTTGCTGCAGTAATGCATGTTAACACGTGGTTCAGCGCCTCACTGTGTTAGAGTAGTTCCAGCACTGTGATATTGATGTACACATCTCTCAGTTCTGTCCTTGCTGCCACTGTGTGTTACATCTAGACCAATGCCCAGGTTATGTAGAGACCCGCTGATGCACAAGGAACAAAAGGAGATACAATATCACATATTGTAGGAGGGAAACACACATTCCTCCGTTCATTCCTTCATTCACGCGCACACACACACACACACACACACACACACACACACACACACACACACACACACACACACACACACACACACACACACACACACACACACACACACACACACACACACACACACACACACACACACACACACACGACCTTTGTGCTGTTGATTGTGCCCAATAATGTTTGTGTCATGTTTTGTGCTGCTACCATGTTGTGTTGCTGCCATGTTGATGTTATGTTGTGTTGCTACCATGCTGTGTTGTCATGTGTTGCTGCCTTGCTATGTTCTTGTCTTAGGTCTCTCTTTATGTAGTGTTGTGTTGGCTCTCTTGTTGTGATGTGTGTTTTGTTCTATATTTACATTGTATTCATTAAATGTTTTTATTTCCAGGCCCCCGTCCCTGCAGGAGGCCTTTTGCCATTTGGTAGGCCGTCATTGTAAATACGAATTTGTTCTTAACTGACTTGCAGTTAACTGACTAGTTAAATAAAGGTAAAATAAAATTGAATAACCCCCCCATCCCATCCAACATACACCCAGCAGGTGTGAATGATGCATTGTGCTCACACCATCTAGTTCCTTCCTCCTGTCTGAGCCTGAGCAGCAGAATGACAACAAGGCTCTGCTCAATACTCAGAAACGGAACAATGAATCCGTTGGCCCGTCGCTCCTTTTAAAAGCCTCTGGATTGATCACTAAGAATGGAACACTGGCTTAAAATGCCCAGTCTTCTGAACATTGAGCAGACCATGCTGTCTGAATGACTAAGAGGGCCTGGCTATTGTGATGCTAATGGTTTGGGAAGTAAACAGTGTTGGAGTGAAAGAGCAGTGGTCAGTGAGTTGATCTGTAATGGACTGAGGACTCTAAGAGAGTGGAGCTGTGGAGCGTTCCAGGTTTAACACTTGGCTCAGAGAGAGATGCTGTGGGTCTGTCTTAACTGTGTCATAGCCACCCAGCTGACTGGGTAGGGACATCTATTAATGAGGAGATTATGGGGAGAATGTGGTGTGTGGGTTTGTTAGAGTCGACATGTGAGTGGGTGGGTGTGTGCGTGGGGGAGTATAGTGTGTGGGTACATGACATTTATTATTTCAGTGAATCTGTTTCTATGCTCTGTTCAGGCTGTGGCCTTGGATATGTTCTCAGCAGTCCCACACTAAGGGAATGAATGGCTGTTCTCAACTGTCCTTACATCAGAGCGCTACAGGAACAACATGACAAATATCCTATTTTGTTTGGCTAAACTCCTTCACTTTCTTCTATACATCCCCATGTTGTCTTTCTAGTCACCTCTCCATATCTTCCTCTTTCCTTGATCTACACCCATCTCTTTTCTTCTTCCCATTTACCTCCCCTCTCTCTCTCTCTCTCTCTCTCTCTCTCTCTCTCTCTCTCTCGATCCTATCATCCCCAAGGGGACAGTCCCTACTGAGGTGCTGCGGAGCATCGTCATGGCAACAAAGGCAAGGCAAGATGGAAGATATTTACAACTCACCTCGCAGAGAGAGAAAGGGAGGGGAGGAGAGATATTGTGGGTACAAGGTTTTGAGGGGGGAAGGAGGAGAGGTAAGGGTGGGAGTGGATGAGAAGAGTTCATGTACTGTACGTATGTTGATCTGAAACGTTCTCCCTCTCCCCTCTCTTGATATTAGTCTATGAGTTAAACATTGAAAACTAAGACGCCCATTCGTTGGGATGTCCTACGTCCAAGTCACGATTCAATTCAATTCTGATACATTGTTATTGTGGCACATATATGGCACAAAATAATGCTTTTGTGGCACATATTGATGTATTGACAAAACATATTGTACAGCTAGACAATATGCATTCATTAAACATTTGTACTGCGTAGCTAGCAAAACTAAACCCCTTACGGACAATCAACTCTCGATGCCTCTGTGAACTTTTCTCCTCCCACACACACAACTTTTCTATTTTTCAGAAACTCCATTTAGAGATGCAGAGAACTCCTGGTCCCCTGAGGCGATGAGAATAAATAGCTGAACTGTTGTATCATCATAAACAGTGTTTCTGCCAATCTTCAGGGATGATTGTAACGCTGCATATCTCAGATAGTGCTGACAGCTCTATATGACTCAAGGTAAGAAGGACAATCACGTTTTATTACCGACGTTCAGTATCTAACTGAAATGAGACCATGTGATAGAGGATGCTGGATGTAGTCTGCATACTGCTGGTTGTAAAGGTATTGACATGACGGCATGATGCACACCTCCTGTATGTTTCCTGTGACCTTGTGCCCCTCTCTCTCTCTCTGACTCAGACAGAGCAGATTGATGACTCAAAAATGCAGAGATTAAGTATTTTATTCATCTACCTAAGGGAGGATTTCCTCTCCTCCTCCTCTTCCCTAAACCAACTTCTTCTCTCATCGAGCATTGTTGAGCCTCCTCCTCCTCTTCCCTAAACCAACTTCTTCTCACATCAAGCATTGTTGAGCCTCCTCCTCTTCCCTAAACCAACTTCTTCTCTCATCGAGCATTGTTGAGCCTCCTCCTCCTCTCGTTCCTCTCTACATACCACCTTACTCTGATAACCTTCTGCAACTCCTGAGCTCTAACTTCTTTTTTCCTCTTCCTCTTCCTCTAAACACATACAGCTTGGACATTCCCCATCTAGAATGACTTCCTCTTTTTCTCCCTCCTTTCTACCCTCCCTTCCTCCTTCCCTCCTAATCCTCCTCGGATCCTATAAAGGTGTTGTTTGTTGTGGGTTATGAGGCATTATGTCTCCTAATCACCAGAAAGTTCACTGCATCCTCCTCCTCCTCCTCTTCCGACAGCCAACTAGACAGCCAGCCAGTCAACCAACCAGACAGCCAGCCAGCCAGCGAAACAGACAGACAGCCAGCAAACCAACCAGCCAGCCAGACAAACAGCCAGCGAAACATCCAGCCAGCCAGACAGCAAGCCAACCAGCCAGCCAGAAAGCCACTGCTCCCTCCATTCCCACAAAAACATCAGTCTGCTGCTCACAGCTTCACATAGACAGTCCAACCCTACATAATGTTAACCCAAGCCCACATTATCTCAGTACCTCATCAACAGGAAATTGACCAATGAACTGACCTGGGTCTAGTGCAATGACCCCCTGCCATCTACGCTAAGGGAGATCGTCTCTGGTGTCTCTCCTCGTCTGCCCCGTAGCCATGCCGTAGCAATGACTGCCTGCCATCTACGCTAAGGGAGATCGTCTCTGGTGTCTCTCCCCGTCTGCCCCGTAGCCATGCCGTAGCAATGACTGCCTGCCATCTACGCTAAGGGAGATCGTCTCTGGTGTCTCTCCCCGTCTGCCCCGTAGCCATGCCCTTCCTCTCTCCCTTCTTGCTCCCTCTATCCCTGTGGATGTCCTAGCAGCCAGGAGACAGGCTGTATCTGTGTGTGTATCAGTCTTGTACAGGCCAGTAATGATGCTGACATTTAAGTCAATACAGCAGCGTTATTTCAGCCCAGGCACCCAAGGTCAACTCATTAGAGTTCATAATTGATGCTGCCTTCATAAGCCCACCCTCAGCTAATAGGGATCTAGGGAAGGAGGCAGAAGCCCACCCTCAGCTAATAGGGATCTAGGGAAGGAGGCAGAAGCCCACCCTCAGCTAATAAGGATCTAGGGAAGGAGGCATAAGCCCACCCTCAGCTAATAGGGATCTAGGGAAGGAGGCAGAAGCCCACTCTCAGCTAATAGGGATCTAGGGAAGGAGGCAGAAGCCCACTCTCAGCTAATAGGGATCTAGGGAAGGAGGCAGAAGCCCACCCTCAGCTAATAAGGATCTAGGGAAGGAGGCATAAGCCCACCCTCAGCTAATAGGGATCTAGGGAAGGAGGCAGAAGCCCACTCTCAGCTAATAGGGATCTAGGGAAGGAGGCAGAAGCCCACTCTCAGCTAATAGGGATCTAGGGAAGGAGGCAGAAGCCCACCCTCAGCTAATAGGGATCTAGGGAAGGAGGCAGAAGCCCACCCTCAGCTAATAGGGATCTAGGGAAGGAGGCAGAAGCCCACTCTCAGCTAATAGGGATCTAGGGAAGGAGGCAGAAGCCCACTCTCAGCTAATAGGGATCTAGGGAAGGAGGCAGAAGCCCACTCTCAGCTAATAGGGATCTAGGGAAGGAGGCAGAAGCCCACTCTCAGCTAATAGGGATCTAGGGAAGGAGGCAGAAGCCCACCCTCAGCTAATAGGGATCTAGGGAAGGAGGCAGAAGCCCACCCTCAGCTAATAGGGATCTAGAGAAGGAAGCATAAGCCCACCCTCAGCTAATAGGGATCTAGGGAAGGAGGCAGAAGCCCACCATCAGCTAATAGGGATCTAGGGAAGGAGGCAGAAGCCCACCCTCAGCTAATAGGGATCTAGGGAAGGAGGCAGAAGCCCACCCTCAGCTAATAGGGATCTAGGGAAGGAGGCAGAAGCCCACCCTCAGCTAATAGGGATCTAGGGAAGGAGGCAGAGGCCCACCCTCAGCTAATAGGGATCTAGGGAAGGAGGCAGAGGCCCACCCTCAGCTAATAGGGATCTAGGGAAGGAGGCAGAAGCCCACCCTCAGCTAATAGGGATCTAGGGAAGGAGGCAGAGGCCCACCCTCAGCTAATAGGGATCTCAGGAAGGAGGAAGGGTTAGCAATTTCACAAATGATGAGGGCTGAAGCCAAATTAGCGCATGGTTAGAAACTGTATGGATAATGATGGTTGCTATTAACAGTTTGTCACTTTCTCTAGCCTTGCAAAACTCTGACTGTGACCTTTTATAATTATTTGAATTATTATTTTAGCACAGTAAGGTTAGAACGCTGTTGAGTAAGGTTTGAGTGTAACCCTTTAAGGAATACATGCACCTATTCATTTTTTTACAGACCTATTATGTTAAATCTCCATTGGTAATTGATGTGATAAAGATGATCTGGATTGTAGTGACACAGGAAGGTTCATCATAGACATTAATGATGTGTGAATATAGCACAGGAGGCTGCTGAGGGGAGAACGGCTCACAATAATGGCTGGAACGGAGCAGATGGAATGGCATCAAACACATGGAAACCATTCCACTCCAGCCATTACCACGAACCCGTTCTCCCCAATTAAAACTCCATTTCACATATTCCTCTATTCAAAATCAGTGGCTGTTCTCTCTGCTCTGTACCTCCCTTTCCCCATCTCCTCGTCTTGCTCTCCCTTCACCCCATCTCTCTCTGTTCTCTCTGCTCTGTATCTCCCTTTCCCCATCTCCTCGTCTTGCTCTCCCTTCACCCCATCTCTCTCTGTTCTCTCTGCTCTGTACCTCTCTTTCTCCATCTCCTCGTCTTGCTCTCCCTTCACCCCACCTCTCTCTGTTCCTCTCTCTGTTCCTCTCTTTCCCCATCTCGCCATCTTGCTCTCCCTTCACCCCACCTCTCTCTGTTCCTCTCTCTGTTCCTCTCTTTCCCCATCTCGCCGTCTTGCTCTCCCTTCACCCCACCTCTCTCTGTTCCTCTCTCTGTATCCTCCCAAGCTAATTGGAACAGAAGACACTTTGATCAGAGCTAGACGGCGTCTTTGGCTGAGCCCTCTCACTACTAACACACCCAACTATCATCTAAGCAACACAGACACAGTGCCAGAGACAAAGACCAGGCTTAAAGAGAGGGTGAGAGAGGGAGAGAAAGGGAGAGGGAGGAAGGGAGAGAGACAGAGAGAGACAGAGAGAGAGGGAGAGAGGGCGAGAGATGGAGATAGAGAGAGGGTGAGAGATGGAGAGAGAGAGGGAGAGAGATGGAGAGAGAGGGAGAGAGAGGGAGGGAGAAAGGGAGGGAGAGGGAGGGAGGGAGAGAGATACAAAGTGAGAGAGAGGGGGAGAGAGAGGGCGAGAGATACAAAGTGAGAGAGGGGAGAGAGAGAGGGGAGAGGGCGAGAGAGATACAAAGTGAGAGAGAAGGGGAGAGGGGAGAGAGGGGGAGGGAGAGAGAGAGGGGGAGAGATACAAAGTGGGAGAGAAGGGGAGAGAGAGGGGGAGAGATACAAAGTGAGAGAGAAGGGGAGAGGGGAGAGAGGGGGAGAGAGAGGGGTAGAGATACAAAGTGAGAGAGCATAAGTAAAAGATAGTGAGAGAAAAAGAGTGAAAGAATAGAGACAGTGATAAATAAGTTAAATAAATAGAAAAGACAAGAGAGAAATAGTGAGAACAGAGAGAGAGCGAGAGAGAGAAAAGCAGGAGAGTCACAGAGTGAGCTGACAGAACACAGGGAGATTAGCAGCATCTCAGCAGAGTCACTCTTCATCCATAATCAGGACAGATAAGAGTCCCTGACCTAACACCATCCTCCTCTTTTCTCCTCTGTCTCCTCCTCCCATCCTGGACATGCTCTCCACCTTGCCATCCATTCCCTCTCTCACTTATCTGATCACCCACTAATTTTTCTTCTCTACATAACATCCACAACCTCCTTTATTCAACCTTTTAACCCACTTACTCCCTAACACACTCAACATCTCAGCTATTCATGCTGTTTGCCAGTGGAAGTGTCTTTATCTGTGAACCAATCCCTCCCCTCTCTCATTCCCTCCTTCCCCTTCACATATCCTCCTCCCTGGGTTGAGCATGTACCCCACTGCACCAGCATGCTGACCAGACACCCCCCGTCCTTCCTCCTCTCCCTCCCTCCTGACCCTAATCAGTGGACTACGTACCTCTCTGCACCAGCATGCTGACCTCGCTGCCTCTGGGACACTTGCTGAGCAGGTCCACCACCTGGTTGTGAGTCATGTTCTGGACGTTCCTCTTGTTCACCTCCATCAGAATGTCTGACTCCTTCAGGCCCCTGCAGCGGGGGTAGTCCACAATCTGCTTCACCCTCTGACCCCCACCCGTCAAGCTATCAGCGATTGTGAACCCAAAGCCCTTATCGCCCTTCTCCATGTGCACCGTGATCAGCTCGGGCTGCCCGGCGATGGAGGACGCCAGGGTGACCACGTCGCTGGAGGAGTAGCCGTGTGAGCCGTTGGACGCCACCTCCGCCGAGGGGCTGAGGGCCCGCGGCTCCCTCATCCCGTTAACGGGGCCTCCGGTCTGGCTGCCGTGGCTGGACGGGGAGTCGTAGCTCTGTTGGCCGTTGACGATGATGGGCTCCTTGTCCAGGATGGCCACGGAGGTCACCAGGCTGGTGTTGGGGTCATCGGGGTCAAAGGGCAGGGGGTAGCCGCGGCACAGGGCCAGGTCCACCATGGAGCCGATCGGGATGGACTGGAAGATCTTCACCACCTGGGCGTGAGTGTAACCAAGCACGATGATGTCATTCACACTCACTATGACATCACCTAGAGGAGAGAGACAGGGAGACGGACAGGACAGTTAGTAATACAGTCACTATCACATCACATTAGTAACACAGTTAGTAATACAGTCCCTATCACATCACATTCGTAACACAGTTAGTAATACAGTCACTATCACATCACATTAGTAACACAGTTAGTAGAACATTAAGTAACACAGTGAATGTACTATGTGGGGTGCAAGTATATTACCATATGTCTCCAATATGTTCAGTACTTAGTTTACACAATCACTTCAACCTCCTTAGGAATGGGGCAAATGCATTCTGTGTAAATGGTGCGAAACAGTGCCCTCTGTGCGCTAAGACAGTATACTGCACCTGTCTCCATCTTCCCATCCACAGCAGCAGGACCGTCCAGGACAAGACTCTTGATCTGGAGAAACTCATCCGGCTCGTCACCCCCGACAACGGTAAAGCCGAACCCACGGCGGCTCTTCTTCAGTTTGGTGTTGATAAAGGTTCCGTTCAGTTCTGCTGGGTTCCGTGTGAAGAACGGCTTCCCTCCTACAGAACACAGGGAAAATAACAGTATTTGTCTATCCGTGTCAGTTACATTAGCTGCCTGTCTGTCTTTTCACTTGTCTACCTATCTATGTCTGTCTGTCTGTCATTTCACTATCTACCTATCTATGTCTGTCTGTCTGTCATTTCACTTATCTACCTATTTATGTCTGTCTGTCTGTCTGTCATTTCACTTATCTACCTATTTATGTCTGTCTGTCTGTCACTTCACTTATCTACCTATTTATGTATGTCTGTCTGTCACTTCACTTATCTACCGATCTATGTCTGTCTGTCTGTCTGTCATTTCACTTATCTACCTATTTATGTCTGTCTGTCTGTCATTTCACTTGTCTACCTATCTATCTATCTATCTATGTCTGTCTGTCTGTCTGTCTGTCTGTCTGTCTGTCTGTCTGTCTGTCTGTCTGTCTGTCTGTCTGTCTGTCTGTCTGTCTGTCTGTCTGTCTGTCTGTCTGTCTGTCTGTCTGTCTGTCTGTCTTTTCACTTATCTACCTATTTATGTCTGTCTGTCTGTCTGTCTGTCTGTCATTTCACTTGTCTGTCTGTCTGTCTGTCTGTCTGTCTGTCTGTCTGTCTGTCTGTCAACCCAAGCATCCATATAATATAATGAATTGCTGAGCGTTTGTTATATCAGTGAATGACAGGAGAGAATGCTTAACATCCATGGTGTGTTGGTCATAGCTAGTTAACATACACATAACATTCACTATGGTACATGTGGGCTGATAGACAGGTTAATAACCTTATATGGTGATTGTTTCCTCAAGAGGTTGAGCCCTTGAAACCTTTGATCCCAAGGATCCTCTGTCTGTGTCTATGTCTGGTCATGCTTGTGTCACTGAAACTGTACATTGTGGGTGTATTTGATCGTGAGTTAAATGTCTGTGGTGCACAAGACCCTGGTATTGAAAGTGTGTGTGTGTGTTGTCTAGAATGTGTAACCCCACTCACGTTTGGTCCCTCCCGGGGGAGGGGGCATTGGGGGCGGGACCTGGGGGTCACGGTATGTCTCCAGGTGGTTACTGGCATAGACGGCCAGGGGAGCACCAGCTGAGGAGTGTTCCTCTATCCACTCTGTACAGCGAGAGACACAGTGGGACGGTGAAATCACAGTCACAAACACACGGATGCACACACATACACTGACACACAAACGTACACAATCAATAAAATACAAACATAAGCATCACATTCATTCATTTGTTGACTCAAACTTGCTCTACACCAGAGGTGTCAGACATACTGGCTGGTCCGGGGGGACAAACGCTATACACTTTAAAATGACTAAAACCTAACACAGTAAATTACGCAATAAGAGACATTTATTGAAAAGATGTTTTAACATTGCATCTGATTATTACATTTCATCATTACATTGTGTCTCAGTGGTTCTAACACGTAGCAAGCATGCTAGCAGCAGCAGTTTGCACATGGACATGGCTTCCACAGCTCTAAGCCACCAAAGACAAATAAGTGAATGCTACAGTGGCTCATGTGTTGAAAGGAATATAAAAATGATGCTTTAATGATCTTTAATCAAACGAATAAGAACCCAGATGCCAGCAGGACAGGGGTTGGGGTCAATTCCATTTCAAATCCAGGAGAATTCAGCGAAACTCTAATTCTGAGGAACTAACTTTTCATTCTTAAACCTGTCTGACTTCAAATAGAATGAACCCCAACCGTGCAGGACAAGACATGAGACAAGACGTGACAAGACGTGACAGAGACAGACATGAAGAAAGAAAGAAATGGTGCCGTGCCAGGGCAGGAAACGAACCTCGAATGTACCGCTCACCTTCAGGAGGCTGCGGCTGCTGCTGCTCCATCCTGCGTTTAGCCTCCACTATGGGGTTCTCATACTGGGTCTTCCTGTTGATGTGACTGATGATGAGAGAGAGAGGAGAGGGGGAGGATGAGTGTGGGATATTGATTGTCACCATGATAAATGACAGTACACAGTGTTTGACATCCTCTGGCTCACAGCCTCGTAAATCCCACCAGCTCTGTGACAACCACATAGGTCTACACAAACTACACACTGGCTACACAAAATGGAGTTCGGTTTCAGATAAATCTACTTAGGTTCAAACCAATTATAGCACACTGAATGTAGAAAAGGTCTGACAGAGAGACAGAGAAAATGCTAGTTCAGCTGAAATGTCACAGTTTACAGTAAACTACATGAAACTGCTGATGTATTACGTTGTATTAATTATGGTGGGGTTAATGAGAGGCATGTGAAAGGAGATGAACCGTGAGGTGTTCCAACTTACTCTACATAGTAAACCCCATACACTGGGTCATCTATCTTCTCCCATCCAGCAGGCAGCTCTGAAACAGAGAAGGAACAGCAATGTTAGATCACTGTAATGACACATTCATTAAGGCAGTGTTCTCCTTCAGGAAGTACTTCAGAGGATGACGCTGTGCTGTATTCAAGGTCTCTCAGGTGTGTAAATCAACTCTGAAGTGAATCTATGTTTACCTGTCATGACTCAGTACAGTCAGTGGGCCACGGTGCAGATATCTAATATGGAGTCAAACTACTCCCTCTACCTCACTGAGCGAGGCACACACACACTCACTCACTCACTCACACACACACACACACACACACACACACACACACACACACACACACACACACACACACACACACACACACACACACACACACACACACACACACACACACACACACACACACACACACACACACACACACACAGACAAAGGCTACACACAGACAAAGGCTACACACACACACACAGGCTACACACGCACAGGCTACACACACAAAGGCTACACACACACACAGACAGGCTACACGCACAGGCTACACACACAAAGGCTACACACACACACAGGCTACACACACACAGGCTACACACACACACACACACACACACACAGGCTACACACACACACAGACAGGCTACACACACACACAGACAGGCTACACACACACATGCTACACACACACACAGGCTACACACACACACAGACAGGCTACACACACAGTCAGCTGTCAGGGGAGATTCTGAACTAAATGAGACTACAGAGCTTGACCACTCCCTCCTAGTAGATTTACTATTCATCCACTCAGACCCAGCCCGCTCATATCTGTCTCTGTCTTCAGAACAGAACCAGGTTGTTTTCTACATTATCAACAGCTACAAACAGTTGATAGATGGACACAATTGCATGCCTCACACAAGTGAACTTAGCCAGCAGACCAGTACTGTATATAGGCCAGTCCAGAACCATATATTAAGAGAGTTGGGCCAGGTTTTAAAACAGCCGCCATGTTAGTGCATTTTTTCTCCAATTGTTGGTGATGTAAGAATACAAGAGAGCCTCCCTGTGAAATGAACTGCTGTAAACAAGCAAAACAGAGCATCGATTTAACAGACATTTTTATTGATTAGCATTCGGGATAATGTGCATCCAAGTCGGTACTGTGTTGTGGTGTCAACAAATTGCATATCTGCTTTCAATGGACATCTTTATAGAAATAAACATTACAATATTCTCAGCACGTTCAGACAAAAATCACATTGGCCCAACAGTCTACATGACAGTCTACACGAAAGTCTACACGACCGTCTACACGACCATCTACACGACCGTCTACGCGACTCGGGGGAGTCATAAGACATTCACGACACTGTAGAGAGCCAACATCTTCATGTATCTGTACGATTCTACTTTACATAACTGGTCATCTACATGCAGTTTCTGGCTATGTGTTCACTGCAGATGTTACCATGTTTCAGCATATATCTTTCAAATACTGCTTCCTCCAGCATGCGCACACAAGCGTGTACACGTGCACACACTCGTCTGCATCGGCACTCAAAGGGAATTGTCTGACAGAGAGCCTATTAAGCTGACACTCCCAATAAAGCGTTAGCCACTCATTCTCCTCCTCACCGTATTTGATTTCATACAAAGACATTAGCGCAGTGTGTTAGCGTGGGCTGCTGCTAACACCGACAAACACTTTGGAGCAGGCTAGATTTCACAATCGATAACCACAGACTGCCTGCTTCTGATGTGCCAGACATAAAAGGAGCTCCTAGGCCCGAGACTCAGAGCCCTGAAAGAGTCAGAGACTGCGTTCCCTTTCAGGAGCACTTCTGTTTCTGCCAAATAGTCTAGTCTGTGGCACAGCCTTAACTACGGAGGCCAACCTGAGATGTCAAATCAAACACCTTCCCAATGTGTCTCCTACATAAAAAGGAGATCACTCACTCAGCAGTTAGAAGCAAGCAGTACACCACGTTAAGTAAATATATGAGCCAAATTATACAATTATCGTGACACATCCAAATAGATGAGTGACATGGTAAGAAAGAATTTAGTAGTAGTAGATCAAGATTTTGTATAAAACGCTTTTCAAATAAAATGTTATTGATTAACAGTATAGAAAGAAAAGATTGAGAGTCACCATAACCCTCACCAATACACAGCCGATAGAAATGCAATGACAGAAACAAGTGAGAGAATAAAGTTGTATACCTAGCTCATTGTCTGGTTCCTCAGTATGTACCCCTTCTTCTCCAAGGTGAAGAGAGCAAGATGAAACAGAAAGGGAGGTTGATTGGTTGAAGGAATGACAAAGAAAGGAAAATAAGGAGAGACAGTAAAGTAATATTAGAGAGAAAGACAAGGAGGGAGAGAAATAGAAATATTTAAGTAACCAAATCAGTATTTACTGAACATAGATGCGCCGTAATCCATAAAATCAATGATGTATGGAACTAAGAGATGACACATGACAGTTATCTAAATGGCCACATGGTGGTGCCATTTCTGATATTGGTCGAAGAATTTCTTCTGAACTTTCACACAGACATCTATATCGTTACTTGTATGTTCCTGAACAAAATGAATGTAACATTGTTGCATAGACATTAATTTGAAAATGTACAATGTACATAGTGGTGTAACAAAGAAATAAAATAAATAAAAACATCTTCAAAGGAACTGTTACACAATTCCTTAGATGGAAAGCCAATCTCAAAAAGAACCTCTTTCCAATTTGACTAAGGTATCAAAACATCGCCATGGGAATGATAGGACCAGTGTATAGAAACAGACTTCATCATATTTAGATATGAGCTCAGTGGCACCACCTTCTGATACCATCAACATGGTGCAAGATTAAGAGATAAACAATAGATCACACACACACACACACACACACACACACACACACACACACACACACACACACACACACACACACACACACACACACACACACACACACACACACACACACACACACACACACACACACACACACACACACACACACACACACACACACACACACACACACACACACACACACACACAGGGCCTGGCTTACCATCATCCTCACACTCTTCCAGAGGTTTTAGAGGTTTCTCCAGACAGCGAGGGTCGATCCACGATGTGGTCTTTGTGTTGTGGCTGAGGAAACAACAAACGCACAGCGCTGTTAAAGACTGGCTCTGAAGTCAAGGTGATGAGCACTAAAAGCTAACAAAAGACCAATAATCTCATCAGCACAAAGATGTAAGGGGTTAAAGTCAATAGGCTTGTCAACAAGCAAGTAAAATCAAACAGAGATTAACGCAACACCAAACAGACTTCTCCCCTACTGAGAAACAAAGACAAGAGGGTTGGAAGGAGTCATTGTCAACCTATTGTCTAGAATAGGTAGCTGTATCCTCAACGTCACCACTACAAGCTTTCCTGTCAATCCTCTGCTAGTCCAATAATTAAAGCAGACCAACATGCAGGTGTTGAATGCACAAAGCAATTTCCTCATCCTCTCCCAGCGAGGCCAGCTCTGTGTGTTGGTCTGAGGGCAGAGGGCTGTGCTTCATTGAGGTGGTCAGGTGATCTGATCTGCCTGTGATCTCTAAGGAGATCAGACTATAGAGGATTAACAGCCTGGAGAGCACTGACAGGCCTTTCTGGGGGAGGGGAGGGAGGAGGGAGAGATAGTAGTGGGATATAGAACAGAGAGGCTTGATAGTATAGAGAGTATACAGGGTATGTAGTCTATGAAGTAGACCTCTCCATTCTCAGTGTAAGCTAACGGTACTTACATGGGGTATAGGGTGAATATGTACACTATGGGTGGTTCAGACAGCCCAGTACATCATTGGGCCCGAGCTCCCTGCCATCCAGGACCTCTATACTCAGGTGGTGTCAGAGAAAGAACCAATAGACCGTTCACTCTGCTACTGTCTGGTAAACAATACCGGAGCATCGGATCTCGGACCAACAGGCGCCGAGACCTCTGCTACCCTCAAGCCATAAGACTGCAAAATAGCCCGACTGCTACGTAGTAGCAACGGTTACCCAAACTATCTGCACTGAATCAATCTTGCACACACCATATACACACTCACTAGACTTTATATACACACACCATATACACATTCACTAGACTTTATATACACACACACCATATACACACTCACTAGACTTTATATACACACACCATATACACACTCACTAGACTTTATATACACACACCATATACACATTCACTAGACTTTATATACACACACCATATACACACTCACTAGACTTTATATACACACACCATATACACACTCACTAGACTTTATATACACACACACCATATACACACTCACTAGACTTTATATACACACACCATATACACACTCACTAGACTTTATACACACACCATATACACACTCACTAGACTTTATATACACACACCATATACACACTCACTAGACTTTATATACACACACCATATACACACTCACTAGACTTTATATACACACACACCATATACACACTCACTAGATTTTATATACACACACCATATACACACACACTCACTAGACTTTATATACACATCATATACACACTCACTAGACTTTATATACACACACCATATACACAAGCACTCACTAGACTTTATATACACACACCATATACACATTCACTAGACCTTATATACACACACCATATACACACTCACTACACTTTATATACACACACCATATACACACTCACTAGACTTTATATACACACACCATATACACACTCACTAGACTTTATATACACACACCATATACACATTCACTAGACTTTATATACACACACCATATACACACGCACTCACTAGACTTTATATACACATCATATACACACTCACTAGACTTTATATACACACACCATATACACACTCATTAGACTTTATATACACACCCCATATACACACTCACTAGACTTTATATACACACACCATATACACATTCACTAGACTTTATATACACACACCATATACACACTCACTAGACTTTATATACACACACCATATACACACTCACTAGACTTTATATACACACACCATATACACACTCACTAGACTTTATTTACACACACCATATACACATTCACTAGACTTTATATACACACACCATATACACACTCACTCACTAGACTTTATATACACACAACATATACACACGCACTCACTAGACTTTATATACACACCATATACACACGCACTCACTAGACTTTATATACACACACCATATACACACTCACTAGACTTTATATACACACACCATATACACACTCACTAGACTTTATATACACACACACCATATACACACTCACTAGACTTTATATACACACACCATATACACACGCACTCACTAGACTTTATACACACACCATATACACACTCACTAGACTTTATATACACACACCATATACACACTCACTAGACTTTATATACACACACACCATATACACACGCACTCACTAGACTTTATACACACACCATATACACACTCACTAGACTTTATACACACACCATATACACACTCACTAGACTTTATATACACACACCATATACACACTCACTAGACTTTATATACACACACACCATATACACACTCACTAGACTTTATATACACACACCATATACACACTCACTAGACTTTATATACACACACCATATACACACTCACTAGACTTTATATACACACACCATATACACACTCACTAGACTTTATATACACACACCATATACACAATCACGAGACTTTATATACACACACCATATACACACTCATTAGACTTTATATACACACACACCATATACACACTCACTAGACTTTATATACACACACCATATACACACGCAATCACTAGACTTTATATACACACATCATATACACACTCACTAGACTTTATATACACACATCATATACACACTCACTAGACTTTATATACACACACCATATACACACGCACTCACTAGACTTTATATACACACACCATATACACATTCACTAGACCTTATATACACACACCATATACACACTCACTACACTTTATATACACACACCATATACACACTCACTAGACTTCATATACACACACCATATACACACGCACTCACTAGACTTTATATACACACACCATATACACATTCACTAGACCTTATATACACACACCATATACACACTCACTACACTTTATATACACACACCATATACACATTCACTACACTTTATATACACATCATATACACACTCACTAGACTTTATATACACACACCATATACACACTCATTAGACTTTATATACACACACCATATACACACTCACTAGACTTTATATACACACACCATATACACATTCACTAGACTTTATATACACACACCATATACACACTCACTAGACTTTATATACACACACCATATACACACTCACTAGACTTTATATACACACACACCATATACACACTCACTAGACTTTATATACACACACCATATACACACTCACTAGACTTTATACACACACCATATACACACTCACTAGACTTTATATACACACACCATATACACACTCACTAGACTTTATATACACACACCATATACACACTCACTAGACTTTATATACACACACACCATATACACACTCACTAGATTTTATATACACACACCATATACACACTCACTAGACTTTATATACACATCATATACACACTCACTAGACTTTATATACACACACCATATACACACGCACTCACTAGACTTTATATACACACACCATATACACATTCACTAGACCTTATATACACACACCACATACACACTAACTACACTTTATATACACACACCATATACACACTCACTAGACTTTATATACACACACCATATACACACTCACTAGACTTTATATACACACACCATATACACATTCACTAGACTTTATATACACACACCATATACACACGCACTCACTAGACTTTATATACACATCATATACACACTCACTAGACTTTATATACACACACCATATACACACTCATTAGACTTTATATACACACACCATATACACACTCACTAGACTTTATATACACACACCATATACACATTCACTAGACTTTATATACACACACCATATACACACTCACTAGACTTTATATACACACACACCATATACACACTCACTAGACTTTATTTACACACACCATATACACATTCACTAGACTTTATATACACACACCATATACACACTCACTCACTAGACTTTATATACACACAACATATACACACGCACTCACTAGGCTTTATATACACACACCATATACACACGCACTCACTAGGCTTCATATACACACACCATATACACACGCACTCACTAGACTTTATATACACACACCATATACACACACACCATATACACACTCACTAGACTTTATATACACACACCATATACACACTCACTAGACTTTATATACACACACCATATACACACTCACTAGACTTTATATACACACACACCATATACACACTCACTAGACTTTATATACACACACCATATACACACGCACTCACTAGACTTTATACACACACCATATACATACTCACTAGACTTTATATACACACACCATATACACACTCACTAGACTTTATATACACACACACCATATACACACTCACTAGACTTTATATACACACACCATATACACACTCACTAGACTTTATATACACACACCATATACACATTCACTAGACTTTATATACACACACCATATACACACTCACTAGACTTTATATACACACACGATATACACACTCACTAGACTTTATATACACACACACCATATACACACTCACTAGACTTTATATACACACACCATATACACACTCACTAGACTTTATACACACACCATATACACACTCACTAGACTTTATATACACACACCATATACACACTCACTAGACTTTATATACACACACACCATATACACACTCACTAGACATTATATACACACACCATATACACAATCACGAGACTTTATATACACACACCATATACACACTCATTAGACTTTATATACACACACACCATATACACACTCACTAGACTTTATATACACACAACATATACACATTCACTAGACTTTATATACACACACCATATACACACGCAATCACTAGACTTTATATATACATCATATACACACTCACTAGACTTTATATACACACACCATATACACACACACTCACTAGACTTTATATACACATCATATACACACTCACTAGACTTCATATACACACACCATATACACACGCACTCACTAGACTTTATATACACACACCATATACACATTCACTAGACCTTATATACACACACCATATACACACTCACTACACTTTATATACACACACCATATACACACTCACTAGACTTTATATACACACACCATATACACACTCACTAGACTTTATATACACACACCATATACACATTCACTAGACTTTATATACACACACCATATACACACTCACTAGACTTTATATACACACACACCATATACACACTCACTAGACTTTATATACACACACCATATACACACTCACTAGACTTTATATACACACACCATATACACACTCACTAGACTTTATATACACACACCATATACACACTCACTAGACTTTATATACACACACCATATACACACTCACTAGACTTTATACACACACCATATACACACTCACTAGACTTTATATACACACACCATATACACACTCACTAGACTTTATATACACACACACCATATACACACTCACTAGACTTTATATACACACACCATATACACAATCACGAGACTTTATATACACACACCATATACACACTCATTAGACTTTATATACACACACACCATATACACACTCACTAGACTTTATATACACACAACATATACACATTCACTAGACTTTATATACACACACCATATACACACGCAATCACTAGACTTTATATACACATCATATACACACTCACTAGACTTTATATACACACACCATATACACACACACTCACTAGACTTTATATACACACACCATATACACATTCACTAGACCTTATATACACACACCATATACACACTCACTACACTTTATATACACACACCATATACACACTCACTAGACTTTATATACACACACCATATACACACTCACTAGACTTTATATACACACACCATATACACATTCACTAGACTTTATACACACACACCATATACACACGCACTCACTAGACTTTATATACACATCATATACACACTCACTAGACTTTATATACACACACCATATACACACTCATTAGACTTTATATACACACACCATATACACACTCACTAGACTTTATATACACACACCATATACACACTCACTAGACTTTATATACACACACACCATATACACACTCACTAGACTTTATTTACACACACCATATACACATTCACTAGACTTTATATACACACACCATATACACACTCACTCACTAGACTTTATATACACACAACATATACACACGCACTCACTAGACTTTATATACACACACCATATACACACACACTCACTAGACTTTATACACACACCATATACACACGCACTCACTAGACTTTATATACACACACCATATACACACGCACTCACTAGACTTTATATACACACACCATATACACACTCACTAGACTTTATATACACACACCATATACACACTCACTAGACTTTATATACACACACCATATACACACTCACTAGACTTTATATACACACACCATATACACACTCACTAGACTTTATATACACACACCATATACACACTCACTAGACTTTATATACACACACACCATATACACACTCACTAGACTTTATATACACACACCATATACACACGCACTCACTAGACTTTATACACACACCATATACACACTCACTAGACTTTATATACACACACCATATACACACTCACTAGACTTTATATACACACACACCATATACACACTCACTAGACTTTATATACACACACCATATACACACTCACTAGACTTTATATACACACACCATATACACATTCACTAGACTTTATATACACACACCATATACACACTCACTAGACTTTATATACACACACCATATACACACTCACTAGACTTTATATACACACACACCATATACACACTCACTAGACTTTATATACACACACCATATACACACTCACTAGACTTTATACACACACCATATACACACTCACTAGACTTTATATACACACACCATATACACACTCACTAGACTTTATATACACACACCATATACACACTCACTAGACTTTATATTAACACACACCATATACACACTCACGAGACTTTATATACACACACCATATACACACTCATTAGACTTTATATACACACACACCATATACACACTCACTAGACTTTATATACACACAACATATACACATTCACTGGACTTTATATACACACACCATATACACACGCAGTCACTAGACTTTATATACACATCATATACACACTCAGTAGACTTTATATACACACACCGTATACACACGCACTCACTAGACTTTATATACACACACCATATACACATTCACTAGACCTTATATACACACACCATATACACACTCACTAGACTTTATATACACACACCATATACACACTCACTAGACTTTATATACACACACCATATATATATATTCACTAGACTTTATATACACACACCATATACACATTCACTAGACTTTATATACACACACCATATACACATTCACTAGACTTTATATACACACACCATATACACACGCACTCACTAGACTTTATATACACATCATATACACACTCACTAGACTTTATATACACACACCATATACACACTCACTAGACTTTATATACACACACCATATACACATTCACTAGACCTTATATACACACACCATATACACACTCACTAGACTTTATATACACACACCATATACACACTCACTAGACTTTATATACACACACCATATATATATATTCACTAGACTTTATATACACACACCATATACACATTCACTAGACTTTATATACACACACCATATACACATTCACTAGACTTTATATACACACACCATATACACACGCACTCACTAGACTTTATATACACATCATATACACACTCACTAGACTTTATATACACACACCATATACACACTCACTAGACTTTATATACACACACCATATACACACACACTCACTAGACTTTATATACACACACCATATACACATTCACTAGACCTTATATACACACACCATATACACACTCACTACACTTTATATACACACACCATATACACACTCACTAGACTTTATATACACACACCATATACACACTCACTAGACTTTATATACACACACCATATACACATTCACTAGACTTTATACACACACACCATATACACACGCACTCACTAGACTGTATATACACATCATATACACACTCACTAGACTTTATATACACACACCATATACACACTCATTAGACTTTATATACACACACCATATACACACTCACTAGACTTTATATACACACACCATATACACACTCACTAGACTTTATATACACACACACCATATACACACTCACTAGACTTTATTTACACACACCATATACACATTCACTAGACTTTATATACACACACCATATACACACTCACTCACTAGACTTTATATACACACAACATATACACACGCACTCACTAGACTTTATATACACACACCATATACACACACACTCACTAGACTTTATACACACACCATATACACACGCACTCACTAGACTTTATATACACACACCATATACACACGCACTCACTAGACTTTATATACACACACCATATACACACTCACTAGACTTTATATACACACACCATATACACACTCACTAGACTTTATATACACACACCATATACACACTCACTAGACTTTATATACACACACCATATACACACTCACTAGACTTTATATACACACACCATATACACACTCACTAGACTTTATATACACACACACCATATACACACTCACTAGACTTTATATACACACACCATATACACACGCACTCACTAGACTTTATACACACACCATATACACACTCACTAGACTTTATATACACACACCATATACACACTCACTAGACTTTATATACACACACACCATATACACACTCACTAGACTTTATATACACACACCATATACACACTCACTAGACTTTATATACACACACCATATACACATTCACTAGACTTTATATACACACACCATATACACACTCACTAGACTTTATATACACACACCATATACACACTCACTAGACTTTATATACACACACACCATATACACACTCACTAGACTTTATATACACACACCATATACACACTCACTAGACTTTATACACACACCATATACACACTCACTAGACTTTATATACACACACCATATACACACTCACTAGACTTTATATACACACACCATATACACACTCACTAGACTTTATATACACACACACCATATACACACTCACGAGACTTTATATACACACACCATATACACACTCATTAGACTTTATATACACACACACCATATACACACTCACTAGACTTTATATACACACAACATATACACATTCACTGGACTTTATATACACACACCATATACACACGCAGTCACTAGACTTTATATACACATCATATACACACTCAGTAGACTTTATATACACACACCGTATACACACGCACTCACTAGACTTTATATACACACACCATATACACATTCACTAGACCTTATATACACACACCATATACACACTCACTAGACTTTATATACACACACCATATACACACTCACTAGACTTTATATACACACACCATATATATATATTCACTAGACTTTATATACACACACCATATACACATTCACTAGACTTTATATACACACACCATATACACATTCACTAGACTTTATATACACACACCATATACACACGCACTCACTAGACTTTATATACACATCATATACACACTCACTAGACTTTATATACACACACCATATACACACTCACTAGACTTTATATACACACACCATATACACACTCACTAGACTTTATATACACACACCATATACACATTCACTAGACTTTATATACACACACCATATACACACTCACTAGACTTTATATACACACACACCATATACACACTCACTAGACTTTATATACACACACCATATACACATTCACTAGACTTTATATACACACACCATATACACACTCACTCACTAGACTTTATATACACACAAAATATACACACGCACTCACTAGACTTTATATACACACACCATATACACACGCACTAACTAGACTTTATATACACACACCATATACACACTCACTAGACTTTATATACACACACCATATACACACTCACTAGACTTTATATACACACACCATATACACATTCACTAGACTTTATATACACACACCATATACACACTCACTAGACTTTATATACACACACACCATATACACACTCACTAGACTTTATATACACACACCATATACACATTCACTAGACTTTATATACACACACCATATACACACTCACTCACTAGACTTTATATACACACAAAATATACACACGCACTCACTAGACCTTATATACACACACCATATACACACGCACTAACTAGACTTTATATACACACACCATATACACACTCACTAGACTTTATATACACACACCATATACACACTCACTCACTAGACTTTATATACACACACCATATACACACTCACTAGACTTTATATACACACACCATATACACACTCACTAGACTTTATATACACACACCATA
Organism: Salvelinus fontinalis; assembly: GCF_029448725.1. NCBI lineage: Eukaryota > Metazoa > Chordata > Actinopteri > Salmoniformes > Salmonidae > Salvelinus > Salvelinus fontinalis. Next base: position 29,314,862 of record NC_074672.1, read on the forward strand.
TACACATTCACTAGACTTTATATACACACACCATATACACATTCACTAGACTTTATATACACACACCATATACACACTCACTAGACTTTATACACACACACCATATACACACTCACTAGACTTTATATACACACACCATATACACACTCACTAGACTTTATATACACATCATATACACACTCACTAGACTTTATATACACATCATATACACACTCACTAGACTTTATATACACACAACATATACACACACACTCACTAGACTTTATATACACATCATATACACACTCACTAGACTTTATATACACACACCATATACACACGCACTCACTAGACTTTATATACACACACCATATACACATTCACTAGACCTTATATACACACACCATATACAAACTCACTACACTTTATATACACACACCATATACACACTCACTAGACTTTATATACACACACCATATACACACTCACTAGACTTTATATACACACACCATATACACATTCACTAGACTTTATATACACACACCATATACACACGCACTCACTAGACTTTATATACACATCATATACACACTCACTAGACTTTATATACACACACCATATACACACTCATTAGACTTTATATACACACACCATATACACACTCACTAGACTTTATATACACACACCATAAACACATTCATTAGACTTTATATACACACACCATATACACACTCACTAGACTTTATATACACACACACCATATACACACTCACTAGACTTTATTTACACACACCATATACACATTCACTAGACTTTATCTACACACACCATATACACACTCACTCACTAGACTTTATATACACACAACATATACACACGCACTCACTAGACTTTATATACACACACCATATACACACGCACTCACTAGACTTTATATACACACACCATATAAACACGCACTCACTAGACTTTATATACACACACCATATACACACTCACCAGACTTTATATACACACACCATATACGCACTCACTAGACTTTATATACACACACCATATACACACTCACTAGACTTTATATACACACACCATATACACACGCACTCACTAGACTTTATACACACACCATATACACACTCACTAGACATTATATACACACACCATATACACACTCAATAGACTTTATATACACACACACCATATACACACTCACTAGACTTTATATACACACACCATATACACACTCACTAGACTTTATATACACACACCATATACACATTCACTAGACTTTATATACACACACCATATACACACTCACTAGACTTTATATACACACACCATATACACACTCACTAGACTTTATATACACACACACCATATACACACTCACTAGACTTTATATACACACACGAGATACACACTCACTAGACTTTATACACACACCATATTCACACTCACTAGACTTTATATACACACACCATATACACACTCACTAGACTTTATATACACACACACCATATACACACTCACTAGACTTTATATACACACACCATATACACAATCACTAGACTTTATATACACACACCATATACACATTCACTTGACCTTATATACACACACCATATACACACTCACTACACTTTATATACACACACCATATACACACTCACTACACTTTATATACACACACCATATACACACTGACTAGACTTTATATACACACACCATATACACACTCACTAGACTTTATATACACACACCATATACACATTCACTAGACTTTATATACACACACCATATACACACGCACTCACTAGACTTTATATACACATCATATACACACTCACTAGACTTTATATACACACACCATATACACACTCATTAGACTTTATATACACACACCATATACACACTCACTAGACTTTATATACACACACCATATACACATTCACTAGACTTTATATACACACACCATATACACACTCACTAGACCTTATATACACACACACAATATACACACTCACTAGACTTTATTTACACACACCATATACACATTCACTAGACTTTATATACACACACCATATACACACTCACTCACTAGACTTTATATACACACAACATATACACACGCACTCACTAGACTTTATATACACACACCATATACACAAGCACTCACTAGACTTTATATACACACACCATATACACACGCACTCACTAGACTTTATATACACACACCATATACACACTCACTAGACTTTATATACACACACCATATACACACGCACTCACTAGACTTTATATACACATCATATACACACTCACTAGACTTTATATACACACACCATATACACACTCACTAGACTTTATATACACACACCATATAAACACTCACTAGACTTTATATACACACACCATATACACATTCACTAGACTTTATATACACACACCATATACACACTCACTAGACTTTATATACACACACACCATATACACACTCACTAGACTTTATATACACACACCATATACACATTCACTAGACTTTATATACACACACCATATACACACGCACTCACTAGACTTTATATACACATCATATACACACTCACTAGACTTTATATACACACACCATATACACACTCATTAGACTTTATATACACACACCATATACACACTCACTAGACTTTATATACACACACCATATACACATTCACTAGACTTTATATACACACACCATATACACACTCAATAGACTTTATATACACACACACCATATACACACTCACTAGACTTTATTTACACACACCATATACACATTCACTAGACTTTATATACACACACCATATACACACTCACTCACTAGACTTTATATACACACACCATATACACACGCACTCACTAGACTTTATATACACACACCATATACACACGCACTCACTAGACTTTATATACACACACCATATACACACGCACTCACTAGACTTTATATACACACACCATATACACACTCACTAGACTTTATATACACACACACCATATACACACTCACTAGACTTTATATACACACACACCATATACACACTCACTAGACTTTATATACACACACCATATACACACTCACTAGACTTTATATACACACACCATATACACATTCACTAGACTTTATATACACACACCATATACACATTCACTAGACTTTATATACACACACCATATACACACTCACTAGACTTTATACACACACACCATATACACACTCACTAGACTTTATATACACACACCATATACACACTCACTAGACTTTATATACACACCATATACACACACACTCACTAGACTTTATATACACATCATATACACACTCACTAGACTTTATATACACACACCATATACACACGCACTCACTAGACTTTATATACACACACCATATACACATTCACTAGACTTTATATACACACACCATATACACACTCACTAGACTTTATACACACACACCATATACACACTCACTAGACTTTATATACACACACCATATACACACTCACTAGACTTTATATACACATCATATACACACTCACTAGACTTTATATACACATCATATACACACTCACTAGACTTTATATACACACAACATATACACACACACTCACTAGACTTTATATACACATCATATACACACTCACTAGACTTTATATACACACACCATATACACACGCACTCACTAGACTTTATATACACACACCATATACACATTCACTAGACCTTATATACACACACCATATACAAACTCACTACACTTTATATACACACACCATATACACACTCACTAGACTTTATATACACACACCATATACACACTCACTAGACTTTATATACACACACCATATACACATTCACTAGACTTTATATACACACACCATATACACACGCACTCACTAGACTTTATATACACATCATATACACACTCACTAGACTTTATATACACACACCATATACACACTCATTAGACTTTATATACACACACCATATACACACTCACTAGACTTTATATACACACACCATAAACACATTCATTAGACTTTATATACACACACCATATACACACTCACTAGACTTTATATACACACACACCATATACACACTCACTAGACTTTATTTACACACACCATATACACATTCACTAGACTTTATATACACACACCATATACACACTCACTCACTAGACTTTATATACACACAACATATACACACGCACTCACTAGACTTTATATACACACACCATATACACACGCACTCACTAGACTTTATATACACACACCATATAAACACGCACTCACTAGACTTTATATACACACACCATATACACACTCACCAGACTTTATATACACACACCATATACGCACTCACTAGACTTTATATACACACACCATATACACACTCACTAGACTTTATATACACACACCATATACACACGCACTCACTAGACTTTATACACACACCATATACACACTCACTAGACATTATATACACACACCATATACACACTCAATAGACTTTATATACACACACACCATATACACACTCACTAGACTTTATATACACACACCATATACACACTCACTAGACTTTATATACACACACCATATACACATTCACTAGACTTTATATACACACACCATATACACACTCACTAGACTTTATATACACACACCATATACACACTCACTAGACTTTATATACACACACGCCATATACACACTCACTAGACTTTATATACACACACGAGATACACACTCACTAGACTTTATACACACACCATATTCACACTCACTAGACTTTATATACACACACCATATACACACTCACTAGACTTTATATACACACACACCATATACACACTCACTAGACTTTATATACACACACCATATACACAATCACTAGACTTTATATACACACACCATATACACATTCACTTGACCTTATATACACACACCATATACACACTCACTACACTTTATATACACACACCATATACACACTCACTACACTTTATATACACACACCATATACACACTGACTAGACTTTATATACACACACCATATACACACTCACTAGACTTTATATACACACACCATATACACATTCACTAGACTTTATATACACACACCATATACACACGCACTCACTAGACTTTATATACACATCATATACACACTCACTAGACTTTATATACACACACCATATACACACTCATTAGACTTTATATACACACACCATATACACACTCACTAGACTTTATATACACACACCATATACACATTCACTAGACTTTATATACACACACCATATACACACTCACTAGACCTTATATACACACACACAATATACACACTCACTAGACTTTATTTACACACACCATATACACATTCACTAGACTTTATATACACACACCATATACACACTCACTCACTAGACTTTATATACACACAACATATACACACGCACTCACTAGACTTTATATACACACACCATATACACAAGCACTCACTAGACTTTATATACACACACCATATACACACGCACTCACTAGACTTTATATACACACACCATATACACACTCACTAGACTTTATATACACACACCATATACACACGCACTCACTAGACTTTATATACACATCATATACACACTCACTAGACTTTATATACACACACCATATACACACTCACTAGACTTTATATACACACACCATATAAACACTCACTAGACTTTATATACACACACCATATACACATTCACTAGACTTTATATACACACACCATATACACACTCACTAGACTTTATATACACACACACCATATACACACTCACTAGACTTTATATACACACACCATATACACATTCACTAGACTTTATATACACACACCATATACACACGCACTCACTAGACTTTATATACACATCATATACACACTCACTAGACTTTATATACACACACCATATACACACTCATTAGACTTTATATACACACACCATATACACACTCACTAGACTTTATATACACACACCATATACACATTCACTAGACTTTATATACACACACCATATACACACTCAATAGACTTTATATACACACACACCATATACACACTCACTAGACTTTATTTACACACACCATATACACATTCACTAGACTTTATATACACACACCATATACACACTCACTCACTAGACTTTATATACACACACCATATACACACGCACTCACTAGACTTTATATACACACACCATATACACACGCACTCACTAGACTTTATATACACACACCATATACACACGCACTCACTAGACTTTATATACACACACCATATACACACTCACTAGACTTTATATACACACACACCATATACACACTCACTAGACTTTATATACACACACACCATATACACACTCACTAGACTTTATATACACACACCATATACACACTCACTAGACTTTATATACACACACCATATACACATTCACTAGACTTTATATACACACACCATATACACATTCACTAGACTTTATATACACACACCATATACACACTCACTAGACTTTATACACACACACCATATACACACTCACTAGACTTTATATACACACACCATATACACACTCACTAGACTTTATATACACACCATATACACACACACTCACTAGACTTTATATACACATCATATACACACTCACTAGACTTTATATACACACACCATATACACACGCACTCACTAGACTTTATATACACACACCATATACACATTCACTAGACCTTATATAGACACACCATATACAAACTCACTACACTTTATATACACACACCATATACACACTCACTAGACTTTATATACACACACCATATACACACTCACTAGACTTTATATACACACACCATATACACACGCACTCACTAGACTTTATATACACATCATATACACACTCACTAGACTTTATATACACACACCATATACACACTCACTAGACTTTATATACACACACCATAAACACATTCATTGGACTTTATATACACACACCATATACACACTCACTCACTAGACTTTATATACACACAACATATACACACGCACTCACTAGACTTTATATACACACACCATATACACACGCACTCACTAGACTTTATATACACACACCATATAAACACGCACTCACTAGAATTTATATACACACACCATATACACACTCACTAGACTTTATATACACACACCATATACACACTCACTAGACTTTATATACACACACCATATACACACGCACTCACTAGACTTTATACACACACCATATACACACTCACTAGACATTATATACACACACCATATACACACTCAATAGACTTTATATACACACACACCATATACACACTCACTAGACTTTATATACACACACCATATACACACTCACTAGACTTTATATACACACACCATATACACATTCACTAGACTTTATATACACACACCATATACACACTCACTAGACTTTATATACACACACCATATACACACACTCACTAGACTTTATATACACACACACCATATACACACTCACTAGACTTTATATACACACACCATATACACACTCACTAGACTTTATACACACACCATATACACACTCACTAGACTTTATATAGACACACACCATATACACACTCACTAGATTTTATATACACACACCATATACACACGCACTCACTAGACTTTATATACACATCATATACACACTCACTAGACTTTATACACACACAACATATACACATTCACTAGATTTTATATACACACACCATATACACACGCACTCACTATACTTTATATACACATCATATACACACTCACTAGACTTTATATACACACACCATATACACACGCACTCACTAGACTTTATATACACACACCATATACACATTCACTAGACCTTATATACACACACCATATACACACTCACTACACTTTATATACACACACCATATACACACTCACTAGACTTTATATACACACACCATATACACACTCACTAGACTTTATATACACACACCATATACACACTCACTACACTTTATATACACACACACCATATACACACTCACTGGACTTTATATACACACACGATATACACACTCACTAGACTTTATACACACACCATATTCACACTCACTAGACTTTATATACACACACCATATACACACTCACTAGACTTTATATACACACACACCATATACACACTCACTAGACTTTATATACACACACCATATACACAATCACGAGACTTTATATACACACACCATATACACACTCATTAGACTTTATATACACACACACCATATACACACTCACTAGACTTTATATACACACAACATATACACATTCACTAGACTTTATATACACACACCATATACACACGCACTCACTAGACTTTATATACACACACCATATACACACGCACTCACTAGACTTTATATACACATCATATACACACTCACTAGACTTTATATACACACACCATATACACACGCACTCACTAGACTTTATATACACATCATATACACACTCACTAGACTTTATATACACACACCATATACACACACGCACTCACTAGACTTTATATACACACACCATATACACATTCACTAGACCTTATATACACACACCATATACACACTCACTACACTTTATATACACACACCATATACACACTCACTACACTTTATATACACACACCATATACACACTGACTAGACTTTATATACACACACCATATACACACTCACTAGACTTTATATACACACACCATATACACATTCACTAGACTTTATATACACACACCATATACACACGCACTCACTAGACTTTATATACACATCATATACACACTCACTAGACTTTATATACACACACCATATACACAGTCATTAGACTTTATATACACACACCATATACACACTCACTAGACTTTATATACACACACCATATACACATTCACTAGACTTTATATACACACACCATATACACACTCACTAGACCTTATATACACACACACAATATACACACTCACTAGACTTTATTTACACACACCACATACACATTCACTAGACTTTATATACACACACCATATACACACTCACTCACTAGACTTTATATACACACAACATATACACACGCACTCACTAGACTTTATATACACACACCATATACACACGCACTCACTAGACTTTATATACACACGCCATATACACACACACCATATACACATTCACTAGACTTTATATACACACACCATATACACACTCACTCACTAGACTTTATATACACACAACATATACACACGCACTCACTAGACTTTATATACACACACCATATACACATTCACTAGACTTTATATACACACACCATATACACATTCACTAGACTTTATATACACACACCATATACACACTCACTAGACTTTATATACACACACCATATACACACTCACTAGACTTTATATACACACACACCATATACACACTCACTAGACTTTATATACACACACCATATACACACGCACTCACTAGACTTTATATACACACACCATATACACATTCACTAGACTTTATATACACACACCATATACACATTCACTAGACTTTATATACACACACCATATACACACTCACTAGACTTTATACACACACCATATACACATTCACTAGACTTTATATACACACACCATATACGCACGCACTCACTAGACTTTATATACACATCATATACACACTCACTAGACTTTATATACACACACCGTATACACACGCACTCACTAGACTTTATATACACAAACCATATACACATTCACTAGACCTTATATACACACACCATATACACACTCACTAGACTTTATATACACACACCATATGCACACTCACTAGACTTTATATACACACACCATATATATATTCACTAGACTTTATATACACACACACCAAATACACATTCACTAGACTTTATATACACACACCATATACACATTCACTAGACTTTATATACACACACCATATATATATTCACTAGACTTTATATACACACACCATATACACATTCACTAGACTTTATATACACACACCATATACACACGCACTCACTAGACTTTATATACACATCATATACACACTCACTAGACTTTATATACACACACCATATACACACTCACTAGACTTTATATACACACACACCATATACACACTCACTAGACTTTATTTACACACACCATATACACATTCACTAGACTTTATATACACACACCATATACACACTCACTCACTACACTTTATATACATACACCATATACACACGCACTCACTACACTTTATATACACATCATATACACACTCACTAGACTTTATATACACACTCATTAGACTTTATATACACACACCATATACACACTCACTAGACTTTATATACACACACCATATACACAATCACTAGACTTTATATACACTCACCATATACACACTCACTCACTAGACTTTATATACACACACCATATACACACGCACTCACTAGACTTTATAAAAACATCATATACACACTCACTAGACTTTATATACACACACCATATACACACGCACTCACTAGACTTTATATACACACACCATATACACATTCACTAGACCTTATATACACACACCATATACACACTCACTACACTTTATATACACACACCATATAAACACTCACTAGACTTTATATACACACACCATATACACACTCACTAGACTTTATATACACACACCATATACACACTCACTAGACTTTATATACACACACACCATATACACACTCACTAGACTTTATATACACACACGATATACACACTCACTAGACTTTATACACACACCATATACACACTCACTAGACTTTATATACACACACCATATACACACTCACTAGACTTTATATACACACACACCATATACACACTCACTAGACTTTATATACACACACCATATACACAATCACGAGACTTTATATACACACACCATATACACACTCACTAGACTTTATATACACACACCATATACACACTCACTAGACTTTATATACACACACCATATACACACTCACTAGACTTTATATACACACACCATATACACACTCACTAGACTTTATATACACACACCATATACACACTCACTAGACTTTATATACACACAACATATACACATTCACTAGACTTTATATACACACACCATATACACACGCACTCACTAGACTTTATATACACATCATATACACACTCACTAGACTTTATATACACACACCATATACACACGCACTCACTAGACTTTATATACACACACCATATACACATTCACTAGACCTTATATACACACACCATATACACACTCACTACACTTTATATACACACACCATATACACACTCACTAGACTTTATATACACACACCATATACACACTCACTAGACTTTATATACACACACCATATACACACTCATTAGACTTTATATACACACACCATATACACACTCACTAGACTTTATATACACACACCATATACACATTCACTAGACTTTATATACACACACCATATACACACTCACTAGACTTTATATACACACACACCATATACACACTCACTAGACTTTATTTACACACACCATATACACATTCACTAGACTTTATATACACACAACATATACACACGCACTCACTAGACTTTATACGCACACACCATATACACACTCACTCAGTAGACTTTATATACACACACCATATACACACTCACTAGACTTTATATACACACACGATATACACACTCACTAGACTTTATACACACACCATATACACACTCACTAGACTTTATATACACACACCATATACACACTCACTAGACTTTATATACACACACACCATATACACACTCACTAGACTTTATATACACACACCATATACACAATCACGAGACTTTATATACACACACCATATACACACTCATTAGACTTTATATACACACACACCATATACACACTCACTAGACTTTATATACACACACCATATACACACGCACTCACTAGACTTTATATACACATCATATACACACTCACTAGACTTTATATACACACACCATATAGACACGCACTCACTAGACTTTATATACACACACCATATACACATTCACTAGACCTTATATACACACACCATATACACACTCACTACACTTTATATACACACACCATATACACACTCACTAGACTTTATATACACACACCATATACACACTCACTAGACTTTATATACACACACCATATACACACTCACTAGACTTTATATACACACACACCATATACACACTCACTAGACTTTATATACACACACGATATACACACTCACTAGACTTTATACACACACCATATACACACTCACTAGACTTTATATACACACACCATATACACACTCACTAGACTTTATATACACACACACCATATACACACTCACTAGACTTTATATACACACACCATATACACAATCACGAGACTTTATATACACACACCATATACACACTCATTAGACTTTATATACACACACACCATATACACACTCACTAGACTTTATATACACACAACATATACACATTCACTAGACTTTATATACACACACCATATACACACGCACTCACTAGACGTTATATACACATCATATACACACTCACTAGACTTTATATACACACACCATATACACACGCACTCACTAGACTTTATATGCACACACCATATACACATTCACTAGACCTTATATACACACACCATATACACACTCACTACACTTTATATACACACACCATATACACACTCACTAGACTTTATATACACACACCATATACACACTCACTAGACTTTATATACACACACCATATACACATTCACTAGACTTTATAAAAACACACCATATACACACGCACTCACTAGACTTTATATACACATCATATACACACTCACTAGACTTTATATACACACACCATATACACACTCATTAGACTTTATATACACACACCATATACACACTCACTAGACTTTATATACACACACCATATACACATTCACTAGACTTTATATACACACATCATATACACACTCACTAGACTTTATATACACACACACCATATACTCACTCACTAGACTTTATTTACACACACCATATACACATTCACTAGACTTTATATACACACACCATATACACACTCACTCACTAGACTTTATATACACACAACATATACACACGCACTCACTAGACTTTATATACACACACCATATACACACGCACTCACTAGACTTTATATACACACACCATATACACACGCACTCACTAGACTTTATATACACACACCATATACACACTCACTAGACTTTATATACACACACCATATACACACTCACTAGACTTTATATACACACACCATATACACACTCACTAGACTTTATATACACACACACCATATACACACTCACTAGACTTTATATACACACACCATATACACACGCACTCACTAGACTTTATACACACACCATATACACACTCACTAGACTTTATATACACACACCATATACACACTCACTAGACTTTATATACACACACACCATATACACACTCACTAGACTTTATATACACACACACCATATACACACTCACTACTTTATATACACACACCATATACACACGCACTCACTAGACTTTATACACACACCATATACACACTCACTAGACTTTATATACACACACCATATACACACTCACTAGACTCTATATACACACACACCATATACACACTCACTACACTTTATATACACACACCATATACACACTCACTAGACTTTATACACACACCATATACACACTCACTAGACTTTATATACACACACCATATACACACTCACTAGACTTTATATACACACACCATATACACACTCACTAGACTTTATATACACACACACCATATACACACTCACGAGACTTTATATACACACACCATATACACACTCATTAGACTTTATATACACACACACCATATACACACTCACGAGACTTTATATACACACACCATATACACACTCATTAGACTTTATATACACACACATCATATACACACTCACTAGACTTTATATACACACACCGTATACACACGCACTCACTAGACTTTATATACACACACCATATACACCTTCACTAGACCTTATATACACACAACATATACACACTCACTAGACTTTATATACACACACCATATACACACTCACTAGATTTTATATACACACACCATATATATATTCACTAGACTTTATATACACACACCATATACACATTCACTAGACTTTATATACACACACCATATACACACGCACTCAATAGACTTTATATACACATCATATACACACTCACTAGACTTTATATACACACACACCATATACACACTCACTACTTTATATACACACACCATATACACACGCACTCACTAGACTTTATACACACACCATATACACACTCACTAGACTTTATATACACACACCATATACACACTCACTAGACTTTATATACACACACCATATACACACTCACTAGACTTTATATACACACACCATATACACACTCACTAGACCTTATATACACACACACCATATACACACTCATTAGACTTTATATACACACACACCATATACACACTCACTAGACTTTATATACACACAACATATACACATTCACTAGACTTTATATACACACACCATATACACACGCACTCACTAGACGTTATATACACATCATATACACACTCACTAGACTTTATATACACACACCATATACACACGCACTCACTAGACTTTATATACACACACCATATACACATTCACTAGACCTTATATACACACACCATATACACACTCACTACACTTTATATACACACACCATATACACACTCACTAGACTTTATATACACACACCATATACACACTCACTAGACTTTATATACACACACCATATACACATTCACTAGACTTTATAAAAACACACCATATACACACGCACTCACTAGACTTTATATACACATCATATACACACTCACTAGACTTTATATACACACACCATATACACACTCATTAGACTTTATATACACACACCATATACACACTCACTAGACTTTATATACACACACCATATACACATTCACTAGACTTTATATACACACATCATATACACACTCACTAGACTTTATATACACACACACCATATACTCACTCACTAGACTTTATTTACACACAACATATACACATTCACTAGACTTTATATACACACACCATATACACACTCACTCACTAGACTTTATATACACACAACATATACACACGCACTCACTAGACTTTATATACACACACCATATACACACGCACTCACTAGACTTTATATACACACACCATATACACACTCACTAGACTTTATATACACACACCATATACACACTCACTAGACTTTATATACACACACCATATACACACTCACTAGACTTTATATACACACACACCATATACACACTCACTAGACTTTATATACACACAACATATACACATTCACTGGACTTTATATACACACACCATATACACAATCACTCACTAGACTTTATATACACATCATATACACACTCACTAGACTTTATATACACACACCATATACACACGCACTCACTAGACTTTATATACACATCATATACACACTCACTAGACTTTATATACACACACCGTATACACACGCACTCACTAGACTTTTTATACACATCATATACACACTCACTAGACTTTATATACACACACCATATACACACTCACTAGACTTTATATACACACACCATATACACACTCACTAGACTTTATATACACACACCATATACACATTCACTAGACTTTATATACACACACCATATACACACTCACTCACTAGACTTTATATACACGCACCATATACACACGCACTCACTAGACTTTATATACACACACCATATACACACTCACTAGACTTTATATACACACACCATATACACATTCACTAGACTTTATATACACACACCATATACACACTCACTCACTAGACTTTATATACACACACCATATACACACGCACTCACTAGACTTTATATACACATCATATACACACTCACTAGACTTTATATACACACACCATATACACACTCATTAGACTTTATATACACACACCATATACACACTCACTAGACTTTATATACACACACCATATACACATTCACTACACTTTATATACACACACCATATACACACACACTAGACTTTATATACACACACACCATATACACACTCACTAGACATTATATACACACACCATATACACATTCACTAGACTTTATATACACACACCATATACACACGCACTCACTAGACTTTATATACACACACCATATACACACGCACTCACTAGACTTTATATACACACACCATATACACATTCACTAGACCTTATATACACACACCATATACACACTCACTACACTTTATATACACACACCATATAAACACTCACTAGACTTTATATACACACACCATATACACACTCACTAGACTTTATATACACACACCATATACACACTCACTAGACTTTATATACACACACACCATATACACACTCACTAGACTTTATATACACACACGATATACACACTCACTAGACTTTATACACACACCATATACACACTCACTAGACTTTATATACACACACCATATACACACTCACTAGACTTTATATACACACACACCATATACACACTCACTAGACTTTATATACACACACCATATACACAATCACGAGACTTTAAATACACACACCATATACACACTCACTAGACTTTATATACACACACCATATACACACTCACTTGACTTTATATACACACACCATATACACACTCACTAGACTTTATATACACACACCATATACACACTCACTAGACTTTATATACACACACCATATACACACTCACTAGACTTTATATACACACACACCATATACACACTCACTAGACTTTATATACACACAACATATACACATTCACTGGACTTTATATACACACACCATATACACACTCACTCACTAGACTTTATATACACATCATATACACACTCACTAGACTTTATATACACACACCATATACACACGCACTCACTAGACTTTATATACACATCATATACACACTCACTAGACTTTATATACACACACCGTATACACACGCACTCACTAGACTTTTTATACACATCATATACACACTCACTAGACTTTATATACACACACCATATACACACTCACTAGACTTTATATACACACACCATATACACACTCACTAGACTTTATATACACACACACCATATACACACTCACTAGACTTTATATACACACACGATATACACACTCACTAGACTTTATACACACACCATATACACACTCACTAGACTTTATATACACACACCATATACACACTCACTAGACTTTATATACACACACACCATATACACACTCACTAGACTTTATATACACACACCATATACACAATCACGAGACTTTATATACACACACCATATACACACTCACTAGACTTTATATACACACACCATATACACACTCACTAGACTTTATATACACACACCATATACACACTCACTAGACTTTATATACACACACCATATACACACTCACTAGACTTTATATACACACACCATATACACACTCACTAGACTTTATATACACACAACATATACACATTCACTAGACTTTATATACACACACCATATACACACGCACTCACTAGACTTTATATACACATCATATACACACTCACTAGACTTTATATACACACACCATATACACACGCACTCACTAGACTTTATATACACACACCATATACACATTCACTAGACCTTATATACACACACCATATACACACTCACTACACTTTATATACACACACCATATACACACTCACTAGACTTTATATACACACACCATATACACACTCACTAGACTTTATATACACACACCATATACACACTCATTAGACTTTATATACACACACCATATACACACTCACTAGACTTTATATACACACACCATATACACATTCACTTACTTTATATACACACACCATATACACACTCACTAGACTTTATATACACACACACCATATACACACTCACTAGACTTTATTTACACACACCATATACACATTCACTAGACTTTATATACACACAACATATACACACGCACTCACTAGACTTTATACGCACACACCATATACACACTCACTCAGTAGACTTTATATACACACACCATATACACACTCACTAGACTTTATATACACACACGATATACACACTCACTAGACTTTATACACACACCATATACACACTCACTAGACTTTATATACACACACCATATACACACTCACTAGACTTTATATACACACACACCATATACACACTCACTAGACTTTATATACACACACCATATACACAATCACGAGACTTTATATACACACACCATATACACACTCATTAGACTTTATATACACACACACCATATACACACTCACTAGACTTTATATACACACACCATATACACACGCACTCACTAGACTTTATATACACATCATATACACACTCACTAGACTTTATATACACACACCATATACACACGCACTCACTAGACTTTATATACACACACCATATACACATTCACTAGACCTTATATACACACACCATATACACACTCACTACACTTTATATACACACACCATATACACACTCACTAGACTTTATATACACACACCATATACACACTCACTAGACTTTATATACACACACCATATACACACTCACTAGACTTTATATACACACACACCATATACACACTCACTAGACTTTATATACACACACGATATACACACTCACTAGACTTTATACACACACCATATACACACTCACTAGACTTTATATACACACACCATATACACACTCACTAGACTTTATATACACACACACCATATACACACTCACTAGACTTTATATACACACACCATATACACAATCACGAGACTTTATATACACACACCATATACACACTCATTAGACTTTATATACACACAACATATACACATTCACTAGACTTTATATACACACACCATATACACACGCACTCACTAGACGTTATATACACATCATATACACACTCACTAGACTTTATATACACACACCATATACACACGCACTCACTAGACTTTATATACACACACCATATACACATTCACTAGACCTTATATACACACACCATATACACACTCACTACACTTTATATACACACACCATATACACACTCACTAGACTTTATATACACACACCATATACACACTCACTAGACTTTATACACACACACCATATACACATTCACTAGACTTTATAAAAACACACCATATACACACGCACTCACTAGACTTTATATACACATCATATACACACTCACTAGACTTTATATACACACACCATATACACACTCATTAGACTTTATATACACACACCATATACACACTCACTAGACTTTATATACACACACCATATACACATTCACTAGACTTTATATACACACATCATATACACACTCACTAGACTTTATATACACACACACCATATACTCACTCACTAGACTTTATTTACACACACCATATACACATTCACTAGACTTTATATACACACACCATATACACACTCACTCACTAGACTTTATATACACACAACATATACACACGCACTCACTAGACTTTATATACACACACCATATACACACGCACTCACTAGACTTTATATACACACACCATATACACACGCACTCACTAGACTTTATATACACACACCATATACACACTCACTAGACTTTATATACACACACCATATACACACTCACTCACTAGACTTTATATACACACAACATATACACACGCACTCACTAGACTTTATATACACACACCATATACACACGCACTCACTAGACTTTATATACACACACCATATACACACGCACTCACTAGACTTTATATACACACACCATATACACACTCACTAGACTTTATATACACACACCATATACACACTCACTAGACTTTATATACACACACCATATACACACTCACTAGACTTTATATACACACACACCATATACACACTCACTAGACTTTATATACACACACCATATACACACGCACTCACTAGACTTTATACACACACCATATACACACGCACTCACTAGACTTTATATACACACACCATATACACACTCACTAGACTTTATATACACACACCATATACACACTCACTAGACTTTATATACACACACCATATACACACTCACTAGACTTTATATACACACACACCATATACACACTCACTAGACTTTATATACACACACACCATATACACACTCACTACTTTATATACACACACCATATACACACGCACTCACTAGACTTTATACACACACCATATACACACTCACTAGACTTTATATACACACACCATATACACACTCACTAGACTTTATATACACACACCATATACACATTCACTACACTTTATATACACACACCATATACACACACACTAGACTTTATATACACACACACCATATACACACTCACTAGACTTTATATACACACACCATATACACATTCACTAGACTTTATATACACACACCATATACACACGCACTCACTAGACTTTATATACACACACCATATACACACTCACTAGACTTTATATACACACACCATATACATATTCACTAGACTTTATATACACACACCATATACACACTCACTCACTAGACTTTATATACATACACCATATACACACGCACTCACTAGACTTTATATACACATCATATACACACTCACTACACTTTATATACACACTCATTAGACTTTATATACACACACCATATACACACTCACTAGACTTTATATACACACACCATATACACATTCACTAGACTTTATATACACACACCATATACACACTCACTCACTAGACTTTATATACACACACCATATACACACGCATTCACTAGACTTTATATACACACACCATATACACACACACTAGACTTTATATACACACACACCATATACACACTCACTAGACTTTATTTACACACACCATATAAACATTCACTAGACTTTATATACACACACCATATACACACTCACTAGACTTTATATACACACACCATATAAACATTCACTAGACTTTATATACACACACCATATACACATTCACTAGACTTTATATACACACACCATATACACACTCACTCACTAGACTTTATATACACACACCATATACACACGCACTCACTAGACTTTATATACACACACCATATACACACTCACTAGACTTTATATACACACACCATATACACACGCACTAGACTTTATATACACACACCATATACACACGCACTAGACTTTATATACACACACCATATACACACTCACTAGACTTTATATACACACACCATATACACATTCACTAGACTTTATATACACACACCATATACACACTCACTAGACTTTATATACACACACACCATATACACACTCACTAGACTTTATTTACACACACCATATACACATTCACTAGACTTTATATACACACACCATATACACACTCACTCACTAGACTTTATATACACACACCATATACACACGCACTCACTAGACTTTATATACACACACCATATACACACTCACTAGACTTTATATACACACACCATATATACATTCACTAGACTTTATATACACACACCATATACCAACGCACTCACACAGTCAAACAATACACACGTATACCGACACAACACAGACAAACATACACACACACACACACTCACACACACACTTTTAAACTCATCATATGCTGCTGCTACTCTGTTCTTAATTTTTCTTCATGTACATATCTACCTCAAATACCTTATTATTATCTATCTTGTTGTCTAATCACTTTACCCTGCCTTCATGTACATATCTACCTCAAATACCTTATTATTATCTATCCTGTTGTCTAGTCACTTTACCCTGCCTTCATGTACATATCTACCTCAAATACCTTATTATTATCTATCCTGATGCCTAGTCACTTTACCCTGCCATCATGTACATATCTACCTCAAATACCTTTTTATTATCTATCCTGATGCCTAGTCACTTTACCCTGCCTTCATGTACATATCTACCTCAAATACCGTATTATTATCTATCCTGATGTCTAGTCACTTTACCCTGCCTTCATGTACATATCTACCTCAAATACCTTATTATTATCTATCCTGATGCCTAGTCACTTTACCCTGCCTTCATGTACATATCAAGATCAAATACCTTATTATTATCTATCCTGATATCTAGTCACTTTACCATGCCTTCATGTACATATCTACCTCAAATACAGTATTATTATCTATCCTGATGCCTGGTCACTTTACCCTGCCTTCATGTACATATCTAGATCAAATACCTTATTATTATCTATCCTGATGTCTAGTCACTTTACCATGCCTTCATGTACATATCTACCTCAACTGGTACTCCCTGTATATAGCTGCACATTGATCTGGTACTGGTGCTCCCTGTATATAGCTCCACATTGATCTGGTACTGGTACTCCCTGTATATAGCCCCACATTGATCTGGTACTGGTACTCCCTGTATATAGCCCCACATTGATCTGGTACTGGTACTCCCTGTATATAGCTCCACATTGATCTGGTACTGGTACTCCCTGTATATAGCCCCACATTGATCTGGTACTGGTACTCCCTGTATATAGCTCCACATTGATCTGGTACTGGTACTCCCTGTATATAGCTGCACATTGATCTGGTACTGGTACTCCCTGTATATAGCTGCACATTGATCTGGTACTGGAACTCCCTGTATATAGCTCCACATTGATCTGGTACTGGTGCTCCCTGTATATAGTTCCACGTTGATCTGGTACTGGTACTCCCTGTATATAGCTCCACATTGATCTGGTACTGGTACTCCCTGTATATAGCCCCACATTGATCTGGTACTGGAACTCCCTGTATATAGCTCCACATTGATCTGGTACTGGTGCTCCCTGTATATAGCTCCACATTGATCTGGTACTGGTACTCCCTGTAGATAGCTCCACATTGATCTGGTACTGGTACTCCCTGTATATAGCTACACATTGATCTGGTACTGGTACTCCCTGTATATAGCTCCACATTGATCTGGTACTGGTACTCCCTGTATATAGCTCCACATTCATCTGGCAACGGTGCTCCCTGTATATAGCTCCACATTCATCTGGTAACTGTGCTCCCTGTATATTGCTCCATTCTTGTGTATTTTATTCCTATTGTGTAACTTAATTTTTCATGTCCTATCATTATTTTTTAAATTGCTGACAGGTGTATAAAATCGAGCACATGGCCATGCAATCTCCATAGACAAACATTGGCAGTAGAATGGCCTTACTGAAGAGCTCAGTGACTTTCAACTTGGCGCCGTCATAGGATGCCACCTTTCCAACAAGTCAGTTCATCAAATTTCTGCACTACTAGAGCTTCCCCGGTCAACTGTAATGCAGCTATTGTGAAGTGGAAACATCTAGAAGCAACAACGGATCGGCCACGAAGTGGTAGGCCACACAAGCTCACAGAACGGTACTGCTGAGTGCTGAAGCGCGTACAAATCGGCTGTCCTCGGTTGCGATTCTCACTACCGAGTTCCAAACTGCCTCTGGAAACAATGTCAGCACAATAACTGTTGTCGGGAGCTTCATGAAATGGGTTTCCATGGCTGAACAGCCACTCACAAGCCTAAGATCACCATGCGCAATGTCAAGCGTTGGCTAGAGTGGTGTAAAGCTCACCAGCATTGGACTCTGGAGCAGTGGAAACATGTACTCTGGAGAGATGAATCATGCTTTACCGTCTGGCAGTCCGACGGACGAATCTGGGTTTGGCGGATGCTAGGAGGGCGCTACCTGCCTAAATGCATAGTGCCATTCGCAAAGTTTGATGAAGGAGGAATAATGGTCTGGGGCAATTTTTCATGGTTCGGGCTAGGCCCCTTAGAGTGAAGGGAAATCTGAACACTACAGCATATAATGACATTCTAAACTATTCTGTGCTTCCAACTTCATGTCAACAGTTTGGGAAATACCCTTTCCTGTTTCAGCATGACAATGCCCCCATGCACAAAGCCAGGTCCATATTGAAATGGTTTGTCGAGATCAGTTTTGAAGAACTTGACTGGCCTTCAGAGCCTTGACCTTAATCCCATCAAACACCTTTGTGATGATTTGGAACACCGACTGCGAGCCAGGCCTAATCGCCCAACATCAGTGCCCAACCTCCCTAGCGCTCTTGTGGCTTAATGGAAGCAAGTCCCCACAGAAATGTTCCAACATCTAGTGGAAAGCCTTCCCAGAAGAGTGGAGGCTGTTATGGCAGCAAAGGGGGGACCAACTCCATATTAATGCCCATGATTTTGTAATGAGATGTTTGACAAGCAGGTGTCCACATACATCTGGCCATGTAGTGTATATTATACATGCTCTATAAAGTAGACTTCTCCGTTCTCGGTGTAAGCTAAGGTATAGGCCATAGGGTATAGGATTTAGGGTATATTATACGTACTCTATGAAGTAGACTTCTCCGTTCTCGGTGTAGGCCATCTCCCAGTTGCCTGGCAGGGGTCCTAGTGGATCTTCTGGGGAGGCCTGGGGCTGGGCGTGTGTCTGCTGCCCGCTGTCCGAGGTGGAGGCAGCCACGTTGTTCAGACCATAGGACGGAGCGTTCTCACGCGCGGGGTACGGCCGTAGAACACCGCCGCAGCTCTCGTCCTGGTCGCTAGGGTTACCTGTGCACAACAAGGGAGAGGGGAAGAGACTACGAACTAAGGATCCTGGGAAAGTAAGGAGCACGACAACACAGAACAAAACAGAGAGAGGAGGTTTATGTTTCCTGCAGCAACAGGAATGTGGGAATCTAAGGGTGGAATGATAAGAGTACTGTGTGCAATATAGGACTACTAAAACCAACAACAACAAAAATATATACTATGGTTCACGACTGCTAAACATTTTTCCTTACTTAACTTTCTCTCCCTCCCTCTGTAAACCCCCTGCCTGCTAAAAGGAATTGTGCCCAATGACTATAATGAACATGCAGTCAGCCTCTATTTCTCTTAAACGCCCCCTCTATCTTGCCCTCCCTGACTTCGTCCTCCCTCTCTCACTTCCGTGAGCCTTTCAGGGGTGATCAAACGCTAATTCACCACTCTGACAGACTGGCAGGACACACAGAGTGAGCATAGAAGGAGAAGAAAACTCCATCTAGGAACTGACTGACTGTCTCAAAAACTCTCCAGTCCGGGCTAACACATTAACATAAGGGATATTTACAATTCAGTCAGACATCATGCCTAAAAAACGATTCACAAAGTGTTATTATTGTGTACTTAAAAAGAGAGTGAGAGAGAGTGAGAGAGAGAGAGAAAGAGAGTGAGAGAGAGAAAGAGAGTGAGAGAGAGTGAGAGAGAAAGAGAGTGAGAGAGAGCGAGAGAGAGAGAGAGAAAGGGTGAGAGAGCGAGAGAGAAAGAGAGCGAGAGAGAAAGAGAGTGAGAGAGAGTGAGAGAGAAAGAGAAAGAGAGAGAGCGAGAGAGAGCGAGAGAGAGAGAAAGAGAGCGAGAGAGAAAGAGAGCGAGAGAGAAAGAGAGTGAGAGAGAGTGAGAGAGAAAGAGAGTGAGAGCAAGAGAGAGAGAGAAAGGGTGAGAGAGAGTGAGAGAGCGAGAAAGAGAGTGAGAGAGAGCGAGAGAGAGAGAAAGGGTGAGAGAGAGTGAGAGAGCGAGAAAGAGAGTGAGAGAGCGAGAGAGAGAGAAAGGGTGAGAGAGCGAGAGAGAGCGAGAAAGAGAGTGAGAGAGAGTGAAAGATGGCGAGAGAGAGAGAGAACAAGAGAAAGAGAGAGACACCCAGCAACACAGGGCAAAAGAGTGGAGAGCACAAACGCAGTTACACACCCTCCCTCACACATGCTCTTTCAAACATGTGCGTAGAAATGAGCACACACACAACTCACCCACACCCCAAATACACACATCCCCCACTGAACAGCCGCCTGGTTTGGTAGTGGTAGTCTACGTGTAACTGTCTCACGGCATGTAAAATGACATACCTGTAAAACTGTTGTTCATTTCTGTGGCCTGGTCGTCATCCTCGTAGTCAGCAGGTACTACTTGGGCGTTTTGCATGTCATTGTAGGACTTGGTGCGCTTGGGAGTGGACTGCTGGGAGCCGTCGAGGAGCACAGCATCACTGAGAATCACTGTCCCAACCACGGGCTGCCTTGGCGGCTTAGGCGTCCCATAATAGTTACCTAGGCAACAACAGGGACATTAGCATGCCTGAGAAAGAGATGTAGGGAGAAGGAGAGAGCGAGGGAGAGAGGGAGAAGAAGAGAGGGAGAGAGGGAGGGGGAGATAGGAAGTGGTAGGGGCATGGGGAGGGAGGGAGGGAGGGAGGGAGGGAGGGAGGGAGGGAGGGAGGGAGGGAGGGAGGGAGGGAGGGAGGGAGGGAGAAGGAGAGTGGGAGAGAGAAGGAAGAGGGAGGGAGGGAGGAGGGCGTGAGACAGAGAGAAGGGGATGAGAGAGGGAGTGGGAGGGAGAGAGAGAGGGAGTGGATGGAGGGAGGGAGGGAGAGAGAGAAGGGGAGGGAGGGAGGGAGAGAGAGAGAGGGAGTGGATGGAGGGAGAGAGAGAGAGAGAGAGGGAGTGGATGGAGGGAGAGAGAGAGAGTGAGGGGGAGGGAGGGGAGGGAGAGAGGGAGGGGAGGGGGAAGGAGAGAGGAAGGGAGAGAGAGAGCACCCGGCCTCTCCCCACTAGAATCTAAAGTAAAATGTTTACTATTTGCTGATGATCTGGTGCTTCTGTCCCCAACCAAGTAGGGCCTACAGCAGCACTTAGATCTTTTGCACAGATTCTGACAGACCTGGGCCCTGACAGTAAGACAAAATATAATGGTGTTACAAAATAGGTCCAGTTGTCAGGACCACAAATACAAATTCCATCTAGACACCGTTGCCTTAGAGCACATTAAAAAATGTACATCAGCGCGACAGGTAACTTCAACATCAAAAGTAACATAAAATTAAAAATACTTGAATCAGTTATAGAACCCATTGCCCTTTATGGTTGTGAGGTCTGGGGTCCGCTCACCAACCAAGAATTCACAAAATGTGACAAACACCAAATTGAGACTCTGCATGCAGAATTCTGCAAAAATATCCTCTGTGTACAATGTACAACAGCAAATAATGCATGCAGAGCAGAATTAGGCAGACACCCGCTAATTATCAAAATCCAGAAAAGAGCCATTAAATTCTACAACCACCTAAAAGGTAGCGATGCCCAAACCTTCCATAACAAAGCCATCACCTACACCTACAGAGACAAGCATATCCCTGCACCCGCAATAACATCTGCTAAATATGTGTATGTGAACAATAAAATTTGATATGAACCTGGAGAAGAGTCCCCTAAGCAAGCTGGTCCTGGGACTCTGTTCACAAACACAAACAGACCCCACCGAACCACAGGACAGCACAATTAGACCCAACCAAATCATGAGAAAACAAAAAGATAAATTACACATTGGAAAAAAACTGAGCAAACTGGAATGCTAAACAGAGAGTCCTTAGTGGCATAATACCTGGCCACTGTGACTGACCCAAAATGAAGGAACGCTTCACTATGTACAGAATCATTGAGCATAGCCTTACTATTGAGAAAGGCTGCCGTAGGCAAACCTGGCTCTCAAGAGAAGACAGGCTATGTGCACACTACCCACAAAATGAGGTGGAAACTGAGCTGCACTTCCTGACCTCCTGCCAAATGTATGACCATATCAGAGACACGTATTTCCCTCAGATTACACAGATCCACAAAGAATTTGAAAACAAATCCAATTTTGATTAACTCCCATATCTACTGGGTGAAATACCACAGTGTGACATCACAGCAGCAAGATGTGTGACCTGTTGCCACAAGAAAAAGGCAACCAGTGAAGAACAAACACCATTATAAATACAACCTATATTTATTTTCCCTTTTGTACCTTTTGTAATTTTCTCTTTTGTAACTATTTGCTCATCGTTACAACACTGTATATAGACATAATGACATTTGACATTTACTATTGTTTATTTCACTTGTGTATATTATCTATTTTACTTGCCCCTTAAATTGAATTGAAATTGAGAGAGGGAGGGAGAGAGTGAGGGGGAGGAAGAGAGGGAGAGTAGGAGGGAGAAGGAGAGAAGGAGAGAAGGAGGGGGAGGGAGCGAGAGATAGAACGCATGGAGATAGAGGACAGAGAGATAGAGGACAGAGAGGTAGAGGACAGAGAGGTAGAGGACAGAGAGATAGAGGACAGAGAGATAGAGGACAGAGAGATAGAGGACAGAGAGGTAGAGGACAGAGAGATAGAGGACAGAGAGGTAGAGGACAGAGAGATAGAGGACAGAGAGGTAGAGGACAGAGAGGTAGAGGACAGAGAGATAGAGGACAGAGAGGTAGAGGACAGAGAGGTAGAGGACAGAGAGGTAGAGGCCAGAGAGGTAGAGGCCAGAGAGGTAGAGGACAGAGAGGTAGAGGACAGAGAGATAGAGGACAGAGAGGTAGAGAACAGAGAGATAGAGGACAGAGAGATAGAGGACAGAGAGATAGAGGACAGAGAGATAGAGGACAGAGAGGTAGAGGACAGAGAGATAGAGGACAGAGAGATAGAGGACAGAGAGGTAGAGGACAGAGAGATAGAGGACAGAGAGGTAGAGGACAGAGAGGTAGAGGACAGAGAGGTAGAGGACAGAGAGGTAGAGGACAGAGAGATAGAGGACAGAGGTAGAGGACAGAGAGATAGAGGACAGAGAGGTAGAGGACAGAGAGATAGAGGACAGAGAGGTAGAGGACAGAGAGATAGAGGACAGAGAGGTAGAGAACAGAGAGGTAGAAGACAGAGAGGTAGAGAACAGAGAGATAGAGGACAGAGAGATAGAGGACAGAGAGATAGAGGACAGAGAGATAGAGGACAGAGAGGTAGAGGACAGAGAGGTAGAGACCAGAGAGATAGAGGACAGAGAGGTAGAGAACAGAGAGGTAGAAGACAGAGAGGTAGAGAACAGAGAGATAGAGGACAGAGAGATAGAGGACAGAGAGATAGAGGACAGAGAGATAGAGGACAGAGAGGTAGAGGACAGAGAGGTAGAGACCAGAGAGATAGAGGACAGAGAGGTAGAGGACAGAGAGGTAGAGGACAGAGAGATAGAGGACAGAGAGGTAGAGGACAGAGAGATAGAGGACAGAGAGGTAGAGGACAGAGAGGTAGAGGACAGAGAGATAGAGGACAGAGAGGTAGAGGACAGAGAGGTAGAGGACAGAGAGATAGAGGACAGAGAGATAGAGGACAGAGAGGTAGAGGACAGAGAGATAGAGGACAGAGAGATAGAGGACAGAGAGGTAGAGGACAGAGAGGTAGAGGACAGAGAGATAGAGGACAGAGAGATAGAGGACAGAGAGGTAGAGGACAGAGAGGTAGAGGACAGAGAGATAGAGGACAGAGAGGTAGAGGACAGAGAGATAGAGGACAGAGAGGTAGAGGACAGAGGTAGAGGACAGAGAGATAGAGGACAGAGAGATAGAGGACAGAGAGATAGAGGACAGAGAGATAGAGGACAGAGAGATAGAGGACAGAGAGGTAGAGGACAGAGAGGTAGAGGACAGAGAGGTAGAGGACAGAGAGGTAGAGGACAGAGAGATAGAGGACAGAGAGATAGAGGACAGAGAGATAGCGGGAAGGGGGTCTATAAAATCTCAATGTGGTGGAAAGAGAGACAATGGCAGAGCACAATGAGTCCTGAAATGGTGGAAATAAGCAGCTGCAGGAAAAGCAGGCTTTTTTCCCTAGCCAGTGTTGTTATGGACTGAGAGGGAGCAGAGAGCATACAAACATAATACAATGGGCCGGCTCAGAGAAACTTGACCTTGTTAAAGTATACCCTTTAAATGACTGGCTTATCACTGGTCAGTACCAGGTCTGTTGCTTAGGTTAATTTCCTGTAAATCCCACTGATAAACAAATACCATCCACAATGCAATGCAAGAGATAGCGACACATGCTCAAAACCACATTCTAAATGTATGTCATTATCTCCAACTGATGAACTGTCAATCCTGATCTTTAAAAATCATCCTGAAAATAGATTTTAAAAGTCTCGCCACAATTCCTGCAAAGACAAAAGGTTGGGTATGAGAATTGGACTCATATCTCAATGCAACTGCATGTCATTGAGACCTGCTGTACGTAGGTCTGCCTCACATTTGTATTTGGAAGGCATCTGGCTCCTGTGGACTGGTATTTGACACTGTCTGCGGGGAGGGAGAAAGGAGCCAAACACACAATAGTACAGGTGGCAAGGAGATTAACACTACACACACACACACACACACACACACACACACCTCCACACACACACACACACACACACACACACACACACACACACACACACACACACACACACACACACACACACACACACACACACACACACACACACACACACACACACACACACACACACAGGTGGATTGTAGTTACTGTCAGGACAGAAGACTTATCACTGTGGTACACTGTACTAATCTAGGTAAGGATACCCTTGTGATCTGTTTGTATGTGTAAGTTTTGTATTGTATATTTTTTTATAAATGATAATAATAAAAATAAATATTATCAGGTCAGAAATCCTAAATACAATCTTACAAAAAAGAGAAAGATTATCTTCTGCACTCCTACAGTCTAGCGTAGCATCATCATCATCATCATCATCATCATCATCCTCCTCACCAGCATCACTAAAACCAACACCACCAGCATCATCCTCATCACCAGCATCACTAAAACCAACATCCCCAGCATCATCCTCATCATCACCAGCATCACTAAAACCAACATCCCCAGCATCATCATCCTCACCTTCATACGTTCCTATTTCCAGTAGTGTTCCACTCTGCTCAAGGTTCAGGAAGTCCTCCACGGACAGGAAGTTGTAATCAACCCCGGACACCTCCCCGTCTCGAGGGGGGCGTGTCGTACCTGGAGAGAGAGGAAACCAAGGTTATTATCAGCATTACTACCAACCACCCTGACCGATGACCAGGGAGAAGTTTTCTAGGTGCTTCTCAGTGGCAGTTACATTTGCCAAAACCTACTCAACCTACTAATTAACAGATACAAACATTAGGGCCTCTCTGTAGGCGGAAACAAAGATTGAGGAGGTGGAAGTAGCCAGTAATCTACAGTATAATCAGTATTCACACACAGCTAGCTATGTAGCTAGCTAGTATTCACACACAGCTAGCTATGAGCTAGTATTCACACACAGCTAGCTATGTAGCTAGCTAGTATCCACACACAGCTAGCTATGAGCTAGTATTCACACACAGCTAGCTATGTAGCTAGCTAGTATTCACACACAGCTAGTTATGTAGCTAGCTAGCATACACACAGCTAGCCATGTAGCTAGTTACTATACACACACAGCTAGCTATGTAGCTAGCTAGTATACACATATAGCTAGCTAGTATTTGTAAGCAAAAAGCATATAACACCGGATCCGGAAGTTCAAACGTCGTCGCTAGATAGAGTCAAAAAGAGTGCCTCGGCCCCTCTTGCTTGGTGGGCTACTCTGGTTCCCCAGGACCCTGGTGGATTTACACTACACTAGGGGGACTTCCTCTCTGGGTGGAACACAATGACGATGTGGACAAAAGTGTGCACTGCCCCCCCCCCCCCCCCCCCCCCCAAAAAAAAACATACTCCGCCCTTGCACATGCATGCACATCGATCGACAGTGTGAGGCTTGTAGCCACCATAAGGCCCGAGGGAGGACAAGACGGAGGAACAGGTCCACACAAACTGGAGGTGTGGGAGCTGAATGTGACAGGGTGCAATTTCGGTCACTGCTCTCTTTGAGGCTGCAGTGAACAGAGAAGGTGGACTTGGACATGATGTGAGGAGATAGGACATTAAGAAAGTCTCACACACCCCTACCTCACTCTGCTAGTGGTGGCAAACCACAGGCTTTAAAACAGCAGGCTTTAAACGCAACGCCAGAGATGAATGAGTCACCTCCCCCTTTTTTTCCCTTAATCTGTTTATTATTTTCCAATAAGAAAAGCCAGAGATACAGACATTAACATTGACTCAGAGGAACTGACACTATCACTTGGCTATTTATTTTCCTTTCTGGCACTGTGATCATACACTATGGCTCAAAAGACCCCCTGTGGTCATTTTCATTAAAAACATTTGTCTTCATGGTCTACCTGAACCACATATTTGTCTCCAAAGTCCATCTGTAGTATAAAGGCCTACCTGCATCACCATGAAGAACATTGGGACTTTCTAACTATGACTGTAATAGGAAATGATATGAGTCATTCCTCTCCTGTATTTACTGTAACTAAGTACTGATGTTCTACCTTTGACCTGTTTAACTGCCACTATCAAACATCTGTCAGTGTTGAATGTTACCGTTAAAGTTAGAGGCCAGACTGAGCCGAGGACACACTGATAATGGATCTTTGATGCTGTGTGATTCTGTTGTGTCTTCCTCTCAGCCTGGTGTTTACAGAACGTGGTACTGTCGGATTAGAATATAAAGGGCCTGTCTCCACGAGGCCCGCTAGCCCGCTTGATCGAGTAGATCACGCAAAGCTCCTGCAACATCTGTCTGACATTGAACTCTGTCCAAGGTTTCTAGCCTGGTACCACAGCTAAACCAGGGGAAGAAGACAGAAGGTGATGGTTTCTAGCCTGGTACCACAGCTAAACCAGGGGAAGAAGACAGGGGGTGATGGTTTCTAGCCTGGTTCCACAGCTAAACCAGGGGAAGAAGGCAGAGGGTGATGGTTTCTAGCCTGGTTCCACAGCTAAACCAGGGGAAGAAGGCAGAGGGGGATGGTTTCTAGCCTGGTTCCACAGCTAAACCAGGGGAAGAAGACAGAAGGTGATGGTTACTAGCCTGGTTCCACAGCTAAACCAGGGGAAGAAGACAAGGGGTGATGGTTTCTAGCCTGGTTCCACAGCTAAACCAGGGGAAGAAGACAGGGGGTGATGGTTTCTAGCCTGGTTCCACAGCTAAACCAGGGGAAGAAGGCAGAGGGTGATGGTTTCTAGCCTGGTTCCACAGCTAAACCAGGGGAAGAAGGCAGAGGGGGATGGTTTCTAGCCTGGTTCCACAGCTAAACCAGGGGAAGAAGACAGAAGGTGATGGTTACTAGCCTGGTTCCACAGCTAAACCAGGGGAAGAAGACAAGGGGTGATGGTTTCTAGCCTGGTTCCACAGCTAAACCAGGGGAAGAAGACAGGGGGTGATGGTTTCTAGCCTGGTTCCACAGCTAAACCAGGGGAAGAAGGCAGAGGGTGATGGTTTCTAGCCTGGTTCCACAGCTAAACCAGGGGAAGAAGACAGGGGGTGATGGTTTCTAGCCTGGTTCCACAGCTAAACCAGGGGAAGAAGACAGGGGGTGATGGTTTCTAGCCTGGTTCCACAGCTAAACCAGGGGAAGAAGGCAGAGGGGGATGGTTTCTAGCCTGGTTCCACAGCTAAACCAGGGGAAGAAGACAGAAGGTGATGGTTACTAGCCTGGTTCCACAGCTAAACCAGGGGAAGAAGGGAGAGGGTGATGGCAAATGGCACATTGAGCCCTTGGTCAGAGGTCAACTCTAGTGTGCCACAAGGTGGTGTGGTTTCAACATATCTGTTTCTCCTTCACATGTCCACCCGAAAAGTTGTGTTCTGTGACACTCTGGACGATGTAGGGCTGTCCCGAGCCATACCTTTAACCAGCAACCAAGAGGACACTTGGAGAAGAAGCAGCTGGAAGAGTGGGCCACATCCAACAACATGCTCCTGAATGGGAAAAAGTCTGTGGAGGAAATGTGGATATGCAGGAAGTACCAGTGGTAAAAACAACTAAGTATCTTGGTTTTCATCTAGACCCTCAGTGGTGACACAGATGTGGAGCAGTCAGTGTGGAAGGCCTCAAAACACCTGCACATTGACTGTTCTTGCCAGAAATAGCCTACCCACTGACGATCTGGTCACAGTCTATACTACACTGGTCAGATCTTGTCTGGAATACAGTAGAGTCCTGTTAGTTGGATGCAATAAAAAGCAACTAGACAGGGTACAGAGGAGGGCCTTGAGAATCATCTCCAGAGGTGGAGCAGTCCAACCACAGCTCCCCTCACTGCAGAGCAGTCCAACCACAGCTCCCCTCACTGCAGAGCAGTCCAACCACAGCTCCCCTCACTGCAGAGCAGTCCAACCACAGCTCCACTCACTGCAGAGCAGTCCAACCACAGCTCCCCTCACTGCAGAGCAGTCCAACCACAGCTCCTCTCACTGCACAGCGGTCCAACCACAGCTCCACTCACTGCAGAGCAGTCCAACCACAGCTCCACTCACTGCAGAACAGTCCAACCACAGCTCCCCTCACTGCAGAGCAGTCCAACCACAGCTCCCCTCACTGCACAGCGGTCCAACCACAGCTCCACTCACTGCAGAGCAGTCCAACCACAGCTCCCCTCACTGCAGAGTAGGGGAGAGCTGGCTGCAGTGCACCTGGTAAAGGACATGCACACGCTTGACCATTCACTGAATGACCTGCTCCCTCCAAAAAGAGGTAACTGCACCACCAGGCTCCTGAGAAACAGCCATGAACTGTCCTGTATAACTGTCCTGTATAACTGTCCTGTATGACTGTCCTGTATAACTGTCCTGTATAACTGTCCTGTGTAACTGTCCTGTGTAACTGTCCTGTGTGACTGTCCTGTGTGACTGTCCTGTGTGACTGTCCTGTATGACTGTCCTGTATGACTGTCCTGTATAACTGTCCTGTATAACTGTCTTGTATAACTGTCCTGTGTAACTGTCCTGTGTAACTGTCCTGTGTAACTGCCCTGTGTAACTGCCCTGTGTAACTGCCCTGTGTAACTGCCCTGTGTAACTGTCCTGTGTAACTGTCCTGTATAACTGTCCTATGTAACTGTCCTGTGTAACTGTCCTGTATAACTGTCCTGTATAACTGTCCTGTGTAACTGTCCTGTGTAACTGTCCTGTGTGACTGTCCTGTGTGACTGTCCTGTATGACTGTCCTGTGTAACTGTCCTGTGTAACTGTCCTGTGTAACTGTCCTGTATGACTGTCCTGTACGACTGTCCTGTACGACTGTCCTGTATGACTGTCCTGTGTAACTGTCCTGTGTAACTGTCCTGTGTAACTGTCCTGTATAACTGTCCTGTATAACTGTCTTGTATAACTGTCCTGTGTAACTGTCCTGTGTAACTGTCCTGTGTAACTGTCCTGTATAACTGTACTGTGTAACTGTCCTGTGTAACTGTCCTGTATAACTGTCCTGTGTAACTGTCCTGTATAACTGTCCTGTGTAACTGTCCTGTGTAACTGTCCTGTGTAACTGTCCTGTATAACTGCCCCGTGTAACTGTCCCGTGTAACTGTCCCGTGTAACTGTCCCGTGTAACTGTCCCGTGTAACTGTCCCGTGTAACTGTCCCATATAACTGTCCTGTATAACTGTCCTGTATAACTGCACTGTATAACTGCACTCTATAACTGTCCCGTGTAACTGTCCCGTATAACTGTCCCGTGTAACTGTCCTGTGTAACTGTCCTGTGTAACTGTCATGTGTAACTGTCCTGTATAACTGTCCTGTGTAACTGTCCTGTGTAACTGTCCTGTATAACTGTCCTGTGTAACTGTCCTGTATAACTGTCCTGTATAACTGTCCTGTGTAACTGTCCTGTATGACTGTCCTGTGTAACTGTCCTGTATAACTGCCCTGTGTAACTGTCCTGTATAACTGTCCTGTATAACTGTCCTGTGTAACTGTCCTGTGTAACTGTCCTGTGTAACTGTCCTGTGTAACTGTCCTGTGTAACTGTCCTGTGTAACTGTCCCGTATAACTGTCCCGTGTAACTGTCCCGTGTAACTGTCCCGTGTAACTGTCCCGTGTAACTGTCCTGTGTAACTGTCCTGTATAACTGTCCTGTATAACTGTCCTGTATAACTGTCCTGTATAACTGTCCCGTGTAACTGTCCCGTATAACTGTCCCGTGTAACTGTCCCGTGTAACTGTCATGTGTAACTGTCCTGTATAACTGTCCTGTGTAACTGTCCTGTGTAACTGTCCTGTGTAACTGTCCTGTGTAACTGCCCTGTGTAACTGCCCTGTGTAACTGCCCTGTGTAACTGTCCTGTGTAACTGCCCTGTGTAACTGCCCTGTGTAACTGTCCTGTGTAACTGTCCTGTGTAACTGTCCTGTGTAACTGCCTGTATAATTGTCCTGTGTAACTGTCCTGTGTAACTGTCCTGTGTAACTGCCCTGTGTAACTGTCCTGTGTACTGTCCTGTGTAACTGCCCTGTGTAACTGTCCTGTGTAACTGTCCTGTATAACTGTCCTGTGTAACTGTCCTGTGTAACTGTCCTGTGTAATTGTCCTGTGTAACTGTCCTGTGCAACTGTCCTGTGTAACTGTCCTGTGTAACTGCCCTGTGTAACTGTCCTGTATAACTGTCCTGTATAACTGTCCTGTGTAACTGTCCTGTGTAACTGTCCTGTATAACTATCCTGTGTAACTGCCTGTATAACTGTCCTGTGTAACTGTCCTGTGTAACTGCCCTGTATAACTGTCCTGCATAACTGCCCTGTGTAACTGTTCTGTATAATTGTCCTGTATAACTGCCCTGTATAACTGCCCTGTATAACTGCCCTGTGTAACTGCCCTGTGTAACTGCCCTGTATAACTGCCCTGTATAACTGCCCTGTATAACTGTCCTGTATATCTGCCCTGTGTAACTGCCCTGAATAACTGTCCTGTGTAACTGCCCTGTGTAACTGCCCTGTGTAACTGCCCTGTATAACTGCACTGTATAACTGTCCTGTGTAACTGCCCTGTTTGACTGCCCTGTATAACTGTCCTGTGTAACTGTCCTGCATAACTGCCCTGTATAACTGTCCTGTGTAACTGTCCTGTATAACTGACCTGTGTATCTGCCATGTGTAACTGTCCTGTGTAACTGCCCTGTGTGACTGCCCTGTATGACTGCCCTGTATAACTGTCCTGTATAACTGCCCTGTATAACTGACCTGTGTATCTGCCATGTGTAACTGTCCTGTGTAACTGCCCTGTGTGACTGCCCTGTATGACTGCCCTGTATGACTGCCCTGTATAACTGCCCTGTGTATCTGCCATGTGTAACTGTCCTGTGTAACTGTCCTGTGTAACTGTCCCGTATAACTGTCCCGTGTAACTGTCCCGTGTAACTGTCCTGTGTAACTGTCCTGTGTAACTGTCCTGTGTAACTGTCATGTATAACTGTCCTGTATAACTGTCCTGTGTAACTGTCCTGTGTAACTGTCCTGTATAACTGTCCTGTGTAACTGTCCTGTATAACTGTCCTGTGTAACTGTCCTGTATAACTGTCCTGTATAACTGTCCTGTATGACTGTCCTGTATGACTGTCCTGTGTAACTGTCCTGTGTAACTGCCCTGTGTAACTGTCCTGTATAACTGTCCTGTATAACTGTCCTGTATAACTGTCCTGTGTAACTGTCCTGTGTAACTGTCCTGTATAACTGTCCTGTATAACTGTCCTGTGTAACTGTCCTGTGTAACTGTCCTGTGTAACTGTCCTGTGTAACTGTCCTGTGTAACTGTCCTGTATAACTGCCCTGTATAACTGTCCTGTATAACTGTCCCGTGTAACTGTCCCGTATAACTGCCCTGTATAACTGTCCTGTATAACTGTCCCGTGTAACTGTCCTGTGTAACTGTCCTGTGTAACTGTCCTGTATAACTGTCCTGTATAACTGTCCTGTATAACTGCCCTGTGTAACTGTCCTGTGTAACTGTCCTGTATAACTATCCTGTGTAACTGCCTGTATAACTGTCCTGTGTAACTGTCCTGTGTAACTGCCCTGTATAACTGTCCTGCATAACTGCCCTGTATAACTATCCTGTGTAACTGTTCTGTATAATTGTCCTGTATAACTGCCCCGTATAACTGCCCTGTATAACTGCCCTGTGTAACTGCCCTGTGTAACTGCCCTGTGTAACTGCCCTGTGTAACTGTCCTGTATTACTGCCCTGTATAACTGCCCTGTATAACTGCCCTGTATATCTGCCCTGTGTAACTGCCCTGAATAACTGTCCTGTGTAACTGCCCTGTGTAACTGCCCTGTATAACTGCCCTGTATAACTGTCCTGTGTAACTGCCCTGTTTGACTGCCCTGTATAACTGTCCTGTGTAACTGTCCTGCATAACTGCCCTGTATAACTGTCCTGTGTAACTGTCCTGTATAACTGACCTGTGTATCTGCCATGTGTAACTGTCCTGTGTAACTGCCCTGTGTGACTGCCCTGTATGACTGCCCTGTATAACTGTCCTGTATAACTGCCCTGTATAACTGACCTGTGTATCTGCCATGTGTAACTGTCCTGTGTAACTGCCCTGTGTGACTGCCCTGTATGACTGCCCTGTATGACTGCCCTGTATAACTGCCCTGTATAACTGACCTGTGTATCTGCCATGTGTAACTGTCCTGTGTAACTGCCCTGTGTGACTGCCCTGTATGACTGTCCTGTATAACTGTCCTGTGTAACTGCCCTGTATAACTGCCCTGTATAACTGCCCTGTATAACTGCCCTGTATAACTGTCCTGTATAACTGTCCGTACGAACCGCCTGTGAAACGCCATTTTATCCACTGCTGTCAGACTGTATAACTGTCCGTACGAACCGCCTGTGAAACGCCACTTTATCCACTGCTGTCAGACTGTATAACTGTCCGTACGAACCGCCTGTGAAACGCCACTTTATCCACTGCTGTCAGACTGTATAACTGTCCTGTATAACTGTCCGTACGAACCGCCTGTGAAACGCCACTTTATCCACTGCTGTCAGACTGTATAACTGTCCGTACGAACCGCCTGTGAAACGCCACTTTATCCACTGCTGTCAGACTGTATAACTGTCCTGTATAACTGTCCGTACGAACCGCCTGTGAAACGTCACTTTATCCACTGCTGTCAGACTGTATAACTGTCCTGTATAACTGTCCGTACGAACCGCCTGTGAAACGCCACTTTACCCACTGCTGTCAGACTGTATAACCGCCTGTGAAACGCCACTTTACCCACTGCTGTCAGACTGTATAACTGTCCTGTATAACTGTCCTGTATAACTGTCCGTACGAACCGCCTGTGAAACGCCACTTTACCCACTGCTGTCAGACTGTATAACCGCCTGTGAAACGCCACTTTATCCACTGCTGTCAGACTGTATAACTGTCCTGTATAACTGTCCTGTATAACTGTCCGTACGAACCGCCTGTGAAACGCCACTTTACCCACTGCTGTCAGACTGTATAACCGCCTGTGAAACGCCACTTTATCCACTGCTGTCAGACTGTATAACTGTCCTGTATAACTGTCCTGTATAACTGTCCGTACGAACCGCCTGTGAAACGCCACTTTACCCACTGCTGTCAGACTGTATAACTGTCCGTACGAACCGCCTGTGAAACGCCACTTTATCCACTGCTGTCAGACTGTATAACTGTCCTGTGAAACGCCACTTTACCCACTGCTGTCAGACTGTATAACTGTCCTGTGAAACGCCACTTTACCCACTGCTGTCAGACTGTATAACTGTCCTGTGAAACGCCACTTTATCCACTGCTGTCAGACTGTATAACTGTCCTGTGAAACGCCACTTTACCCACTGCTGTCAGACTGTATAACTGTCCTGTGAAACGCCACTTTACCCACTGCTGTCAGACTGTATAACTGTCCTGTGAAACGCCACTTTATCCACTGCTGTCAGACTGTATAACTGTCCTGTGAAACGCCACTTTACCCACTGCTGTCAGACTGTATAACTGTCCTGTGAAACGCCACTTTATCCACTGCTGTCAGACTGTATAACTGTCCTGTGAAACGCCACTTTACCCACTGCTGTCAGACTGTATAACTGTCCTGTGAAACGCCACTTTACCCACTGCTGTCAGACTGTATAACTGTCCTGTATAACTGTCCTGTGAAAC
This sequence comes from Salvelinus fontinalis, assembly GCF_029448725.1. Classification (NCBI taxonomy): domain Eukaryota; kingdom Metazoa; phylum Chordata; class Actinopteri; order Salmoniformes; family Salmonidae; genus Salvelinus; species Salvelinus fontinalis. Next base: position 29,355,210 of record NC_074672.1, read on the forward strand.
GCCACTTTATCCACTGCTGTCAGACTGTATAACTGTCCTGTGAAAGGCCACTTTACCCACTGCTGTCAGACTGTATAACTGTCCTGTGAAACGCCACTTTACCCACTGCTGTCAGACTGTATAACTGTCCTGTGAAACGCCACTTTACCCACTGCTGTCAGACTGTATAACTGTCCTGTTTAACTGTCCTGTGAAACGCCACTTTATCCACTGCTGTCAGACTGTATAACTGTCCTGTATAACTGTCCTGTGAAACGCCACTTTATCCACTGCTGTCAGACTGTATAACTGTCCTGTGAAACGCCACTTTACCCACTGCTGTCAGACTGTATAACTGTCCTGTGAAACGCCACTTTACCCACTGCTGTCAGACTGTATAACTGTCCTGTGAAACGCCACTTTACCCACTGCTGTCAGACTGTATAACTGTCCTGTATAACTGTCCTGTGAAACGCCACTTTACCCACTGCTGTCAGACTGTATAACTGTCCTGTGAAACGCCACTTTACCCACTGCTGTCAGACTGTATAACTGTCCTGTATAACTGTCCTGTGAAACGCCACTTTACCCACTGCTGTCAGACTGTATAACTGTCCTGTGAAACGCCACTTTATCCACTGCTGTCAGACTGTATAACTGTCCTGTGAAACGCCACTTTACCCACTGCTGTCAGACTGTATAACTGTCCTGTGAAACGCCACTTTACCCACTGCTGTCAGACTGTATAACTGTCCTGTATAACTGTCCTGTGAAACGTCACTTTATCCACTGCTGTCAGACTGTATAACTGTCCTGTATAACTGTCCTGTGAAACGCCACTTTATCCACTGCTGTCAGACTGTATAACTGTCCTGTGAAACGCCACTTTACCCACTGCTGTCAGACTGTATAACTGTCCTGTATAACTGTCCTGTGAAACGCCACTTTACCCACTGCTGTCAGACTGTATAACTGTCCTGTGAAACGCCACTTTACCCACTGCTGTCAGACTGTATAACTGTCCTGTGAAACGCCACTTTATCCACTGCTGTCAGACTGTATAACTGTCCTGTGAAACGCCACTTTATCCACTGCTGTCAGACTGTATAACTGTCCTGTGAAACGCCACTTTACCCACTGCTGTCAGACTGTATAACTGTCCTGTGAAACGCCACTTTACCCACTGCTCTCAGACTGTATAACTGTCCTGTGAAACGCCACTTTATCCACTGCTGTCAGACTGTATAACTGTCCTGTGAAACGCCACTTTACCCACTGCTGTCAGACTGTATAACTGTCCTGTGAAACGCCACTTTATCCATTGCTGTCAGACTGTATAACTGTCCTGTGAAACGCCACTTTATCCACTGCTGTCAGACTGTATAACTGTCCTGTGAAACGCCACTTTACCCACTGCTGTCAGACTGTATAACTGTCCTGTGAAACGCCACTTTACCCACTGCTGTCAGACTGTATAACTGTCCTGTGAAACGCCACTTTACCCACTGCTGTCAGACTGTATAACTGTCCTGTGAAACGCCACTTTACCCACTGCTGTCAGACTGTATAACTGTCCTGTGAAACGCCACTTTACCCACTGCTGTCAGAATGTATAACTGTCCTGTGAAACGCCACTTTACCCACTGCTGTCAGACTGTATAACTGTCCTGTGAAACGCCACTTTACCCACTGCTGTCAGACTGTATAACTGTCCTGTGAAACGCCACTTTATCCACTGCTGTCAGACTGTATAACTGTCCTGTGAAACGCCACTTTATCCACTGCTGTCAGACTGTATAACTGTCCTGTGAAACGCCACTTTATCCACTGCTGTCAGACTGTATAACTGTCCTGTGAAACGCCACTTTACCCACTGCTGTCAGACTGTATAACTGTCCTGTGAAACGCCACTTTATCCACTGCTGTCAGATTGTATAACTGTCCTGTGAAACGCCACTTTATCCACTGCTGTCAGACTGTATAACTGTCCTGTGAAACGCCACTTTATCCACTGCTGTCAGACTGTATAACTGTCCTGTGAAACGCCACTTTACCCACTGCTGTCAGACTGTATAACTGTCCTGTGAAACGCCACTTTACCCACTGCTGTCAGACTGTATAACTGTCCTGTGAAACGCCACTTTATCCACTGCTGTCAGACTGTATAACTGTCCTGTGAAACGCCACTTTACCCACTGCTGTCAGACTGTATAACTGTCCTGTGAAACGCCACTTTATCCACTGCTGTCAGACTGTATAACTGTCCTGTGAAACGCCACTTTATCCACTGCTGTCAGACTGTATAACTGTCCTGTGAAACGCCACTTTACCCACTGCTGTCAGACTGTATAACTGTCCTGTGAAACGCCACTTTACCCACTGCTGTCAGACTGTATAACTGTCCTGTGAAACGCCACTTTACCCACTGCTGTCAGACTGTATAACTGTCCTGCGAAACGCAACTTTACCCACTGCTGTCAGACTGTATAACTGTCCTGTGAAACGCCACTTTACCCACTGCTGTCAGACTGTATAACTGTCCTGTGAAACGCCACTTTACCCACTGCTGTCAGACTGTATAACTGTCCTGTGAAACGCCACTTTACCCACTGCTGTCAGACTGTATAACTGTCCTGTGAAACGCCACTTTATCCACTGCTGTCAGACTGTATAACTGTCCTGTGAAACGCCACTTTATCCACTGCTGTCAGACTGTATAACTGTCCTGTGAAACGCCACTTTATCCACTGCTGTCAGACTGTATAACTGTCCTGTGAAACGCCACTTTACCCACTGCTGTCAGACTGTATAACTGTCCTGTGAAACGCCACTTTATCCACTGCTGTCAGACTGTATAACTGTCCTGTGAAACGCCACTTTATCCACTGCTGTCAGACTGTATAACTGTCCTGTGAAACGCCACTTTATCCACTGCTGTCAGACTGTATAACTGTCCTGTGAAACGCCACTTTACCCACTGCTGTCAGACTGTATAACTGTCCTGTGAAACGCCACTTTACCCACTGCTGTCAGACTGTATAACTGTCCGTACGAACCGCCTGTGAAACGCCACTTTATCCACTGCTGTCAGACTGTATAACTGTCCTGTATAACTGTCCTGTATAACTGTCACTGCTGTCAGACTGTATAACTGTCCTGTATAACTGTCCTGTATAACTGTCACTGCTGTCAGACTGTATAACTGTCCTGTATAACTGTCCTGTATAACTGTCCTGTATAACTGTCCTGTGTAACTGTCCTGTATAACTGTCCTGTATAACTGTCCTGTATTACTGTCCTGTGTAACTGTCCTGTATAACTGTCCTGTATAACTGTCCTGTATAACTGTCCTGTATAACTGTCCTGTATAACTGTCCTGTATAACTGTCACTGCTGTCAGACTGTATAACTGTCACTGCTGTCAGACTGTATAACTGTCCTGTATAACTGTCCTGTATAACTGTCCTGTATAACTGTCCTGTATAACTGTCCTGTATAACTGTCCTGTATAACTGTCCTGTATAACTGTCACTGCTGTCAGACTGTATAACTGTCACTGCTGTCAGACTGTATAACTGTCACTGCTGTCAGACTGTATAACTGTCACTGCTGTCAGACTGTATAACTGTCCTGTATAACTGTCCTGTATAACTGTCCTGTATAACTGTCCTGTATAACTGTCACTGCTGTCAGACTGTATAACTGTCACTGCTGTCAGACTGTATAACTGTCACTGCTGTCAGACTGTATAACTGTCACTGCTGTCAGACTGTATAACTGTCACTGCTGTCAGACTGTATAACTGTCCTGTATAACTGTCCTGTATAACTGTCCTGTATAACTGTCCTGTATAACTGTCACTGCTGTCAGACTGTATAACTGTCCTGTATAACTGTCCTGTATAACTGTCCTGTATAACTGTCCTGTATAACTGTCCTGTATAACTGTCCTGTATAACTGTCCTGTATAACTGTCCTGTATAACTGTCACTGCTGTCAGACTGTATAACTGTCCTGTATAACTGTCCTGTATAACTGTCACTGCTGTCAGACTGTATAACTGTCCTGTATAACTGTCCTGTATAACTGTCCTGTATAACTGTCACTGCTGTCAGACTGTATAACTGTCCTGTGAAACGCCACTTTATCCACTGCTGTCAGACTGTATAACTGTCCTGTGAAACGCCACTTTACCCACTGCTGTCAGACTGTATAACTGTCCTGTGAAACGCCACTTTACCCACTGCTGTCAGACTGTATAACTGTCCTGTATAACTGTCCTGTGAAACGCCACTTTATCCACTGCTGTCAGACTGTATAACTGTCCTGTGAAAGGCCACTTTACCCACTGCTGTCAGACTGTATAACTGTCCTGTGAAACGCCACTTTACACACTGCTGTCAGACTGTATAACTGTCCTGTGAAACGCCACTTTACCCACTGCTGTCAGACTGTATAACTGTCCTGTTTAACTGTCCTGTGAAACGCCACTTTATCCACTGCTGTCAGACTGTATAACTGTCCTGTATAACTGTCCTGTGAAACGCCACTTTATCCACTGCTGTCAGACTGTATAACTGTCCTGTGAAACGCCACTTTACCCACTGCTGTCAGACTGTATAACTGTCCTGTGAAACGCCACTTTACCCACTGCTGTCAGACTGTATAACTGTCCTGTGAAACGCCACTTTACCCACTGCTGTCAGACTGTATAACTGTCCTGTATAACTGTCCTGTGAAACGCCACTTTACCCACTGCTGTCAGACTGTATAACTGTCCTGTGAAACGCCACTTTACCCACTGCTGTCAGACTGTATAACTGTCCTGTATAACTGTCCTGTGAAACGCCACTTTACCCACTGCTGTCAGACTGTATAACTGTCCTGTGAAACGCCACTTTATCCACTGCTGTCAGACTGTATAACTGTCCTGTGAAACGCCACTTTACCCACTGCTGTCAGACTGTATAACTGTCCTGTGAAACGCCACTTTACCCACTGCTGTCAGACTGTATAACTGTCCTGTATAACTGTCCTGTGAAACGTCACTTTATCCACTGCTGTCAGACTGTATAACTGTCCTGTATAACTGTCCTGTGAAACGCCACTTTATCCACTGCTGTCAGACTGTATAACTGTCCTTCGAAACGCCACTTTACCCACTGCTGTCAGACTGTATAACTGTCCTGTATAACTGTCCTGTGAAACGCCACTTTACCCACTGCTGTCAGACTGTATAACTGTCCTGTGAAACGCCACTTTACCCACTGCTGTCAGACTGTATAACTGTCCTGTGAAACGCCACTTTATCCACTGCTGTCAGACTGTATAACTGTCCTGTGAAACGCCACTTTATCCACTGCTGTCAGACTGTATAACTGTCCTGTGAAACGCCACTTTACCCACTGCTGTCAGACTGTATAACTGTCCTGTGAAACGCCACTTTACCCACTGCTCTCAGACTGTATAACTGTCCTGTGAAACGCCACTTTATCCACTGCTGTCAGACTGTATAACTGTCCTGTGAAACGCCACTTTACCCACTGCTGTCAGACTGTATAACTGTCCTGTGAAACGCCACTTTATCCACTGCTGTCAGACTGTATAACTGTCCTGTGAAACGCCACTTTATCCACTGCTGTCAGACTGTATAACTGTCCTGTGAAACGCCACTTTACCCACTGCTGTCAGACTGTATAACTGTCCTGTGAAACGCCACTTTACCCACTGCTGTCAGACTGTATAACTGTCCTGTGAAACGCCACTTTACCCACTGCTGTCAGACTGTATAACTGTCCTGTGAAACGCCACTTTACCCACTGCTGTCAGACTGTATAACTGTCCTGTGAAACGCCACTTTACCCACTGCTGTCAGAATGTATAACTGTCCTGTGAAACGCCACTTTACCCACTGCTGTCAGACTGTATAACTGTCCTGTGAAACGCCACTTTACCCACTGCTGTCAGACTGTATAACTGTCCTGTGAAACGCCACTTTATCCACTGCTGTCAGACTGTATAACTGTCCTGTGAAACGCCACTTTACCCACTGCTGTCAGACTGTATAACTGTCCTGTGAAACGCCACTTTATCCACTGCTGTCAGACTGTATAACTGTCCTGTGAAACGCCACTTTATCCACTGCTGTCAGACTGTATAACTGTCCTGTGAAACGCCACTTTACCCACTGCTGTCAGACTGTATAACTGTCCTGTGAAACGCCACTTTACCCACTGCTGTCAGACTGTATAACTGTCCTGTGAAACGCCACTTTACCCACTGCTGTCAGACTGTATAACTGTCCTGCGAAACGCAACTTTACCCACTGCTGTCAGACTGTATAACTGTCCTGTGAAACGCCACTTTACCCACTGCTGTCAGACTGTATAACTGTCCTGTGAAACGCCACTTTACCCACTGCTGTCAGACTGTATAACTGTCCTGTGAAACGCCACTTTACCCACTGCTGTCAGACTGTATAACTGTCCTGCGAAACGCAACTTTACCCACTGCTGTCAGACTGTATAACTGTCCTGTGAAACGCCACTTTACCCACTGCTCTCAGACTGTATAACTGTCCTGTGAAACGCCACTTTATCCACTGCTGTCAGACTGTATAACTGTCCTGTGAAACGCCACTTTACCCACTGCTGTCAGACTGTATAACTGTCCTGTGAAACGCCACTTTATCCACTGCTGTCAGACTGTATAACTGTCCTGTGAAACGCCACTTTATCCACTGCTGTCAGACTGTATAACTGTCCTGTGAAACGCCACTTTACCCACTGCTGTCAGACTGTATAACTGTCCTGTGAAACGCCACTTTACCCACTGCTGTCAGACTGTATAACTGTCCTGTGAAACGCCACTTTACCCACTGCTGTCAGACTGTATAACTGTCCTGTGAAACGCCACTTTACCCACTGCTGTCAGACTGTATAACTGTCCTGTGAAACGCCACTTTACCCACTGCTGTCAGAATGTATAACTGTCCTGTGAAACGCCACTTTACCCACTGCTGTCAGACTGTATAACTGTCCTGTGAAACGCCACTTTACCCACTGCTGTCAGACTGTATAACTGTCCTGTGAAACGCCACTTTATCCACTGCTGTCAGACTGTATAACTGTCCTGTGAAACGCCACTTTACCCACTGCTGTCAGACTGTATAACTGTCCTGTGAAACGCCACTTTATCCACTGCTGTCAGACTGTATAACTGTCCTGTGAAACGCCACTTTATCCACTGCTGTCAGACTGTATAACTGTCCTGTGAAACGCCACTTTACCCACTGCTGTCAGACTGTATAACTGTCCTGTGAAACGCCACTTTACCCACTGCTGTCAGACTGTATAACTGTCCTGTGAAACGCCACTTTACCCACTGCTGTCAGACTGTATAACTGTCCTGCGAAACGCAACTTTACCCACTGCTGTCAGACTGTATAACTGTCCTGTGAAACGCCACTTTACCCACTGCTGTCAGACTGTATAACTGTCCTGTGAAACGCCACTTTACCCACTGCTGTCAGACTGTATAACTGTCCTGTGAAACGCCACTTTACCCACTGCTGTCAGACTGTATAACTGTCCTGTGAAACGCCACTTTATCCACTGCTGTCAGACTGTATAACTGTCCTGTGAAACGCCACTTTATCCACTGCTGTCAGACTGTATAACTGTCCTGTGAAACGCCACTTTATCCACTGCTGTCAGACTGTATAACTGTCCTGTGAAACGCCACTTTACCCACTGCTGTCAGACTGTATAACTGTCCTGTGAAACGCCACTTTATCCACTGCTGTCAGACTGTATAACTGTCCTGTGAAACGCCACTTTATCCACTGCTGTCAGACTGTATAACTGTCCTGTGAAACGCCACTTTATCCACTGCTGTCAGACTGTATAACTGTCCTGTGAAACGCCACTTTACCCACTGCTGTCAGACTGTATAACTGTCCTGTGAAACGCCACTTTACCCACTGCTGTCAGACTGTATAACTGTCCGTACGAACCGCCTGTGAAACGCCACTTTATCCACTGCTGTCAGACTGTATAACTGTCCTGTATAACTGTCCTGTATAACTGTCACTGCTGTCAGACTGTATAACTGTCCTGTATAACTGTCCTGTATAACTGTCACTGCTGTCAGACTGTATAACTGTCCTGTATAACTGTCCTGTATAACTGTCCTGTATAACTGTCCTGTGTAACTGTCCTGTATAACTGTCCTGTATAACTGTCCTGTATAACTGTCCTGTGTAACTGTCCTGTATAACTGTCCTGTATAACTGTCCTGTATAACTGTCCTGTATAACTGTCCTGTATAACTGTCCTGTATAACTGTCCTGTATAACTGTCACTGCTGTCAGACTGTATAACTGTCACTGCTGTCAGACTGTATAACTGTCCTGTATAACTGTCCTGTATAACTGTCCTGTATAACTGTCCTGTATAACTGTCCTGTATAACTGTCCTGTATAACTGTCCTGTATAACTGTCACTGCTGTCAGACTGTATAACTGTCACTGCTGTCAGACTGTATAACTGTCACTGCTGTCAGACTGTATAACTGTCACTGCTGTCAGACTGTATAACTGTCCTGTATAACTGTCCTGTATAACTGTCCTGTATAACTGTCCTGTATAACTGTCACTGCTGTCAGACTGTATAACTGTCACTGCTGTCAGACTGTATAACTGTCACTGCTGTCAGACTGTATAACTGTCACTGCTGTCAGACTGTATAACTGTCACTGCTGTCAGACTGTATAACTGTCCTGTATAACTGTCCTGTATAACTGTCCTGTATAACTGTCCTGTATAACTGTCACTGCTGTCAGACTGTATAACTGTCCTGTATAACTGTCCTGTATAACTGTCCTGTATAACTGTCCTTTATAACTGTCCTGTATAACTGTCCTGTATAACTGTCCTGTATAACTGTCACTGCTGTCAGACTGTATAACTGTCCTGTATAACTGTCCTGTATAACTGTCACTGCTGTCAGACTGTATAACTGTCCTGTATAACTGTCCTGTATAACTGTCACTGCTGTCAGACTGTATAACTGTCCTGTATAACTGTCCTGTATAACTGTCCTGTATAACTGTCCTGTATAACTGTCCTGTATAACTGTCACTGCTGTCAGACTGTATAACTGTCCTGTATAACTGTCCTGTATAACTGTCCTGTATAACTGTCCTGTATAACTGTCCTGTATAACTGTCCTGTATAACTGTCCTGTATAACTGTCACTGCTGTCAGACTGTATAACTGTCCTGTATAACTGTCCTGTATAACTGTCCTGTATAACTGTCCTGTATAACTGTCCTGTATAACTGTCACTGCTGTCAGACTGTATAACTGTCCTGTATAACTGTCCTGTATAACTGTCCTGTATAACTGTCCTGTATAACTGTCCTGTATAACTGTCACTGCTGTCAGACTGTATAACTGTCCTGTATAACTGTCCTGTATAACTGTCCTGTATAACTGTCCTGTATAACTGTCCTGTATAACTGTCCTGTATAACTGTCACTGCTGTCAGACTGTATAACTGTCCTGTATAACTGTCCTGTATAACTGTCCTGTATAACTGTCCTGTATAACTGTCCTGTATAACTGTCCTGTATAACTGTCACTGCTGTCAGACTGTATAACTGTCCTGTATAACTGTCCTGTATAACTGTCCTGTATAACTGTCCTGTATAACTGTCCTGTATAACTGTCACTGCTGTCAGACTGTATAACTGTCCTGTATAACTGTCCTGTATAACTGTCCTGTATAACTGTCCTGTATAACTGTCCTGTATAACTGTCCTGTATAACTGTCACTGCTGTCAGACTGTATAATAAGTCTTGCTCTTAATGTTATTTTTTACAATCACATTTTAACATTTCAATTTTCATCATGAAAATGTCCTGTAATGATTCAAGTGTTCTGTATTCTATTCATGTCACGTAGTATGTGTTATGGATATTAAATTAGTGTTTTGCAATTATTAATAATGTAAATTCTGCATTTTTTCAGTTTTATCTGTAAGCAAGAATAATTCAACTCAAATTAGACATTTTCTCTCTTTCTGTGCAGGAGGTGTCGTTACACATAATGGTCTGACAGAAACACAACCAATGTGTGGGCTATTCAGAGGAGATGACTTTCTACTACATCTGGTCAATTCATTTTACCCTTCCGGCCTGCACCTTTAAACTTAGCACCCTTCCCAATATCAACCATCTGGCCATATTTCCAATTAACAGGTTGGCTAATGTCAAAATGTTAACAGCTCTGATATGCTAGCTAACCAGAGTCAGTCTCTTGGTTAATGATTAGTGAACTGGAGTTCTCTCTATCTGAGAGTTGTTTTGTACAAAAGAGCCGACAGATCATTGCAACGGCAGGGAGCTCACACACACACACACACACACACACACACACACACACACACACACAGTCAGGGAGGCACGCACACACACACACACACACACACACACACACACACACACACACACACACACACACACACACACACACACACACACACACACACACACACACACACACACACACACACACAGAGCCTCAGTATAATTACAGTGGAAGGGAGTTGTCAGAAGACAACAGAGACAGGGGTCATTGTGTTCCTCTCTTTACAGAGGCAGAGCCATCACACACCTGGCAGATGGTTGACAGAAGTCCTAACTCATCTGTGAGTACGACAGTCACGACACAGTCAGGGAGGCAGGCACACACACACACACACACACACACACACACACACACAGTCAGGGAGGCACGCACACACACACAGTCAGGGAGGCACGCACACACACACACACACACACACACACACACACACACACACACACACACACACACACACACACACACACACACACACACACACACACACACACACACACACACACACACACACACACACAGTCAGGGAGGCAGGCAAGCACACACAGCTTGGTAAGAGTTCAAAGTTGTCGTCCAGAACCAAAGCCGTTTCTCTGAAACACCCGAGCACTGTGTTTACTTCCTGTAAGATTCAGGGGCTCTTCTCTTCATCTCTCTCTTTTAGGCCGGCAGGCTGCCTAGTGGTTAGAACGTTGGGCCAGTTACCGAAAGGTTGCTGGATCAAATCCTCGAGCTGACAAGGTAAAAATCTGTCGTTCTACCAGGCAGTTAACTCACTGTTCAATGGTAGGCTGTCATTGTAATTGAGAATTTGTTCTTAACTGACTTGCCTAGTTAAATAAAGGTAAAAAATCTCAGTGGCCTTCTAGATGACAGAGACAATAATGGTTTCATACTCCCAACCAAATAGCCATACAATACCCTACGATGAATCACCTACTTGGAAAATGTACTGGGATTATACTGCTTCTCTGCTCTGTATGCATCACAGACACTATGGAGGGAAAATACAGTTTGTTGGGAGTTTGAGTCATCGTTGTTGACGTACAAAGTCCCTTGGTGATATATATATGTCTGTGTCACAATGTGTTCTAATCTCTACTGTAGAGGGAGTGGAGGAGTTGTTTGTCCCTGGTAGTATCTCTACACTGGGGGTATCTGATGAGGTGACTAATGCAGGTGTGTCTGATTGAGCTTTTCCTCTATGTGATTCTGTAACAATAATCAATTGGTCCAAACCAATGTTTTTCACTTAAACCCCTCCCAGTCAAAGTTCTGCTACAGGAAGGATGCTCTAAATATAGAGTTAAGGGCACAAACCTCTCTCTTTTCAAAGCAGTCAAATATCTGTGTTCATTCTTTTTTTTAGAAAGGCTAAAAATGCTTCGTCATCACTGTCAGCTTAAAAACCATAAAACCTTTTTCAAAATGGGAGTTACAAGTTCCTTTTTAAATTCAAACCCTAATGTCAGTAGAGCTCTCATTTGCAGAGTGAACCACTGGAATTACATATAATATAATATAATATAATGGATTCTTCAGGCAGACAGACAGACAGACAAGCAGGCAGACAAGCAGGCAGCAGGCAGACAAGCAGGTAAGCAGGCACGCAGACAAGCAGGCAGGCAAGCAGGCAGACAAGCAGGCAGCAGGCAGACAGCAGGCAGGCAGCAGGCAAGCAGCAGGCAGACAAGCAGGCAGACAAGTAGGCAAGCAGCAGGCAGGTAGGCAGGAGGCAGACAGGCAGGCAGCAGACAACAGGAAGACAAAATGCTCAGTGAGGAAAGGCTTGGCCTCATTACTATCTATGTCCCTCCTTTCTATTCTCTGAAATGACAAGAACAATGACTGAGACTAACTCAGGCTTGGCCCCAGCACTAATCAACTTCCCAAGCCACTCAGCATCAATGGAATGATTATTTGTCAAGTCGTGAAAAGTTCCAGTTTCTTGTATGGAAAGGAAACGGAGTATACAGCATACATAACCATTTCAGCAGAGACTATTAATCAGGAATATCTATACTAATGGTCATGTTGTTCCTAAATACAGTAAGATAAACTAAATACAGTAAGATAAACTAAATACAGTAAGATAAACTAAGTAGGATCCAGTGAATGGTCTATCACTACTGCTTTCAGCCTAACCTCCTCTTACAGTAATAGGGGGTAAATTATCCCTTTAACTCAAGGTTCTCAAACTCGGTCCTGTGTACCCCAAGGGGTGAACGTTTTGGGTTTTGTCCTAGCACTACACAGTTGATTAAAAAAATCTACAAATCGTCAAGCTCTGATTATTTGAATCAGCTTTGTAGTGTTGGGACAAAAAAGGAGTTTGGGAAACGCTGCTTAACTGTTTGAACAACAGTAACTACTGAGGGTAAATATTAATGACCCCTGAGGTGTGAGAGAGAAATATACCCAGCCAATAACACCTGCACCAGAACAGAGAACAGACACATACAGTAGAACTAGACAGCTACGGCCTCGCTGCAACAGCCAGTCTCAGTCCTGTTGCTAAGGACAACAAGAGGGGTATTACATGTTGCACTTCCAGTGTGCAAGAAAAGATAGAGATTAAATAGTTGTCTGCATATAAATGGTAGAGTGTGTGTGTGTGTGTGTGTGTGTGTGTGTGTGTGTGTGTGTGTGTGTGTGTGTGTGTGTGTGTGTGTGTGTGTGTGTGTGTGTGTGTGTGTGTGTGTGTGTGTGTGTGTGTGTGTGTGTGTGTGTGTGTGTGTGTGTGTGTGATGTAGAGTATAGGCTGAGGAACTGAGTGTTTAATGACCAACCTATGACACATTCTGTACAGTACAGTGTAGTAGCACATCATAAAGCCTGGCAGAGTAACACACACATTCTAGTGTCTGGCCGATTTTGACTTTGTGTTGACATGATGAGTACCTGTTAGTATCCGTATCCTGTTTACAGCAGCGTCAACACAGGAGACATAACCTCTCTCCCCAGAGATCTGATACCAACAACCTCACGCCACCGTTAGCCAGTTATACATTTTACCTGTCAGAGCCTGGATTAATTAGGTGAAGTGATTCCTAGCATGTGAAATGCAGAAGCTAAGAGATAAAACCCCATGCAGCTCAGTGAATTATGCTCTGTGTAGAAAGCTTTAGAAGGGACTACTATTAAAAATCAGTCATGATGACCTAAAAATAGGACTGTGCCCTTGCTTCAATTATTAGTATGATTAGGCTATGTCAAATATAATATTATTATGATTAGGCAATATTTCAAATGAAAGGAATGGATTGTCTCATTTTCAGTACCACGACTGAGGATATTTCAGAAGCATAGGGATAACCACGATTGCAAAGTTAAACAAACCATATAACTCTCAACACAAGGACAACATTTAACAATTTCCACTGAAAATTGAACAACAAATATTTTACTTTGCAATCATTGGTTTTTGTTTGACATATATTTTAAAGTGAAAAATCTGAGTCTCACTCTGAGCATCACTCTGTTACCATGGAATTGCCCATAGCCAGCTCCAGCTTCACTAGACAACAGATACGACAGGTAGCCTCGCCGTTAAGAGCGACGTGCCCTTGAGCGAGGCACTTAACTCTAATTGCTCCTGTAAGTCACTCTGGATAAAAGTGTCTGCTAAATGTAATACATTAACACATAGAGAGGATATGTGGAATGTTTCTATCCTGTATACTCTCTTCTCCTCTCCCACTCTCAAGTGAATTTCAGCCCATCCCTCTCTCTAGCCATCTCGCTCCTCCTCTCTCTGGACATCAGAACAGCTTTCACTAACCTCAATTTGGATGAGGACTTCTACTTCAATGAGTCAGAGGCGAAGGACATATTGATTATCCTGGACCAGGCCCAAATCCTGACACTCGATGGAGGAGGAGGCGGCGCTATAGAGGCCGGCGTGTGAGATAGCTGAAAAGACTACAAGGGCAGAGGTGGATAAACCGCCTCTGCCCTTGGCGAGTGTGCAATTACTGGATAATAAATTGGATGAGCTCCGTTTGAGACTATCCTACAAACGTGATCAGAACAAATCTAATATCCTATGTTTCACCGAGTCGTGGCTGAACAAGGACATGGAAAATATAAATCTAGCTGGTTTTCTATACACCGGCAGGACAGAATTACAGCATCGGGAAGATCAGGGGGGGGTTCTCTTTCTTAACAACAGCTGATGAGCGCTCTGTAATAATAAGGAAGTCTCAAGGTTCTGCTCGAATTAGTTAGAATACCTCATGATAAACTGGAGACCATACGTAGCTGTCTATTTACCACCACAAGACCGCACTCAACAAGCTGTATAGGACCATGAGCAAACAACTAAATGCTCACCCAAAGGCGGCACTCCTAGTGGCCGGTGATTCAACGCAGGAAAACTGAAATACGTTTTACCACATTTTTATCAGCATGTCACCTGTGCAACTAGAGGCAAAAAACTTTCCATCACCTTTACTCCACACACAGAGACACATACAAAGCTCTCCCTCACCCTCCATTTGGCAAATCTGACCATAATGATATCCTCCTGACTCCCGCTTACAAGCAAAAACTCAAACAGGAAGTACCAATGACATGCTCAATATGGAAGTGGTCCGAAGAAGCGGATGCTAAGCTACAGGACTGTTTTGCTAGCACATGTTCCGGGATTATTCCAATAACCTTAAGATTTCGGAATTAATGCCTAAACTTAACCTTTAACACAAAATGTTAAGTTTACAACAACTTCAAAATTGTATGTTTGAGAAACATGGATGAGCTAGTTGCAACTACCTGGTAACCCTGCACATTGACTCGGTACCGGTACTCCTCATTATTATTATTTTATTGTGTTTTTCTATTTCCTTTTGACCCTTTTATTTGCTTTTTTTTCTTACTTTAACTCATTGTTGGGCAATAGCTCGTTAGTAACCATTTCACGGTAAAGTGTGACAAATAAAATAAGATTTATTATTTTACTTTCCCTTTCTCTATTTAGTCATCTCTCTACCCCTTTCTCTTTTCTCTCCCTCCTCGCTCTCTCTTTCCTCTGGTATTAGCGGTAGCAGCATATGCCACTAGGTGTAACAAGGTGCTGCGGACACTGCTGATGTTCTCCTGCTCCTGGGGAAGGTTAGGAAATGGAACGCTGATCGTCCAATCAGCAGCCTCGACATCACCCCAGGGGGATGGAAGGGGCTGGTGCCGAACGGTAGACTGTGGCAGTGGGAATATTTTATTTTATTTAACTAGGCAAGTCAGTGAGAGGGAACAGAGAAAGATAAAGGAAGAGATAGACATTTTAAAAAGAGAGAGAGAGTGAGAGAGACATGACAGCCGGGATCGCAGGCGACAGGAAAAGCAGGGATGGGCAACTGGTGGCCCTTTTTTGGGGGGCGGGGTGGACAGGGTCTCAATCGGGGTCTCAACTTACTGTTGAGAGTTAGAATAATAAAATATACAAGGTGCAATTTCAATATTTGGTTGTGCATCAGCAGTTCTTCTATCGCTACGTCCGTCGCTGACAGTCACTCAGAACCCAAAAATCTAAATCATCATGTGGGGCCGCGGTGGCTCGTGGTTCTGCGTACCCACATCCATAGCCACACAGTCTGAGCAGGCCCGAAAGCTTTCTCTCGCTCTCTGTCTGTGTGCATAACATTCGACTTTAGCTATGTTTCAAGCCATGTCAGCCAAAATGTTTTAGATTGAGTCTAGTGGCCAGCTATCTAAAAGGCTAGGGCCTGCTCAGACTGTGTGGCTATGGATGTGGGTACGCAGAACCACGAGCCACCGCGGCCCCACATGATGATTTAGATTTTTGGGGGGCCCCACCCCCATAAAAGTTGCCCATCCTTCACCTAATGGGTACGTAAACCCCTCTCCAGTACCAACACGTCTGTGTGTTTGTTTGAGGTGTGAGGCATCGCAGCCCTGCTAAAAGGATGAGGGGGCTTAGGCAAGCCTGTCTGTGCATCTGTTATGTCATCAACATTGTTTCCACACGCTGCCACTGAGCAGCAGCAGCATCATCATCGAAAGCTTTCTCTCGCTCTCTGTCTGTGTACATAACATTAGACTTTAGCTATGTCTCAAGGCAGGCAAAACAATGGGTTGTCCAATGCCTGTCATCAGGTATAGAATTAAAATATGTTTTAAACATTTTACACCTCCATTTTAGTCATTTAGCAGAGTGACTTACAGTTAGTGCATTAATCTTAAAATCGCTAGGTGAGACAACCACATATCACAGTTGAAGTAATACCTGTTTTCCTCTGAGAAGTTATCAGCAAAGTCAGTGCTACTACATACTCTTTGAAGAGGTAGGGTTTCAGATACTCTTTGAAGAGGTAGGGTTTCAGATACTCTTTGAAGAGGTAGGGTTTCCGATGTTCTCTGAAGAGGTAGGGTTTAAGATGTTCTCTGAAGAGGTAGGGTTTCAGATACTCTCTGAAGAGGTAGGGTTTCAGATACTCTTTGAAGAGGTAGGGTTTCAGATATCTTTGAAGAGGTAGGGTTTCAGATGCTCTTTGAAGAGGTAGGGTTACAGATACTCTTTGAAGAGGTAGGGTTTCAGATACTATTTGAAGAGGTAGGGTTTCAGCTACTCTTTGAAGAGGTAGGGTTTCAGATATCTTTGAAGAGGTGGGGTTTCAGATGCTCTTTGAAGAGGTTGGGTTACAGATACTCTTTGAAGAGGTAAGGTTTCAGATACTCTTTGAAGAGGTAGGGATTCAGATATCTTTGAAGAGGTAGGGTTTCAGATACTCTTTGAAGAGGTAGGGTTTCAGATGCTCTTTGAAGAGGTAGGGTTACAGATACTGTCTGAAGAGGTAGGGTTTCAGATACTCCTTGAAGAGGTAGGGATACAGATACTCTTTGAAGAGGTAGGGTTTCAGATACTCTCTGAAGAGGTAGGGTTTCAGATATCTTTAAAGAGGTAGGGTTTCAGATACTCTTTGAAGAGGTAGGGTTTCAGATACTCTTTGAAGAGGTAGGGTTTCAGATGCTCTTTGAAGAGGTAGGGTCACAGATACTCTCTGAAGAGGTAGGGTTTCAGATACTCCCTGAAGAGGTAGGGTTTCAGATACTCTTTGAAGAGGTAGGGTTTCAGATGTTCTCTGAAGAGGTAGGGTTTCAGATACTCTTTGAAGAGGTAGGGTTTCAGATGTTCTATGAAGAGGTAGGGTTTCAGATGCTCTTTGAAGAGGTAGGGTTACAGATGCTCTCTGAAAAGGTAGGGTTTCAGATACTCTTTGAAGAGATAGGGTTTCAGATACTCCCTGAAGAGGTAGGGTTTCAGATACTCTCTGAAGAGGTAGGGTTTCAGATACTCCCTGAAGAGGTAGGGTTTCAGATACTCTTTGAAGAGGTAGGGTTTCAGATACTCTCTGAAGAGGTAGGGTTTCAGATACTCTCTGAAGAGGTAGGGTTTCAGATACTCTTTTAAGAGGTATGGTTTCAGATACTCTTTGAAGAGGTAGGGTTTCAGATACTCTTTAAAGAGGTAGGGTTACAGATACTCTCTGAAGAGGTAGGGTTTCAGATACTCTCTGAAGAGGT
The DNA here is from genome assembly GCF_029448725.1 of Salvelinus fontinalis. Classification (NCBI taxonomy): domain Eukaryota; kingdom Metazoa; phylum Chordata; class Actinopteri; order Salmoniformes; family Salmonidae; genus Salvelinus; species Salvelinus fontinalis. The sequence continues at coordinate 29,373,151 of NC_074672.1, forward strand.
AGGGTTTCAGATACTCTTTGAAGAGGTAGGGTTTCAGATATCTTTGAAGAGGTAGGGTTTCAGATGCTCTTTGAAGAGGTAGGGTTACAGATACTCTTTGAAGAGGTAGGGTTTCAGATACTATTTGAAGAGGTAGGGTTTCAGCTACTCTTTGAAGAGGTAGGGTTTCAGATATCTTTGAAGAGGTGGGGTTTCAGATGCTCTTTGAAGAGGTTGGGTTACAGATACTCTTTGAAGAGGTAAGGTTTCAGATACTCTTTGAAGAGGTAGGGATTCAGATATCTTTGAAGAGGTAGGGTTTCAGATACTCTTTGAAGAGGTAGGGTTTCAGATGCTCTTTGAAGAGGTAGGGTTACAGATACTGTCTGAAGAGGTAGGGTTTCAGATACTCCTTGAAGAGGTAGGGATACAGATACTCTTTGAAGAGGTAGGGTTTCAGATACTCTCTGAAGAGGTAGGGTTTCAGATATCTTTAAAGAGGTAGGGTTTCAGATACTCTTTGAAGAGGTAGGGTTTCAGATACTATTTGAAGAGGTAGGGTTTCAGATGCTCTTTGAAGAGATAGGGTCACAGATACTCTCTGAAGAGGTAGGGTTTCAGATACTCTCTGAAGAGGTAGGGTTTCAGATACTCCCTGAAGAGGTAGGGTTTCAGATACTCTTTGAAGAGGTAGGGTTTCAGATGTTCTCTGAAGAGGTAGGGTTTCAGATACTCTTTGAAGAGGTAGGGTTTCAGATGTTCTATGAAGAGGTAGGGTTTCAGATGCTCTTTGAAGAGGTAGGGTTACAGATACTCTCTGAAAAGGTAGGGTTTCAGATACTCTCTGAAAAGGTAGGGTTTCAGATACTCTTTGAAGAGATAGGGTTTCAGATACTCCCTGAAGAGGTAGGGTTTCAGGTACTCTCTGAAGAGGTAGGGTTTCAGATACTCCCTGAAGAGGTAGGGTTTCAGATACTCTTTGAAGAGGTAGGGTTTCAGATGTTCTCTGAAGAGGTAGGGTTTCAGATACTCTTTGAAGAGGTAGGGTTTCAGATGTTCTATGAAGAGGTAGGGTTTCAGAAACTCTTTTAAGAGGTAGGATTTCATATACTCTTTGAAGAGGTAGGGTTTCAGATACTCTTTGAAGAGGTAGGGTTACAGATACTCTCTGAAGAGGTAGGGTTTCAGATACTCTCTGAAGAGGTAGGGTTTCAGATACTATTTGAAGAGGTAGGGTTTCAGATATCTTTGAAGATGTAGGGATTCAGATATCTTTGAAGAGGTAGGGTTTCAGATATCTTTGAAGGGGTAGGGTTTCAGATACTCTCTGAAGAGGTAGAGTTTCAGATACTATTTGAAGAGGTAGGGTTTCAGATACTATTTGAAGAGGTAGGGTTTCAGATACTCTTTGAAGAGGTCGGGTTTCAGATACTCTCTGAAGAGGTCGGGTTACAGATACTCTCTGAAGAGGTAGGGTTTCAGATACTCTCTTAAGAGGTAGGGTTTCAGAAACTCTTTTAAGAAGTGAGATTTCAGATACTCTTTGAAGAGGTAGGGTTTCAGATACTCTCTGAAGAGGTAGGGTTTCAGATACTCTCTGAAGAGGTAGGGTTTCAGATACTCTTTGAAGAGGTAGGGTTTCAGATACTCTTTGAAGAGGTAGGGTTTCAGATGTTCTCTGAAGATGGGCACTCTGCTGTCCTATTATCAGGGCCAAGCTGGTTCCACCATTGGAGCGCCAGGACAGAGCTTTGACTGGGTTGAGCGGGAGCTGACCTCCCGTAGGTGGTGCGACGGCAAAGAGACCAGAGGTGGCAGAACAGAGTACTCGGTTTGGGATGTAGGGTTTGAGTATAGCCTGAAGGTAGGGAGGGGCAGTTCCCCTTGCTGCTCTGTAAGCAAGCAACATGGTCTTGTAGTGGATGCAGACTTGCCATATGCCATATTTAGCATGTGAACTATAAATAGCTTGTAGTGAAAGCCTCTCCTTGCTGGCAGTTGATAAAAAGCTGCTGTGGAGCAGGATCAGTAGCAGAAGAACAGGGGACGGGTGTCCCTGAAGTGGCCTGTAAAGTGTCTGCTCTGACCCACATCCTGCCTCCAACACTGGGCCACTCTCTGGGCTGGGGCCCGACTAGTCAACCCATCAACAGCTACAGCCACGTTGCTGATCTCAGTGAATGGTCATCACCAGCAGTCACTAGCATCACTCTCCCTTGATATTTTAACTCAATGGGATCACCTGGTTAAATAAATGTTGTGAATCAAAATGTCTACAATAGCTAGTGATTTGATAGACATTTGGACACAGCACTATATGATTCATTCAAATGATCATCCAACCTGCCTAATACCCATTTAATGCAGCTGTAGACTACTGGCAGGTAAGCACAGTGCGAGCCTGATGAAACTCCAGATCAGTGTGGAGCGTCCCACAGTGTGGACCAGAGACAGCAGCAGGCAGCATTACCCGTGTGGTGGCAACATGGAAAACAGCAGTCCTGTCAAGCCACCATGCTGATAAAACTAACATGAGGCCCTTTATCTCAGAGAGAGGGGAACAACACCCCTCCTCTCTACAGCACACTGAACCTACAAACACGACTCACTGTAGTCTTAGGGAGAGTGTAATCTAAAACACCCTTTCATAATGATTGATTTTAATGTCAAGGCACAATCTTTCAACTATTTTACCGTGGGTTGAGATGTGTAGTTATGGCTTATCTAGAGAAAACGGGATGAGAAGGGGGTGAAATTCAACTAGAAACAGGAGTAAAGTATGTCCAAAACTGCCTGCACAGCAGAAAGATGCTGTCAATCAAGCTGTCAACCATGAGAAATAAAGGGGGAAACAAAAACAAGTAACAAAAAGGAAATGTGAAGAGGTGTGAAACAATCACAGACGACAACACCTTGGTTTTCTGAGTACTACAGCCCACAAAGAACAAACAACAGGAGAGCTGACAGAGATCCACCCTCACCCTCAAACCAACAAATGGCATGATAGCTCGTAAACCACACACACACACACACGCACACACACACACACACACGTATAATACAACACATCATTCTACTACATCATTACACAAACGAAACAATTCATAGATATACAATAACTCTGATCCCATTTTTAGTAATCATCATTTAAAGCATTCCGGAGATGCATTTATTTGTGAGAGTGTTGAATTCCAACATCCCATAATGATATGTGTTAAACATGAGAGCTCTAGGGAACAACATTCAGCCTCCATTTTGTCTGGCATGAGAAAAAGCAGATTTCCCGGCCATCTGGCTGCTGAATCATTCACAATCCACAGATCCCCACTTTGCCTGTGTAGTGGAGAACAAATTGTGAAATCTCCTTTTATATATATACACACACACACACACACACACACACACACACACACACACACACACACACACACACACACACACACACACACACACACACACACACACACAGTTGAAGTCGGAAGTTTACATACACCTTAGCCAAATACATTAAACTCAGTTTTTCACAAATCCTGACATTAGATCCGAGTAAAAATTCCCTGTCTTAGGTCAGTTAGGATCACCACTTCATTTGAAGAATGTGAAATGTCAGAATAATAGTAGAGAGAATGATTTATTTCAGCTTGTATTTCTTTCATCACATCCCATTGGGTCAGAAGTTTACACACACTCAATTAGTATTTGGTAGATTTGGCTTTAAATTGTTTAACTTGGGTCAAACGCTTCAGATATTCTGGGAAGCTTGTGGAAGGCTAAATTGGGTGAATTTTGGCCCATTCCTCCTGACAGAGCTGCTGTAACTGAGTCTAGTTTGTAGCCCTCCTTGATCGCACAAGCTTTTTCAGTTCTGCCCACACATTTTCTATTGGATTGAGGTCAGGGCTTTGTGATGGCCACTCCAATACCTTGACTTTGTTGTCCTTAAGCCATTTTGTCACAACTTTGGAAGTATGCTTGGGGTCACTGTCCATTTGGAAGACCCAGTTGGGACCAAGCTTTAACTTCCTGACTGATGTCTTGAGATGTTCCTTCAATATATCCACACCATTTTCCTACCGCATGATGTCATCTATTTTGTGAAGTGCACCAGTCCCTCCTGCAGCAATGCACCCCCACAACATGATGCTGCCACCCCCGTGCTTCACGGTTGGGATGGTGTTCTTTGGCTTGCAAGCCTCCCCCTTTTTCCTCCAAACATAACGATGGTCATTATGGCCAAGCAGTTCTATTTTTGTTTGATCAGACCAGAGGAAATTTCTACAAAAAGTACGATCTTTGTCCCCATGTGCAGTTGCAAACCGTTGTCTGTCTTTTTTATGGCAGTTTTGGAGCAGTGGCTTCTTCCTTTCTGAGCGGACTTTTAGGTTATCTCGATATAAGACTTGTTTTACTGTGGAAATAGATACTTTTGTACCTGTTTCCTCGAGCATCTTCACCAGGTCCTTTGCTATTGTTCTGGGATTGATTTGCACTTTTCGCACCAAAGTACCTTCATCTCTAGGAGACAGAACGCGTCTCCTTCCTGAGCGGTATGACGGCTACGTGGTCCCATGGTGTTTATACTTGCATACTATTGTTTGTACAGATGAACGTGGTACCTTCAGGCATTTGGAAATTGCTCCCAATGATGAACCAGACTTGTGAAGGTCTCAAAAAAATGCCTGAGGTCTTGGCTGATTTCTTTTGATTGTCCCATGATGTCAAGCAAAGAGGCACTGAGTTTGAAGGTAGGCCTTGAAATACATCCACAGGTCCACCTCCAATTCACTGAAATGATGTCAATTAGCCTATCAGAAGCTTCTAAAGCCATGACATCATTTTCTGGAATTTTCCAAGCTGTTTAAAGGCACAGTCAACTTAGTGTATGTAATCTGTCTGTAAACAATTGTTGGAAAAATTACATGTGTCATGCACAAAGTAGATGTCCTAACCAACTTGCCAAAACTATAGTTTGTTAACAAGACATTTGTGGAGTGGTTATAAAACGAGTTTTAATGACTCCAACCTAAGTGTACGTAAACTTCAGACTTCAACAGAATTTTTTTTTTTTAAGCATATATTAGGATTTCAATAATGGTACTATTAAACAATTCAAGAAAGTATATTTCAGAAAGTCTTTGTGATGAGTCTTGAGTTCCAAAGTGAATAGCAGAGTGAATATGTCAGAACTGAAGTCACTAAGTTATTCATAGCCGTGTGTGTGTGCGTGTGCACTGTGCGATCTTGTAACAGCCGTATTTAACAAGACGCTGAGAGGGGAATAATTCCCTATAACAACCTAAACTGCTCCAGTTTAATGAAAATATAATACCTATTGATGCATCAGTAGTAGCAGCTAGATATACACTGACAATGTTATCTGACCAGGTACAAATCTGGGACCTATAGGTGTGTGTATGGGTCACACTGAATCACAACATCAGTGGTGTGAGATAGCAACGGACTACCAGGCAATACTGCTCTCCATTTCTCCCATGTTTCTATTATTAGAAGTTACCGAGATAAAAGAGCTCAGAAGAGAGTGGGCTGTGGGCTGCCTACAGCATAAAAGGGAAAAAATACACAATCCAATTGTTAGGTGCTGGACAGAAGAAAAAACAACTAATAAATGAAAAAAAGTAATGTCTGCAGCTCTGTAATGTTCCCCAGTGCTGTATTGAGACACACACAGCCTACAGTATGTTTTCACATCAAAAGCATGCCCATGGAGTCACTGCCTTGATTTATTAAGATCCGTTTGCTCCAAATCAAATGTTTACCTCTTATTTGTTGTTTCACCTCAACCCTCCGAGTACCAATTTAAATGTAATGACATATATACATTATACATGATTATTCCAAGGACCATTAGTTAGCAGTGGAGCAGGTTGAGAGCTTCAAATTCCTTAGTGTCCACAACACCAACGAACTATCATGGTCCAAACACACTAAGACAGTTGTGAAGAGGGCACAACATCGCCTCTTCCCCCACAGGGGGCTGAAAAGATTTGTCATGGGCCCTCATATCCTCAAAAATTCTACAGCTGCACCATCGAGAGCATCCTGACTGGTTGCATCACCGCCTAGCATGGCAACTGCTCGGTCTCTGACCGCAAGGCCCTACAAAAGGTAGTGCGTACAGCCCAGTACATCACTGGGGCCAAGCTTCCTGCCATCCAGGACCTCTATACCAGGCGGTGTTAGTGGATGGCCCTAAAAATTGCAAAAGTCTCCAGTCTCCCTAGTCATAGCCTGTTCTCTCTGCTACCACACGGCAAGCGGTACCGGAGCGCCAAGTCTAGGTCCAAAAGGCTTCTTAACAGCTTCTACCCCAAGCTATAACACTCCTGAACAGCTAATCAAATGGCTACCCAGACTATTTGCCATGACCTGTTACGGTTATTTTATTGTTGCTCTTCAATTATTAGGGATTTTTCTATTTTCTATTTTTTTAAATTCAGTTTATTTTTGTAAATACACTTATTTTTCTTAAAACCACATTGTTGGTTAAGTGCTTTTAAGTAAGGTCTACACCTGTTGTATTCGGCACGTGACAAATAAAATGTGATTTGATCTCTGATTTTCCTGTTCACCTTTCTCTTACGTAATTACGTGCCATTGACAATACAATGGCAATATAATACCAGCCATTGACAATACAATGGCAATATAATACCAGCCATTGACAATACAATGGCAATATAATACCAGCCATTGACAATACAATGGCAATATAATACCAGCCATTGGCAATACAATGGCAATATAATACCAGCCATTGACAATACAATGGCAATATAATACCAGCCATTGGCAATACAATGGCAATATAATACCAGCCATTGACAATACAATGGCAATATAATACCAGCCATTGACAAAACAATGGCAATATAATACCAGCCATTGACAATACTATAATCCCATAGAAATAGTAAGTATTTTTTTGTTTTCAAGTTTGTTTAAATATTTTTTGTCTCAGTCCCACTACTTTGCCATTGTAGTGATAAATGTAATCTTTATTTAACTTAGGCAAGTCAGTTAAGAACTAATTCTTATTTACAATGACAGCCTACCCCGGGCCAAATGCGGACGATGCTGGGCCAATTGTGCGCCGCCCTATGGGACTCCCAATCACGCCCGGATGTGATACAGCCTGGACCTTGATACTAGTTGTGCTAGTTGGTACTGTACTGAGAGAGAAAGCTATTGTCTGTGCAGCCTGACTAAATATTTCATTAGTGTGACCCAGTGAATGTTTGCGTTGTCTAAAAGTGGACCAAGCCGCCTGGTGAGAGCATGATGTGACTGAAGCACTACATCTACAGTACTGTAGCCTCCATGCACAAGAAATCTCGTGATCTCGGGAATCTCGTGATGGCGCCGACAGAGATGGTCGCCTCACTTCGCGTTCTTATGAAACTATGCAGTATTTTTTTAAATGTATTATTTCTTACACTGTTACCCCAGGAAATCTTAAGTCTTATTAAACAAGCATCTCGCTACACTCGCATTAACATCTGCTAACCATGTGTATGTGACCAATAACATTTGATTTGAACTAAATCGGCTCATTTATCCCCCTTCCTCTCCCCTGTAACTATTCCCCAGGTCGTTGCTGTAAATGAGAATGTGTTCTCAGTCACTTACCTGGTCAAATAAGGGTTAAATAAAATACTAAATAAAATAATAGTGAAGACATCAAAACTATGAAATAACACATATGGTATCATGTAGTAACCAAAAAAGTGTGAAACAAATCAAAATATATTTTATATTTGAGATTATTCAAAGTAGCCACCCTTTGCCTTGATGACAGCTTTGCACACTCTTGGCATTCTCTAAACCAGCTTCATGAGGTGGAATGCATTTCAAATAACAGGTGTGCCTTGTTAAAAGTTAATTTGTGGAACTTCTTTCCTTCTTATTGTGTTTGAGCCAATCAGTTGTTTGTGACAAGGTAGGGGTGGTATACAGAAGATAGCCCTATTTGGTAAAATACCAAGTCCATATTATGGCAAGAACAGCTCAAATAAGCAAAGAGAAATGATGGTCCATCATTACTTTAAGACATGAAGGTCAGTCAATCCGGAAAATTTCAAGAACTTTGAAAGTTTCTTCAAGTATAGTCGCAAAAACCATCAAACACTATGATGAAACTAGCTCTCATGAGGACCGCCACAGGAAAGGAAGACCCAGAGTTACCTCTGCTGCAGAGGATAAGTTCATTAGAGTTAACAGCCTCAGAAATTGCAGCCCAAATAAATGCTTGAAGTAACAGACACATCTCAACATCAACTGTTCAGAGTAGAGTGCGTGAATCAGGCCTTCGTGGTTGAATTGCTGAAAAGAAACCCCTATTAAATAGGACACCAATAAGAAGAAGAGACTTGCTTGGGCATAGACTGGTCCAAATTTTAGATTTTTGGTTCCAACCGCCGTGTCTTTGTGAGACGCAGAGTAGGTGAACGGATGAGCTTTGCATGTGTGGTTCCCACCGTGAAGAATGGAGGTGTGATGATGTGGGGGTGCTTTGCTGGTGACACTGTCTATGATTTATTTAGAATTCAAAGCACACTTAATCAGCATGGCTACCACAGCATTCTGCAGCGATACGCCATCCCATCTGGTTTGCGCTTAGTTGGACTATCATTTGTTTTTCAACAGGACAATGACCCAACACACGTCCAGGCTGTGTAAGGGTAACCTGGTCTCCACAATCACCCGACCTCAACCCAATTGAGATGGTTTGGGATGAATTGGACCACAGAGTGAAGGAAAAGCAGCCAACAAGTGCTCAGCATTTGTGGGAACTCCTTCAAGACTGTTGGAAAAGCATTCCAGGTGAAGCTGGTTGAGAGAATGCCAATAGTGTGCAAAACTATCATCAAGGCATAGGGTGTCTACTATGAATAATCTAAAATATATTATATTTCTTAACACTTTTTGGGTTACTACATGATTCCATATGTGTAATTTCATAGTTTAGATAGATGTCTTCACTATTATTCTACAATGTTTAAAATAGTAAAAATAAAGAAAAACCCTTGAATGAGTAGGTGTGTCCAAACTTTTGACTAAAGTAACTACAGACTGCTGCCTTCAACAGAAGAGCCAATGAAGACCCCTGCATTGTGTGACGCTCCCCTTGCCAACCAATCAGATGGATGTATGGAAGCTTATCTTACATGTCTCCAAAGTATATAGAAGCACCCCAAGTACCTTTTCCAGTGATCTCCCCTCCCATAGGCTTGCTGTGACCTAGTGATCTCCCCTCCCATAGGCCTGCTGTGACCTAGTGATCTCCCCTCCCATAGGCCTGCTGTGACCTAGTGACCTCCCTTCCCATAGGCCTGCTGTGTCCTAGTGATCTCCCCTCCAATATGCCGGCTGTGACCTAGTGATCTCCCCTCCCATAGGCTTGCTGTGACCTAGTGATCTCCCCTCCCATAGGCCTGCTGTGACCTAGTGATATCCCTTTCCCATAGGCCTGCTGTGACCTAGTGACCTCCCTTCCCATAGGCCTGCTGTGTCCTAGTGATCTCCCCTCCCATATGCTGGCTGTGACCTAGTGATCTCCCCTCCCATAGGCCTGCTGTGACCTAGTGACCTCCCCTCCCAAAGGCCTGCTGTGACCTAGTGACCTCCCCTCCCAAAGGCCTGCTGTGACCTAGTGACTTCCCCTACTATCGGCCTTCTTTGACCTAGTGACTTCCCCTACTATAGGCCTTCTGTGACCTAGTGATCTCCCCTCTCATAGGCCTGCTGTGACCTAGTGAGCTCCCCTCCCATATGCCTGCTGTGACCTAGTGACCTCCCTTCCCATAGGCCTGCTGTGTCCTAGTGATCTCCCCTCCCATAGGTCTGTTTGACATAGTGACATCCTCTCCCATAGACCTGCTGTGACCTAGTGATCTCCCCTCCCATAGGCCTGCTGTGACCTAGTGACCTCCCTCCCATAGGCCTGCTGTGTTCTCCCTATGGAGCTGGTTACCCGGAGCTGGCACAACTTTTTCCTACAGCGGATTTCCCACTGACTTTCTTGTGTCTTTGGTATTTATTGAAAGGTATATTTACTGATTTTAAATGATTAAGAACTGGATATAACTCATTGTAGTTACATGATTGTCCAGATTGAATAGCTTGTTAATTTATCAAGAATGAAACCTTAATTGGCTTTGATTGTACACGACAACAGAAACATTGCTTCTCCATAATCGCGCACTCTTGTTCCATCACAAACATTCTGTCTGTCAGTTGTAACATACTGTATGTCAGTTGTAACATACTGTATGTCAGTTGTAACTAGGGTTGCACATTTTGGGGAATATTCAGAGGTGGAAACTTTCTGTGGGAATTAACAGGAATATATGGGAATTAATGGGAATTAATGTAAATATATGCAAATTAATATTAATACCATTTAAATGTAGATGTTTTTTGCATTGGATATATTTACCATATCATATGGAGGCAGAAACATACACATTTTACCTCATCATAAATAGACATAATTGGAAATTATTAAATCCTTCCAATAGAAATTTTAAAAAACAATTTAGTTATGAATTGAACTTTAATTAAATTACTGACTCTTCACATGGGATGATTTCACTGAACAACAAAAGAAAGGGAATATTGAATTATCCCCAATGATCCATCGCATCTCCCAAAAGCGTTTTCAACATACATCTGTAAAATGATAGTCTAGAAACTAAAGCTTTGGTTGTCTTCCTCTCAGGCCTCCATGTCTTCTCCCTGGACCTACTCAATGTCCACCTCTTCAACATCAGACTGAGGCCTCATCTTCACTGTCACTTTCCAACCTTGTTGAGGATGGCTCGTTGTCAGGCTCAAAAAGCCTCAAATTTGCTCGGATGGCCACCAATTTTTCAACTATTGTATTGGTCAGCCTGTTGCGTGCTTTGGTGTGTGTGTTCCCAAACAAGGACCAGTTGCGCTCTGAGGTGGCTGATGTTGGTGGGATTTGGAGGATGATGGAGGCAGCAGGGGAAAGTGCCTCAGATCCACAAAGTCCTTTCCACCAGGTGGCTGATGATTTATGTTGGCACGACTGCCATATTGCATCTCCATACCAAAGCCCTTGAATGGAAGTGTACTTCGCCAGACTGCCAAGAACCTTGCCCTCATCCAGGTCAAGGTGGCGAGACACGGTAGTGATGACACCATACATTAGGCCTTGTTGATCTCTGCATTAGACAGGATGCTCTTGCCAGCATACTTGGGGTTCAACATGTGCACTGCGGCGTGTATGGGATTCAGGCAGAAGTCTTCATGCTTTTTTATGTTTTTCAGAACTGCAGTTTCCTCTGTTTGGAGCAACTGTGAAGTGGGCAGGGCAGTACGGATTTCTTCTCTTACCTCTGCAAGCAGAGTCTGAACATCAGACAGGATGGTATTGTCTCCCTCAATCCGTGCAATGGCTACTGCTATAGGTTTCAGGAGTTTCAGGCTGCTTACCACTCTCTCCCAAAATATATCATCCAGGAGGATCCTCTTGATGGGGCTGTCCATATCGGCAGACTGTGATCTTGGCATTTATTGGAGAGACTCCTTCCCCTCCAGGAGACTGTCAAACACGATGACAACACCACCCCAACGGGGTGTTGCTGGGCAGCTTTAATGTGGCGCTCGTATTCTTCTCACTTTGCTTGGTGAGGTAGATTGCTACTATAACTTGATGACCCTTCACATACTTAACCATTTCCTTGGCTCTCTTGTAGAGTGTATCCATTGTTTTCAGTGCCATGATGTCCTTGAGGAGCAGATTCAATGCATGAGCAGCACAGCCAATGGGTGTGATGTGAGGGTAGGAGTCCTCCACTTTAGACCGAGCAGCCTTCATGTTCGCAGCATTGTCTGTCACCAGTGCAAATACCTTCTGTGGTCCAAGGTCATTGATGACTGCCTTCAGCTCATCTGCAATGTAGAGACCAGTGTGTCTGTTGTCCCTTGTGTCTGTGCTCTTGTAGGATACTGGTTGAGGGGTGGAGATGATGTAGTTAATTATTCCTTACCCACGAACATTCAACCACCCATCAGAGATACTTTCAATACAGTCTGCTTTCTCTATGATTTGCTTGACCTTCACTTGAACTCTGTTGAACTCTGCATCCGGCAAATGAGTAGATAAAGCATGTCTGGTTGGAGGGGTGTATGCTGGGCGAAGAACATTCAGAAATCACTTCCAATACACATTGCCAGTAAGCATCAGAGGTAAACCAGTTGCATAAACAGCTCGAGCAAGACATTCATCCTCATTTCTTTGACTATGTTCCTCCATTGAGTAAAAAAAAAAATCTGATTCCAGGAGGACCATGAGCTGTTGTTATCGATAAGGTGTCTGATTCATAATTTTCACCTCAAATAGAAGTATAGGGATTTTGTCAGAGGTTGGTTGTTGTGAGCGCTGAGGGAACTTTATGCACTTGGTCAGATAATTCTGCATCTTTGCTGCATTTTTCACATATGATTTGGCACAGTATTTGCAAATGTACACAGCTTCTCCTTCTACATTAGCTTTAGTGAAATGTCTCCACACATCAGATAGTGCCTGTGGCATTTTCCTGTAAAGATTAGAAGGAAAAAAATAGGTTAAAAAAATGAAATACAATTCCATGTACGGATAAATAGTTAAGCAGTTAGATTAAACGACTCCTTTGTAAGACAAATGTTTTTAAATGAAACGTGTATGGAAACAGGTGAGTTAACACTCTTTTAGCAGGCTCAAGCAAGCTAAAACCCACATGATAGAAAAAACTAACTAGCAGAAATTGTTAACAAGTTAGAAATGATTTAAACACACTTTGCTGTAGGCTACTATTTACTAGTTAACAAAAAAAATAATGTATGTCATATAAAATATATTCACCCCACCGAGTACTGTAATCAAAACTTACCAGAAAGCATGTAGTCTTTGGCTCAGACAGTGTAGTAGCGTGGGCCAAATAGCATCTCATTAGTGTGCAAGATCTTGAGAATCAGCTGTACATGTGATGGAAGAGTGCACTGCACATGTGATGGAAGAATGCACTGTGCATGTAGAGGGTTGTAATTCTATTGAATTGGGGATAGTTTAACCCAAATATGCCACAAGTCCTAGATTTGCCTTATGTGTGTCCCACAAAAAAGGTCCACTGTTATAAGCTAACTTTTTTGATGAATTTGAGCAAAATTCATCACATGGAAAACATGTCTGGAAATTTACCAGAACGTTTCCGACCCTTTGCAACCCTAGTTGTAACATACTGTGTGTCAGTTGTAACATACTGTATGTCAGTTGTAACATACTGTATGTCAGTTGTAACATACTGTATGTCAGTTGTAACATACTGTATGTCAGTTGTAACATACTGTATGTCAGTTGTAACATACTGTATGTCAGTTGTAACATACTGTATGTCAGTTGTAACATCTAGTATCCATGCACACACTCACACACACAGAAACAAAGACAGGACTGTACTCTTCCCATTGTGTTAACAAAGGCAGTCTGGGGACATCTGATACCTTGAATCGCCTTCCCGCTGTTGATGGTCTTTCACTCATTGCCTGACACACAAACACATGCACACACACTCACGCCCAACCAAACATCTGCCACTCTTAACCGCTGCTAGTTTGGAGAATGGGAGGATATTGTATGTGTCTTCTTCCAGATTAATTTCTCAGAATAACTTTAGCAGCACAAGTGGATGTTTTAATGTTAATTGCTGAAGTGCAGCAGACAGTAAATGTATGCTGACTCATTAGCCAAGGTAAAGAAAAAGAACATGTAAGAAATAGCTGACCCTGAAATGTACAATTGATGTCTATTAGCTAGCATCTGCGATGCGTCGTGCCTAAGAACAGCCCTTAGCCGTGGTATACTGGCCATATACCACACCCCCTCGGGCCGTATTGCTTAATTATACTATGAAACTACAACCTGTTAAAGATGACGTATATTAAAAAAAGAAAAGAAAATCGTGATGACGGACTACAAAAATATGTGACAACCTTCATTATAACTAGATCACATTTCAGTAATGACAATGAACATACCTAGCTGGTATGGTACGTTTTCCAATCTGACAACAAAATGCAGTATTTCCATTTTGACATTTGAATGTTCCCCTCCACAAAGAAGACCAAGGCTAACATAAATATGAGGGTGTTTCCAGGACAAACACATGCTAGGTGTTGATGGTGTGACTGTCAACACAGACATACTGAGGTTATGATGTAACTTTCACACATCCCCTCTCAGACAGACAGACAGGGGGACGGATGGACAGTCAGACAGACAGAGGGACGGTCTCTGTCTGTCTCTCTCTCTCCGGGTCCTCTAAGCCAATTACAGAGCAGCATCGATTGAGACAGCACTTAAAAGCCTGCTCAATACAATTGCTCCCTTAATAAACTGGTTAGGAGATGGGAACATTTCAACCACACACACACATTACAGTATCCTATCCATCCACATCGCCATCTATACATTTCATGATAGCATATGATTAATTATGTATAGGTAGCATATTATGTGGGTTAAATACAGATACAACAAAAAAACAATTGATACTGTGTAAATATATTCTCAGCGGCCAGTCTTGCCCTTTTCTAGTGTCCCTGGGAAAATAAATGTTGGTAAAACAGTATATTACACACTGATGTCAATTTTCCATGTTTAGGATATATGGTAAATATCCTATATTGTGGATATGAACCAGTAATAACATTACCTACAACAGCATGACCATGAATTTGTATGTGATCCTTCCCACGTTTCTGCTGGTGATATAGTGACCTGGGAGCCAAGGAGAGTATCATGTCCCTAATACCATGCCTGTGTTTTGTCAGCACTTCCATTCCCCCATTAAAAGGATTGCTGGGCTATAATGATTTATCAAGGAGAACGGAGAGGTAATCAATGTAGCAGAGCCACACGCAGATTAATGATGAGGCAAAATAGAAGGCAGCCGTACACAAACACAACTACCAGATCCTTCCGAGGTCATGTGGCTGCTCAGTGTTCACATAGACCCACGGTGGTGGTGGTGGTGTGTTAGGTTCAAACGTGCTTAGTAGGACTTTCAGAACAAAGAGCCTGCATGTCACAAACACCACTGACAAAATGCTATTTGCTAAATATATTTTGGGTCCCTCTGAGTGGTTGTGTTTAAATCAAATCTTACTGGTGTAGACCTTACAGTGAAATGCTTACTTACGAGCCCCTAACCGACAGTGCAGTTAAAAAACATATGGATAAGAATAAGAGATAAAAGTAATAAGTAATTAAAGAGCAGCAGTAAAAAATAACAATACATACAGGGGGGTGCTGGTACAGAGTCAATGTGCGGGGGCACCGGTTAGTTGAGGTAGTATGTACATGCAGGTAGAGTTATTTAAAGTGACTATGCATAGATGACACAGAGAGTGGCAGTGGTGTGGAGAGGGGAGGGGGGCAATGTGAATAGTCTGGGTAGCCATTTGACTAGATGTTCAGGAGTCTTGAGGCTTGGGGGGTAGAAACTGTTTAGAAGCCTCTTGGACCTAGACTCGGCGCTCCGGTACCGCTTGCCGTATGGTAGCAGGGAGAACAGTCTATGACTAGGGTGGCTGGAGTCTTTATAGGGCCTTCCTCTGATACAGCCTGGTATAGAGGTTGGTGATGTGGACACCAAGGAAGTTGAAGCTCTCAACCTGCTCCACTGCAGCCCCGTGGATGAGAATGGGGGCGCGCTCGGTCCTCTTTTTCCTGTAGTCCACAATCATCTCCTTTGTCTTGTTGTGATCTGTTCAGCCATGATGACACCCAGAATGCTTTATCTCTAGATATCTAAGGACATGCTGTCCTCTGTTAACATTGTAGGGTTTCAAGTTTCAAGTTTTAATGTCACATGCACAAGTACAGTGAAATGCCTTTTAGCGACTTGATAGAGGGATGAGGCCACTGTCTTTATCGGAGGGACTGTTTAGGGGGGAAAGCAAGTCCCCAACTGTGCTGGTCTGGATGCAGGCTGGATGGAGTGAGTCTCAAAAGAAAGAGAGCGGGGAGAGAAAGAGCAGCCAGACACACAATGCTGCTGCTGCTGCCCAAGCCCAGCACAACAGGCCATTCTTTCAGCTCCGCGACACAACACACAGCTCAGTCTCCGCCGCTATTCTCCTGCTGTTCCCCCTCTCCCCTTTACAATATGGGCGAAAACAGAGGGGGGGGGGGGGGGGGGTGAAGCGAGCAAATAGAGAGAAAGACTAATACAATCTTAAGCTTAATTATCCAGAAATCTGCTAAAATACACAAAAGACTCAAGGGTTTGTCATTTCGTTCTCCATACTAAAAGCTCGGTCAGCACAGGCATGCAGGATGAAAGAATGAGGAGATTTAAATGTTCCATTGAAAGAGTAAGCTGGGAGAGACAGCGAGGAGGGGGTTAGTAGACTGGCACAGGCAGAGAGATAAGGGATAACGTCCTACAACAATAGGCGAGTGTGTCAACAGATCAGCGTTTAAATCAGCCCCTCCGCTGTCCAAATACTGTCTCAGCACACAGACACACACACACAGAGACAAGCTGCTCCGTTATCACACACACAGACACAAACACACAGACACACACACACACACAGACACACACACACAGAGACAAGCTGCTCCGTTATCACACACACAGACACAAAATCTGCTCCGCCATCACCCATCACATACGGCACAATACATCACAGCTCATCAATATCACCAGAGATCTGCATATGCACTGATTCACTCAGCATTTCAGCTTAATAATGCACTGAATTATTCTCTCTCTCCCTCTCCCTCTCTCGCTCTACCCATCTATCATCCCCCACCACCTAATCCCGGAAGCTAGGGCATCACTACACACAAGAGAAAAGGTAAATGTCACAGATTTACCTCAGTGGCGTTGCTGCTCCTCTCCCTCTATTTTATTCCACAGGAATATTCCTAGCAGCATATATCCAAACAGGCAGAGATCTTAGGGTCTTCCTCCCCCCAAAACAATCCATGGATCATCCAGTCATTCGCCTGTGAGCATAGTGCTAGCTAGCTCACACAGGCACACGCAGGCACAGGCAGGCAGACGGCTAGTAGGCAGCTGCCTTTTTCCCCACAAAGCTCCACAACCAGAGCTGAGCAAATTAAAGGTCCAGCCCAGTTTAGAGGCTAAGCCAATGTGAGCTATTTACACTTCAGCTCCTATCTGGGGCCAATGGCTGCAGCCCCACAGCCCCCCTCCCCCCCGCCGCATGTATGCCCCCGCCCACAGCAACTCAGATACGTTCTCTCTCCCTCTTTCTCCAACACTCTGTATTTATCTCAATTTCTCTCTCTCTCTCTCTGTAAATCTTTCCCTCTGTAAACCTTCTACCCTCCCTCTCTCCCTCTCTTTTACACACACACTCATGACGTCGACCGACCCACGCTCCCTCCAGATAAAACTAGGCAGGCTCATCAGCCTCATGCAGGTCTCGTGACAATGAGGCAATCATCACTTCAAAAGCAAGTGCTGAGCTACGACAGGGGGTAAGAGATAGTGCAATGGTTGGGGGGTGGTTAAGGGTTGGGGCCAGGGGTAGGTTCTGGGGGTACTGCATAAGTGTATAATTGGTAATAAAGATGGGGTAGGGTAAGGAATGGAACTATAGGTTGGGGCTAGATTATGTAATGGATCTGGGATCTCCAAACATGTTCCTGGAGAGATACCCTCCTGTAGGTTTTCATTCCAACCCGTTGTACCTGACCGGATTCATCTTATCAACCAGCTAATTATTAGCGCTATATTAGGGTTTGAGCGAAAGCCTACAATGCGGTAGCTCTCCAGGAAAAGCGTTGGATAGCCCTGATACATATGTATGTGAATGCATGGGTTGAGTTGCTGGATTGTAAAGGTCCATTAAGTTTGGACTGGTGCTAGATGCTGGGCTACAGAGAGGACTAGGGCATGGTTGAGAGATGTAGACCCAGAGTTACGCTAGATAAGCAGGGCAGGCCCATACCTAAATGAATACAGCTGCCTGCTACACAGGGTTTATCCAACCTGCCCACCAACCATGTGAGCTGCCCTGGGGGGCCAGGACTACAGCTCTAACTTTGTTTATTCACTCACCACCGGAGAAGGCCACACCAAAGAAACAAGTAACCAATGAAGACAAAAACTGATTTAGCTCTAATCAGTAATAGTATGATCCAGATGTGTAGACATTAGTCTAGTCCGGAGGAAAACTGTAATTTGAGTGATTATGATGTGGATGTTTTTCTTGAAAAGAAAATGACTCATCTCCTCTAACAACCAGATCATGGGTTGAGAAATGGCATTGGGAATAATATTCATAACGTAGCCTACATCAAAGTCTGAAACGCTGGAGAAATCTTAAGTTATTTGGCACGACAATGAGAGAGAACAAGAGAGAGAGAGAGAGTTAACAATAACAATACTAACAATAACAATAATGTTAACATTAACAATACTAACATTTACAATAACGTGAACAATAATGTTAACATTAACAATACTAACAATAACAATACTGTTAACATTAACAGTACTAACAATAACGTTAACATTAACAATACTAACAATAACGTTAACATTAACAATATCGTTCAATAACATTAACAATAATGTTAACATTAACCATACTAACAATAACAATAATGTTAACATTAACCATACTAACAATAACAATAATGTTAACATTAACAATACTAACAATAACGTTAACATTAACAATACTAACATCAACAATGATGTTAACATTAACCATACTAACAAAAACAATAATGTTAACATTAACAATACTAACAATAACAATAATGTTAACATTAACCATACTAACAATAACAATAACGTTAACATTAACAATACTAACAATAACGTTAACAATAACGTTAACATGAACAATACAAACATTAACAATACTAACATTAACCTGTTTGGGCTGCAGGGGCAGTATTGAGTAGCCGGATAAAAGGTGCTCATTTCAAACGGCCTCGTACTCAATTCTTGCTCGTACAATATGCATATTATTATTACTATTGGATAGAAAACACTCTCTAGTTTCTAAAACCGTTTGAATTATATCTGTGAGTAAAACAGAACTCATTTTGCAGCAAACTTCCTGACAAGAAGTGGAAAATCTGAAAT
This sequence comes from Salvelinus fontinalis, assembly GCF_029448725.1. Classification (NCBI taxonomy): domain Eukaryota; kingdom Metazoa; phylum Chordata; class Actinopteri; order Salmoniformes; family Salmonidae; genus Salvelinus; species Salvelinus fontinalis. The sequence goes on from NC_074672.1 coordinate 29,392,290, forward strand.
CAATGCTCTGTTCTAGGGCCTGCCTATAAATGTCCTTGATATTTATTAGAATACATGCACTTCATACGTCTTCCACTAGATGTCGACAGGCAGTGAGAGAAGAAATGGAGTGTATAACTTGATCTGGGGTCGAATAAAAGCTCTCGGCATGACGTGTCACCAGTTTCCTGTTTTCTGGAGAGCGTGTGAAGGGACCTGGTTTTGCCTTCTGATAAGCTGTCGTTATAGACGACTAATATCTCCGGCTTTGATTTTATTTGATACATGTGACAATATCATCGTAAAGTATGTTTTTTCAATATAGTTTTATTAGATTATTGAAATTTATTCGGGATGTTAGGCATGTTGCGTTGTGTGCCTTTGTTCAGGAAGGAGAGCTTCGCGCCACTTTGCCATCTTTCCGTGCTAATTGACTGGAGAAGAGGACATTCTAAATCCAAACAACGATTGTTCCCGACAAAGGACCCCTTGTACAACATTCTGATGAAAGATCGTCAAAAGTAGGACCCATTTTATTATGCTATTTCATATATCTGTCGAACATGTGAAATAGTCGTTTGCGCCCAGATTTTGGGTACTCTCTCGCTATACCTAAGCTGGATGTCGTAATGAAGTTATTTTTAGAATTCTAACACGGCGATTGCATTAAGAACTAGTGTATCTATCATTTCCTATACAACATGTATTTTTTAGTAACGTTTATGTATAGTTATTTGGTCAGAATAGTTGAGTGCCATAAAAATATCCGCACATTCTGGGAAAAAGATGCTACGTTAGCACAATGTATAACCACTGATTTCAGCTCTAAATATGCACATTTTCGAACAAAACATAAGTGTATGTATAACCTGATGTTATAGGACTGTCATCTGATGAAGCTTATCAAGGTTAGTCCTTTTACTCTCTGTTCTAGATGCTCTAGACGACCAATTCTCATAGCTTTTAGCCGTACCCTTATCCTACTCCTCCTCTGTTCCTCTGGTGATGTAGAGGTGAATCCAGGCCCTGCAGTACCTAGCTCCACTCCTATTCCCCAGGCGCTCTCTTTTGATGACTTCTGTAACCGTAATAGCCTTGGTTTCATGCATGTTAACATTAGAAGCCTCCTCCCTAAGTTTGTTTTGTTCACTGCTTTAGCTCACTCTGCCAACCCGGATGTTTTAGCCGTGTCTGAATCCTGGCTTAGAAAGACCACCAAAAATTCTGACATTTTCATCCCCAACTACAAGATTTTCAGACAAGATAGAACGGCCAAAGGGGGCGGTGTTGCAATCTACTGCAAAGATTGCCTGCAGAGTTCTGTTTTACTATCCAGGTCTGTTCCCAAACAATTTGAACTTCTACTTTTAAAAATCCACCTCTCTAAAAACAAGTCTCTCACCGTTGCCGCCTGCTATAGACCACCCTCTGCCCCCAGCTGTGCTCTGGACACCATATGTGAACTGATTGCCCCCCATCTATCTTCAGAGCTCGTGCTGCTAGGCGACCTAAATTGGAACATGCTTAACACCCCAGCCATCCTACAATCTAAGCTTGATGCCCTCAATCTCACACAAATTATCAATGAACCTACCAGGTACCACCCCAATTCCGTAAACACGGGCACCCTCATAGATATCATCCTAACCAACTTGCCCTCCAAATAGACCTCTGCTGTTTTCAACCAAGATCTCAGCGATCACTGCCTCATTGCCTGCATCCGTAATGGGTCAGCGGTCAAACGACCTCCACTCATCACTATCAAACGCTCCCTGAAACACTTCAGCGAGCAGGCCTTTCTGATCGACCTGGCCGATGTATCCTGGAAGGATATTGATCTCATCCCGTCAGTAGAGGATGCCTGGATATTTTTTTAAAATGCCTTCCTCACCATCTTGAATAAGCATGCCCCATTCAAGAAATTTAGAACCAGGAACAGATATAGCCCTTGGTTCTCTCCTGACCTGACTGCCCTTAACCAACAGAAAAACATCCTATGGCGTTCTGCATTAGCATCGAACAGCCCCCGTGATATGCAACTTTTCAGGGAAGCTAGAAACCAATATACACAGGCAGTTAGAAAAGCCAAGGCTAGCTTTTTCAAGCAGAAATTTGCTTCCTGCAACACAAATTCAAAAAAGTTCTGGGACACTGTAAAGTCCATGGAGAATAAGAACACCTCCTCCCAGCTTCCAACTGCACTGAAGATAGGAAACACTGTCACCACCGACAAATCCACTATAATTGAGAATTTCAATAAGCATTTTTCTACGGCTGGCCATGCTTTCCACCTGGCTGCCCCTACCCCGGTCAACAGCACTGCCCTCCCCTCTGCTACTCGCCCAAGCCTTCCCCATTTCTCTTTCTCCCAAATACAGTCAGCTGATGTTCTGAAAGAGCTGCAAAATCTGGACCCTTACAAATCAGCCGGGCTAGATAATCTGGACCCTTTCTTTCAAAACTATCTGCTGAAATTGTTGCCACCCCTATTACTAGCCTTTTCAACCTCTCTTTCGTGTCGTCTGAGATTCCCAAAGATTGGAAAGCAGCTGCGGTTATCCCCCTCTTCAAAGGGGGAGACACTCTTGACCCTAACAGCTACAGACCTATATCTATCCTACCCTGCCTTTCTAAGGTCTTCGAAAGCCAAGTCAACAAACAGATTACCGACCATTTCGAATCCCACCATACCTTCTCCACTATGCAATCTGGTTTCAGAGCTGGCCATGGGTGCACCTCAGCCACGCTCAAGGTCATAAACGATATCTTAACCGCCATCGATAGGAAACAATACTGTGCAGCCGTATTCATTGACCTGGCCAAGGCTTTTGACTCTGTCAATCACCACATCCTCATCGGCAGACTCGACAGCCTTGGTTTCTCTAATGATTGCCTCGCCTGGTCCACCAACTACTTCTCTGATCGAGTTCAGTGTGTCAAATCGGAGGGTCTGTTGTCCGGGCCTCTGGCAGTCTCTATGGGGGTGCCACAGGGTTCAATTCTTGGACCGACTCTCTTCTCTGTATACATCAATGATGTCGCTCTTGCTGCTGGTGATTCTCTGATCCATCTCTACCCAGACGACACTATTCTGTATACTTCTGGCCCTTCTTTTGACACTGTGTTAACAACCCTCCAGGCGAGCTTCAATGCCATACAACTCTTCTTCCGTGGCCTCCATTTGCTCTTAAATACAAGTAAAACTAAATGCATGCTCTTCAACCGATCGCTGCCTGCACCTGCCCGCCTGTCCAACATCACTATTCTGGACGGCTCTGACTTAGAATATGTGGACAACTACAAATACCTAGGTGTCTGGTTAGACTGTAAACTCTCCTTCCAGACTCACATCAAACATCTCCAATCCAAAGTTAAATCTAGAATTGGCTTCCTATTCCGCAACAAAGCATCCTTCACTCATGCTGCCAAACATACCCTTGTAAAACTGACCATCCTACCAATCCTCGACTTCGGTGATGTAATTTACAAAATAGCCTCCAAAACCCTACTCAATAAATTGGATGCAGTCTATCACAGTGCCATCCGTTTTGTCACCAAAGCCCCATATACTACCCACCACTGCGACCTGTACACTCTCGTTGGCTGGCCCTCGCTTCATACTCGTCGTCAAACCTACTGGCTCCAGGTCATCTACAAGACCCTGCTAGGTAAAGTCCCCCCTTATCTCAGCTCGCTGGTCACCATAGCAGCACCTACCTGTAGCACGCGCTCCAGCAGGTATATCTCTCTGGTCACCCCCAAAACCAATTCTTCCTTTGGCCGCCTCTCCTTCCAGTTCTCTGCTGCCAATGACTGGAACGAACTACAAAAATCTCTGAAACTGGAAACACTTATCTCCCTCACTAGCTTTAAGCACCAGCTGTCAGAGCAGCTCATAGATTACTGCACCTGTACATAGCCCATCTATAATTTAGCCCAAACAACTACCTCTTTACCTACTGTATTTATTTATTTTGCTCCTTTGCACCCCATTATTTCTATCTCTACTTTTTTCTATCTCTACTATCTCTACTTTTTTTACTTTTTTTTACTTGCTATATTGTATTTACTTCGCCACCATGGCCTTTTTATATTTTTATTTATTTATATATATATTTTGTTTGCCTTCACCTCCCTTATCTCACCTCACTTGCTCATATTGTATATAGACTTATTTTTCACTGTATTATTGACTGTATGTTTGTTTTACTCCATGTGTAACTATGTGTTGTTGTATGTGTCGAACTGCTTTGCTTTATCTTGGCCAGGTCGCAATTGTAAATGAGAACGTGTTCTCAATTTGCCTACCTGGTTAAATAAAGGTGAAATAAAAATAAAAATAAATAAATAGTCAAAAATTATATATCTTTTGCTGGTTTATTCGCTATCGCTAACGTGCCTATTGCTATCACTAACGTGCCTTGATGAATGAATGCGGAGTGTGGTAGGCTATTGTAGTAAGCTAATATAATGCTATATTGTGTTTTCGCTGTAAAACACTTAAAAAATCTGAAATATTGGCTGGATTCACAAGATGTTTGTCTTTAATTTGCTATACACCATCAATTTTTCAGAAATGTTTTATGATGAGTATTTAGGTATTTGACGTTGGTGTCTGTAACTACTCTGGCTGCTTCGGTCCTATTTGTGACGGTAGCTGTGATGGCAGCTGCAATGTAAAACTGATTTATACCTCAAATATGCAAATTTTTCGAACAAAACATAGATTTATTGTATAACATAAGACTGTCATCTGATGAAGTTGTTTCTTGGTTAGTTTGGTTGGTTCTTGGTTAGTTAGGTTGGCTTTGTGCATGCTACCTGTGCTGTGAAAAATGTCTGTCCTTTTTTGTATTTGGTGGTGAGCTAACATAAATATATGTGGTGTTTTCGCTGTAAAACATTTTTAAAATCGGACATGTTGGCTGGATTCACAAGATGTTTATCTTTCATATGCTGTATTTGACTTGTTAATGTGTGAAAGTTAACTTCTTGCAACTATAGGGGGTGCTGTTTCGCATTAGCATAATTTCCTCTACAGATTAAACTGCCTAGTACTCAATTCTTGCTCGTACAATATGCATTTTATTATTATTATTGGATAGAAAACACTCTCTAGTTTCTATAGCCGTCGGAATTTTGTCTCTGAATGAAACAGAACTCCTTCAACAGCACTTTTCATGATAGGGAGTCAGATTTCAAACATTTTGGCCACTGATCTGGAGTCAGTTTAAAGCTCACTGTAAATGCTATGGAGAAACAGACACTACTTACGTTTTCCCCTGGGTGTCAGTGCGTGATGACGCTTTGAATGGAGTCGATTGCGCAATCATTGGCTCTATAAATCACCAAATACCGGAAGTAGCGTTCCTTTGGACTGTGCGCTCAACGCAAGAAGGATATCTGACTGGCCTTTTTCCAAGCCTTGGTTTAGCCAGTAATATAGCGTCGGTCATCTTTTTACTCGTTATAGGTGTTAGAAACATCATAAGGTAGTTAATTTAAACCGTTTTATAGCAATTTATATCCGTTTAGTGCGATTTTGAGGCATTTCTATGTGATGCTCTTTGAAGAGCCGGCACGTTTCGGGGTCCCGGTCGTACGTTAGTGGGCATTTCGACGGACAAGTGGACATCTTTCGACCAAAAGAAGATTAGACCCAAGAAAGGATTCATTGCCCAAGATTCTGATGAAAGTTCACCTCATAGTAAGAAATATTTAAGATGATAAATCGTTGTTCTGTAGAAAAATGTTAAACGCACGTTCCGCCATTTTGTTAAGTGTAGCTTTGCTTGGCGCAACCTGTATTGAAAAGTAAGGATAATTTAAAAAATGTAATTCCGCGATTGTATTAAGAATTAAATTGTCTATCAATCGCTGTCCACCCTGTATTTTTTTGTGAAGTTTATGAGTATTTATGTATAAGACTAGATCACTGTCTAATATGGTGCACGACATTTTCTGACCAGCTGAGCTACTTTTGTCATTGTCTAACCATGATTTTGGTGGCTAAATATGCACATTTTCGAACAAACTCTATATGTATGTTGTAATATGATGTTACAGGAGTGTCATCTGAAGAATTCTGAGAAGGTTAGTGAAAAAATAAATATATTTTGGCGATGATAACGATATCGCTCTCTTTGGCTTGAATAGTGCTCGGGTAACGTTTGCATATGTGGTATGCTAATATAACGATTTATTGTGTTTTCGCCATAAAACACTTAGAAAATCTGAAATGTTGTCTGAATTCACAAGATCTGTGTCTTTCCATTGCTATGTGCTGTGTATTTTTAAGAAATGTTTTATGATGAGTAAATTGGTAATACACGTTGCTCTATGTAGTAATTCTAGGAGCTTTGGTGAGATTTGTGATGCTGGCTGCAATGGCAAACTATGATTTATACCTGAAATATGCACATTTTTCTAACAAAACCTATCCTATACCATAAATATGTTATCAGACTGTCATCTGATGAGGTTTTTTCTTGGTTAGTGGCTATCAATATCTTAGTTTAGCCGAATTGGTGATAGCTATTGGTGTTGAGAGAAAATGGTGGATAAAGAAAAATGGTGATTTTTGCTAACGTGTTTAGCTGATAGATTTACATATTGTGTCTTCCCTGTAAAACATTTAAAAAATCTGAAATGGTGGCTTTATTCACAGGATCTGTATCTTTCATTAGGTGTCTTGGACTTGTGATTTAATGATATTTAGATGCTACTATGTAAATGTGACGCTATGCTAGCGATGCTAATCAGTGGGGGGGGGGGGGGGGGGGGCTCCCGGACCCGGGGTAGAGGCTCCTGAAAGGTTAAATATTTCAAAAAAATATATATTTTGAATTTCGCGCCCTGCACTTGAAGTGGCTGTTGTCATATTGTGCCCGGCTTCGGGCTTGCAGCCCAAAGAAGTTAACAATAACGTTAACCTGTTGGGGATGGGGGCGCTGTTTAGACTATTTATGCTAATTGGGTAATTTTTGAAACGGCTTCCCACAAAATCCTTGATCGTACAATATGCATATTATTATTATTATTGGATAGAAAACAGTCTATAGTTTCTATAGGAGTTGAAATTTTGTCTCTAAGTGGAACAGAGCCCATTCTACAGCAATTTCCCTGACATGGATTCAGATTTCAGAAATGTTGGCCACTGTTCTGAAGTCAGTTAAAACGGCACTGATATTGCTATGACTATACGGACACTTCTTACGTCTTCCCCTGGATGCCTTTACGTGATGACGATTCCAATGGGGTCGATTGCGCGTTCACAGGCCCCACAAATGAAAAAACCCTGAAGCTAGTCATTCTTTTGGAGCTGCGTCATGCGCCTAGAGGACACCGGCCCGCTCCTGTTCCAAGCATTAGTGAAGGGGGTAATATTACTCGGGTCATGTTTCTACTCGTTATGGGAGTTAAAAACATCATAAGGTAGTTAATTTAAAGCGTTTTATAGCAATTTATATCCGTTTAGTGCGATTTTGGGACATTTATTTTTGCAACGATGTGAATAGTTGGGCACGCTTTTCAGTTCATCCCGAACGCAGTAGGCATTTCCACATGGCAAGAGGACAGCTTTCCACCAAAAGACGATTGCTCTCAAGAAAGGATCCTTTGCCCAAGATACTGATGGAAGAACAGCTCAAGGTAGGACATTTTTATTATGATAAATCGTGTTTCTGTCGAAACATTTTAGTGGCTTAGGACGCCATGTTTTATGACGTAGCTTCGCTAGGCGCAAACTGTATTGAAAAGTAAGGATAAATTAAAAAATGTTATTCCGCAATTGTATTAAGAATTAAATTGTCTATCAATCCCTGTCCACCCTATATTTTTTAGTCACGTTTATGAGTATTTATGTATAAGAGTAGATCACTGTCTAAGTGGCGCAAGGACTTTTTCTGACCAGCTTGTCTACATTTCACATTGTCTAACCATGATTTTGGTGGCTAAATATAAACATTTGCGATCAAACTCTATATGGAATGTGTAATATGATGTTACAGGAGTGTCATCGGAAGAATTCTGAGAAGGTTAGTGAAAAAATTAATATCTTTTGGCGATGTTGACTTTTATCGCTCACTTTGGCTAGAATCAATGCTGGGCTGCTATGTGCTATGTGCTACGCTAATATAACGATTTATTGTGTTTTCGCTGTAAGACACTTAGAAAATCTGAAATATTGTCTGTATTCACAGGATCTGTGTCTTTCGATTCGTGTATGCTGTGTATTTTTACGAAATGTTTGATGATTAGTAAGTAGGTAAACACGTTGCTCTAAGTAGTTTTTCTATTCCATTTGTGACGGTGGGTGCAATTGTAACCTATGCCATCTACCTGAAATATGCACTTTTTTCTAACAAAACCTATCCCATACCATAAATATGTTATCAGACTGTCATCTAATGAGTTTTTTTGTTGGTTAGGGGCTATAAATATCTTAGTTTAGCCGAATTGGTGATGGCTACTGGTGTTGGTGGACAAATAAAAGATGGTGGATTATGCTAATGTGTTTTTAGGTAATAGATGTACATCTTTACATATTGTGTCTTCCCTGTAAAACATTTTAAAAATCGGACAAGTTGACTGGATTCACAAGATCTGTGTCTTTCATTAGCTGTATTGGACTTTAATGTGTGAAAGTTAAATATTTTTAAAAAATAATTTTTTTGAATTTCGCGGCACTGGTTTTTCAGTGGGGGGGGGGGGGGGGTGTGCCGCTAGCGCCACGCTGATCCTAGACAGGTTAACATTAACAATACAAACATTAACAATACTAACATTAACAATAACGTTAACAATAACGTTTACATTAACAATACTAACAATAACAATAACGTTAACAATACTACACTGTCATGGTAGATGTTTCCATGGGAAGGTACCATTTCCAAACATGTTACTGGAGATCTCACCTGCATCACAAAAGCTACCCACAAAACCCTGGCTTCAGTGGATGAACACCAAATGACACCCACAACGTGTCTCTATAGTACTGAAGACTAGTGAAACAGAACAGGATAGTAGCCCGATGTAGACAACAAAGTGTGAGACTTTCCAAAGCAGAGGGAAGGATGGAGCCAAGCAGAGGGAAGGATGGAGCCAAGCAGAGGGAAGGAGGGAGCCAAGCAGAGGGAAGGATGGAGCCAAGCAGAGGGAAGGATGGAGCCAAAGCAGAGGTAAGGATGGAGCCAAGCAGAGGGAAGGATGGAGCCTAGCAGAGGGAAGGATGGAGCCAAGCAGAGGGAAGGAGGGAGCCAAGCAGAGGTAAGGATGGAGCCAAGCAGAGGTAAGGATGGAGCCAAGCAGAGGGAAGGATGGAGCCAAAGCAGAGGTAAGGATGGAGCCAAGCAGAGGGAAGGATGGAGCCTAGCAGAGGGAAGGAGGGAGCCAAGCAGAGGGAAGGAGGGAGCCAAGCAGAGGTAAGGATGGAGCCAAGCAGAGGTAAGGATGGAGCCAAGCAGAGGGAAGGATGGAGCCAAAGCAGAGGTAAGGATGGAGCCAAAGCAGAGGTAAGGATGGAGCCAAGCAGAGGGAAGGATGGAGCCTAGCAGAGGGAAGGAGGGAGCCAAGCAGAGGGAAGGAGGGAGCCAAGCAGAGGTAAGGATGGAGCCAAGCAGAAGGAAGGATGGAGCAAAAGCAGAGGTAAGGATGGAGCCAAGCAGAGGGAAGGATGGAGCCTAGCAGAGGGAAGGAGGGAGCCAAGCAGAGGGAAAGAGGGAGCCAAGTAGAGGGAAGGATGGAGCCAAAGCAGAGGTAAGGATGGAGCCAAAGCAGAGGTAAGGATGGAGCCAAGCAGAGGGAAGGATGGAGCGGCTGCTATTTTTAGTGTTTCAGGATGAATCATTTCTCACCCTGTGATCCTCTGATTGTTTGGTGAGAAATTATAGATGGCCACATGAACATTTCCTGTCTCCCATCAATCAGGATGTAGCCTATCATACCCTCCGCCTGGAGGTAGCTGGCCGAACTCACTAACACACATACAGACAAACACAATATATTGCATGTATGATAACAAAATTTGTTCGTACACACAATACAGGAGTCACACAAACACTATCATAAGATCACACACAAGGGAGTCAAATATCTCAAGAAATCTGACAGAAACAGTGAAGCTTTGTTCATCATCAATAGTTTATATTTTGAGGATTTTGCCATCCCTCCAAAACACGATAGTAACATAATTGCAGTCCAACGTCCACCATTCATTCCATATCACTATATTCCTTGGAACAATGTCATGATGCTTTCCTGCTCTATTAATAGTAGGGAGAGATTGGACATGGTTTATTCAGACATGTGTGCTCTCTGTTCTCTCTCTCTCTCTGATCCCTAGACAGTTATGGCTCCCAAATTGGCCCGAGCAGATCGGCAGGATGGAGAAGGCAGGACTAGGGTCCACCTCTGAGCCAATGAGCTAGTCAACGAGGAAGTGATACACTCAGAGAGTAAGCCTCATCAGACTGCACTCTGGGAAGAGAGTGATCTAACCAATCAGAATGATCCCTCAAAACTGACCTAAAGACAACCTTGACCTAAAAAGGGGTCTCTTCAGTCAAAACTGGGCACCATGGATATGTTAAAAATGATACACTGTTTCCTTATACTATAGCTCTTTGAAAATCCCACTGTAAATATGGTTATGTTGAGTAAATGAATTCGAAACGTGCATCATTGTAGCACTCAAATAATTCAATTTAAGATGTATTTCTTAATCCTGTTGATTGGGCTTGCTTGATTGAATAGGGCCCCAAACTGCATTTCTATCTTGGAAATATCTCGTATCAGAATGAATGGTGGATGACTTTACAGGGCCTGGTATCAGAATGAATGGTGGATGACTTTACAGGGCCTGGTATCAGAATGAATGGTGGATGACTTTACACAGACCTTGTATCAGAGTGAATGGTGGATGACTTTACAGGGCCTGGTATCAGAGTGAATGGTGGATGACTTTACAGGGCCTGGTATCAGAATGAATGGTGGATGACTTTACACAGACCTTGCATCAGAGTGAATGGTGGATGACTTTACAGGGCCTGGTATCAGAATGCATGGTGGATGACTTTACACAGACCTGGTATCAGAATGAATGGTGGATGACTTTACACAGACCTGGTATCAGAATGAATGGTGGATGACTTTACACAGACCTGGTATCAGAATGAATGGTGGATGACTTTACACAGACCTGGTATCCGAATGAATGGTGGATGACTTTACACAGACCTGGTATCAGAATGAATGGTGGATGACTTTACACAGACCTGGTATCCGAATGAATGGTGGATGACTTTACACAGACCTGGTATCAGAATGAATGGTGGATGACTTTACACAGACCTGGTATCAGAGTGAATGGTGGATGACTTTACAGGGCCTGGTATCAGAATGAATGGTGGATGACTTTACACAGACCTGGTATCAGAGTGAATGGTGGATGACTTTACAGGGCCTGGTATCAGAATGAATGGTGGATGACTTTACACAGACCTGGTATCAGAGTGAATGGTGGATGACTTTACAGGGCCTGGTATCAGAATGAATGGTGGATGACTTTACACAGACCTGGTATCAGAGTGAATGGTGGATGACTTTACAGGGCCTGGTATCAGAATGAATGGTGGATGACTTTACACAGACCTTGTATCAGAATGAATGGTAGATTACTTTACACAGACCTTGTATCAGAATGAATGGTGGATGACTTTACACAGACCTTGTATCAGAATAAATGGTAGATTACTTTTCACAGACCGTTATGGTCCTAGGTGTAGACTCTCTAGTGACAAAACAAAACCAATGGAATATCAAGCATTTCGCTACACCTGCAATAACATCTGCTAAATATTAGTATGATCTTAAAACCATCCAATTGCTCCTAGGTGTAAAACAACCTTGTAGAAAGTAAAAATGATCACTATATCAGCAGAAGGTACCAGAGTAAGGAGATACATATTTGAGATTGTTTTGGATGATCTGCACATTGGTATAAGGAACAGTAAAGTCAAAGGCTGCCACCCCCAGTGCCCTCCACCACCCACTCCTACTCCTGGGTTGTCAATCACACAAAGTGTGTGTGTGTTTATATCATAGGGGTTAAATACGGCTTCAAAACACATAGGATGCATTACATACACAACAAATATGTTGTGTTCATACATACACACAACCCGCCTACACACACACACAACCCCACTACACTCACACACACATACGCACACACAACAACACACACTACTCAGCACCTGTCATCATGTCATTACAATGCACAAACACATTTGCACAACTTCCTTGACGCTATCGCTTTGACGTTACCATTCCGCTATCGCTTTTTCCTTTCGTACCGAATGCCTAGATTTGTTAGCACAGGCGCTAGTCTGGCTCCATGAGTGACTGTGAAAAGCAGGCTAACAGAAGCTTGTGCACATCCATTAGAGGACTGAATGACCAACATTAGCATGAGGCTTTCCGGCAGCACCCTGCAATGCAGCGACACACACAATGGCGAGTGCCACGATTCCCCCCTGCCATTCCCCCAGAAAAGCCCTTTTGTTCCCACACCATCTGGACCTGACCTCCATGCATTCTGGAGCTGGGGACCCCCTCTACCCCCTCCTCTCCTATCCACCCCTTTTGAAAAACCTACTCTGCCTCCACAGCAACCCCTCCTCTCTATCCTACTCTGCCTCCACAGCGACCCCCCTCTCTATACTGCTCTGCTTTCACAGCAACCCCCCCTCTCTATCCTACTCTGCCTCCACAGCAACCCCCCCTCTCTATCCTACTCTGCTTTCACAGCAACCCCCCTTCTCTATCCTACTCTGCCTCCACAGCGACCCCCCTCTCTATCCTACTCTGCTTTCACAGCAACCCCCCCTCTCTATCCTACTCTGCCTCCACAGCAACCCCCCCTCTCTATCCTACTCTGCTTTCACAGCAACCCCCCTTCTCTATCCTACTCTGCCTCCACAGCGACCCCCCTCTCTATCCTACTCTGCTTTCACAGCAACCCCCTTCTCTATCCTACTCTGCCTCCACAGCGACCCCGCTTCTCTATCCTACTCTGCCTCCACAGCGACCCCCCTTCTCTATCCTACTCTGCTTTCACAGCGACCCCCCTTCTCTATCCTACTCTGCCTCCACAGCGACCCCGCTTCTCTATCCTACTCTGCCTCCACAGCAACCCCCCTTCTCTATCCTACTCTGCCTCCACAGCGACCCCCCTTCTCTATCCTACTCTGCTTTCACAGCAACCCCCCTTCTCTATACTACTCTGCCTCCACAGCGACCCCCCCTCTCTATCCTACTCTGCCTCCACAGCAACCCCCCTCTCTCTCCTACTCTGCCTCCACAGCAACCCCCCTCTCTATCCTACTCTGCCTCCACAGCGACCCCCCCTCTTTCCTACTCTGCCTCCACAGCGACCCCCCCTCTCTCTCCTACTCTGCCTCCACAACGACCCCCCCCTCTCTCTCCTACTCTGCCTCCACAACGACCCCCCCCTCTCTCTCCTACTCTGCCTCCACAGCGACCCCCCCCTCTCGCTCCTACTCTGCCTCCACAGTAATCCCCTTGTCTTTCCTACTCTGCCTCCACAGCGACCCCCCCTCTCTCTCCTACTCTGCCTCCACAACGACCCCCCCCTCTCTCCTACTCTGCCTCCACAGCAACCCCCCTCTCGCTCCTACTCTGCCTCCACAGTAATCCCCTTGTCTTTCCTACTCTGCCTCCACAACGACCCCCCCCCTCTCTATCCTACTCTGCCTCCACAACAACCCCCCCTCTCTCTCCTACTCTGCCTCCACAACGACCCCCCCCCCCTCTCTCCTACTCTGCCTCCACAGTAATCCCCTTGTCTTTCCTACTCTGCCTCCACAACGACCCCCCCTCTCTATCCTACTCCTTCTTCAGACTGCCCACACCTCCCCTAGCCACCCCTTTCTTTCAGTTACGGAGTGCAGCCGTCTCTGGCTCCTTGAAAAGAAGGTCTGTGTACTAGTGGGCTTTACACAAAGCCTGCACATAAAAAAATGAAAGAGAGGAAAAAAGCTCCACGGCTACTTGCCATCTGTCCCTCTGGTTTGGACGTGCCTGGCCTAGTGTGCCTGCATCCACCTCCCTTTCCTTCACCTCATCCCCATCCCCACCCCCAACCTCCAAACCCACTCTCCCTTCTCCTTCCTTCCTTCCTTCACCTCATCCCCACCCCCCACCCCCCACCCCCAACCTCCAAACCCACCCCACCTCCCCTTCCTTCACCGTATCCCCACCCTCATCCCCACCCCCAACCTACAACCCCACTTCCCCTTCCTTCACCTCATCCCAACCTCCAACCCCACCTCCCCCCCTCCCCCTCCCCTTCCTTCCTTCACCTCATCCCCACCCCCAACCTACAACCCCACCTCCCCTTCCTTCACCTCATCCCCACCCCCAACCTCCAACCCCACCTCCCCTTCCTTCACCTTATCCCCACCCCCAATCTACAACCCCACCTCCCCCGATTCCCTTTTTAGTTTATATACACACCATCAACCACAATCACATTCTGCCATGCATTTCCCTCCTTGCTCCCCTGCATACATCACAGGCTTCACCGAACGGATGGTAGACGGCGACAACGAAGGAGACGGAGAAGGATAGAATAAGAAGAGCTGCCACTTGCCTGGATGTGGAGAGACGGAGCCAGTGAATCAAGCCGTAATCCTTTCTTTGTGTGAGCAGCAAACAGAGAAATTTGTCTCCCAACAATGATTTCCCCAGCTCGGCGGTGGAGTAGAAAGCGAGAGAGTGAGGGTGAATGAGAGGGAGGCAGAGAGTGAGTGAGAGAGAGCAGAAGCAGAAGCAGAAATGGAGAGACAGCAGGAGCGTGTGACAGAGAGAGAGCCACCGTCAAGCTACAGGGACGCTGACAATCAGTAGAGGATTTGAAATGAAAGAGAGGAGAGAGAGGGGGCAGAGAGAGAGATAATGTGGGGGAGGGAGGGGGAGTAGGTCGGTTGGTTTGCTAGGTGACTCTAACACTGGGATAATGCTGAGATAACCTTCATGTCGGAGCAGAGCAGCAGCTGTAGACGTGAGATGGAAATGAATCCCGAGAGAGAGAGAGAGAGAGAGGCTTCTCTGTCAATTGTGACATTTGCGGCACATGATAACAAAGGCCATCTGTAGCAGCAGGGCTGGGAAGGAGGGAGAAAGGGAAGGGGGGGTGGGGAGTTCACATGGCGAGTGTCCTCTTCCTAGAAACACAAAGCAACACTCAAGCCTGTGGCGGAGAAACAAGCACCTGTTAGAGTCAGGCATGGGGAGACAAGCAGTGGGCAGAGAGACAACAACACATGTGCAGGGAAAGGGGGAGGAGAAGGAGGGAGACAAAGGGAAAGAGAGGACAGAGAAGGAGTGTGTGTCCATTTTATTTCACTGCTTTGGGAGTTAAAGATTTGTCATTTGAATTTAATTGAAATCGGTGGCATGGAACTGGGAGAACGAGAGAGAGAGATGTTGAGAGAGAAAAAACACAAAGACGGACAGACATGATTAGGGTTGCCAAATTCCAGTAACTTTCGCAAAATGTCAAGGTTTTCCGGAAATCCTGGTTGGAGGGTTCAGGATTTCCTGCTTCCGGGAATTTTCCAACTGGGATTTCTGAAAAACCTATCCAGAAGTTTAACTTTGAGGCCAGACCATTTTAATTTCAGATTTAACCAAATAAGATGGAGTATTTCCTATGAATGATTAAACAGGGGCTCATCTTTGTGCATTTATCACATGGCTATATCCAGGGGCAACTATCTGACTAAGCACTGGTCTCTCTGGCTCCCTTTATTTTAACCGTCCCTCCTCTCCACATTACTCTGCCCAGGGTTCCCCACTGAAATACAGGTGAACGTGTGAAGGCAACGAAAATTGCATGTGTGTTTATCCACAATCGCTTGGCTTTCCCCCAGGAAGGAGATCAAGATTCCAAAGCAGTCAGTGGTGTAGTGCTTAGCCAACTCCCTGATCATGCCATGTCATAAATACTGTATGTTTGGCAAGAAAGGAGCTGACGAAAACACATCCAGATCTGTGACCATGCTATATTCAACAGTCATGTTGGATTTGGTGGCCCCGCCAGGACAGTATGGCTGTTTTGTGAATTCCTGCTCTTTCTGTCCTCTGAGCCTGGGTCATTTCCCCTCTCCCTGTTGGGATATTTTCTAGAGCTCAACATGTTCATCACATAATCAGGCAGCAAATCTATTTTCAATATATCAGAACATCATAATCCCAGTCAGGCTACCGGGAGAGCAGCTCATAGAGGATTTACCAGTCACATGGCCCAGGCAGAGAGAGAGAGAGAAAGAGGGATACAGAGAGAGAGAAAGAAGAATACATAGAGAGACAGAAAGGTCTTCGAAAGCCAAGTTAACAAACAGATCACCGACCATTTCGAATCCCACCGTACCTTCTCCGCTATGCAATCTGGTTTCTGAGCTGGTCATGGGTGCACCTCGGCCACGCTCAATGTCCTAAACGATATCATAACCGACAATCGATAAGATGGCAGCTGTATTCATCAACCTGGCCAAGGCTTTCGAGTCTGTCCATCACCACATTCTTATTGGCAGACTCAACAGCCTTGGTTTCTCAAATGACTGCCTCGCCTGGTTCACCAACTACTTCTCAGTCAGAGTTCAGTGTGTCAAATCGGAGGGCCTGTTGTCCGAACCTCTAGCAGTCTCTATGGGGGTGCCACAGGGTTCAATCCTCGGGCCGAATCTTTTCTCTGTATAAATCAATGATGTCGCTCTTGCTGCTGGTGATTCTCTGATCCACCTCTACGCAGACGACACCATTCTGTATACTTCTGGCCCTTCTTTGGACATTGTTAACTAACCTCCAGACGAGCGCCAATGCCATACAACTCTCCTTTCATGGCCTCCAACTGCTCTTAAATGCAAGAAAAACTAAATGCATGCTTTTCATCTGATCGCTGCCCACACTTGCCCGCCCCTCCAGCATCACTACTCTGGACGGTTCTGACTTAGAATATGTGGACAACTACAAATACCTAGGTGTCTGGTTAGACTGTAAACTCTCCTTCCAGACTCACATTAAGCATCTCCAATCCAAAATTAAATCTAGAATCGGCTTCCTATTTTGCAACAAAGCATCCTTCACTCATGCTGCCCAACATACCCTCGTAAAACTGACTATCCTACCGATCCTTGACTTCGGCGATGTCATTTACAAAATAGCCTCCAACACTCTACTCAACAGTCTATCACAGTGCCATCTGTTTTATCACCAAAGCCCCATACACTACCCACCACTGCGACCTGTATGGTCTCGTTGGCTGGCCCTCGCTTCATACTCGTCGCCAAACCCACTGGCTCCAGGTTATCTACAAGTCTCTGCTAGGTAAAGCCCCGCCTTATCTCAGCTCACTGGTCATCATAGCAGCACCCAACTGTAGCACGGGCTCCAGCAGGTATATTTCACTGGTCATCCACAAAGCCAATTCCTCCTTCGGCCGCCTTTCCTTCCAGTTCTCTGCTGCCAATGACTGGAACGAACTGCAAAAATCCCTCACTAGCTTTAAGCACCAGCTGTCAAAACAGCTCACAGATCACTGCACCTGTACATAGCCCATCTGTAAATATCCCATTCAACTACCTCATCCCCATACTGTTATTTATTTTATTTATTTTGCTCCTTTGCACCCCAGTATCTCTCCTTGCACACTCATCCTCTGCACATCTATCACTCCAGTGTTTAATTGCTAAATTGTAAATATTTTGCCACTATGGCCTATTTATTGCCTTACCTCTCTTATCCTACCTCATTTGCACACACTGTATATAGACTTTTTGTATTGCAGTATTGACTGCATGTTTGTTTATTCCATGTGTAACTCTGTGTTGTTGTTTGTGACGCACTGCTTTGCTTTATCTTGGCCAGGTCGCAATTGTAAATGAGAACTTGTTCTCAACTGGCCTACCTGGTAAAATAAAGGTGAGATATAAAAAAGAAAAAAAATAGGGATACAGAGAGAGAGAGAATTATACAAAGAGAGAGAACGAGGGCTATATAGAGAGAGAGGGATACAGAGAGGGAGAGGGATACAGAGAGAGAGAAAGAGAGGAAGAGAGGGATACAGAGAGAGAGAAAGAGAGATACAGAGAGGGAGAGAGGGATACAGAGAAAGAGAAAGAGGGATACAGAGAGAGAGACAAAGAGGGATACAGAGAGAGAGAGAAAGGGGGATACAGAGAGAGAGAGAAAGGGGGATACAGAGAGAGAGAGAAAGGGGGATACAGAGAGAGAGAGAAAGAGGGATACAGAGAGAGAGAAAGGGGGATACAGAGAGAGAGAGAAAGAGGGATACAGAGAGAGAGAGAAAGAGGGATACAGAGAGAGAGAGAAAGAGGGATACAGAGAGAGAAAGAGGGATACAGAGAGAGAGAGAAAGGGGGATACAGAGAGAGAGAAAGGGGGATACAGAGAAAAAAAGAAAGAGGGATACAGAGAGAGAGAGAAAGAGGGATACAGAGAGAGAAAGAGGGATACAGAGAGAGAAAGAGGGATACAGAGAGAGAGAAAGAGGGATACAGAGTGAGAGAGAAAGAGGGATACAGAGAGAGAGAGAAAGAGGGATACAGAGAGAGAGAAAGGGATACAGAGAGAGAGAAAGAGGGATACAGAGAGAGAGAAAGAGGGATACAGAGAGAGAGAGAAAGAGGGATACAGAGAGAGAGAGAAAGAGGGATACAGAGAGAGAGAAAGAGGGATACAGAGAGAGAGAGAGAAAGAGGGATACAGAGAGAGAGAAAGGGGGATACAGAGAGAGAGAGAAAGGGGGATACAGAGAGAGAGAAAGAGGAATACAGAGAGAGAGAGAAAGAGGGATACAGAGTGAGAGAGAAAGAGGGATACAGAGTGAGAGAGAAAGAGGGATACAGAGAGAGAGAGAAAGAGGGATACAGAGAGAGAGAGAAAGAGGGATACAGAGAGAGAGAAAGAGGGATACAGAGAGAGAGAGAAAGAGGGATACAGAGAGAGAGAAAGGGGGATACAGAGAGAGAGAAAGAGGGATACAGAGTGAGAGAGAAAGAGGGATACAGAGAGAGAGAGAAAGGGGGATACAGAGAGAGAGAGAAAGGGGGATACAGAGAGAGAGAGAAAGGGGGATACAGAGAGAGAGAAAGAGGAATACAGAGAGAGAGAGAAAGAGGGATACAGAGAGAGAGAAAGAGGGATACAGAGAGAGAGAGAAAGAGGGATACAGAGAGAGAGAGAAAGAGGGATACAGAGAGAGAGAGAAAGGGGGATACAGAGAGAGAGAGAAAGAGGGATACAGAGAGAGAGGGAAAGAGGGATACAGAGAGAGAGAGAAAGGGGGATACAGAGAGAGCAAGAAAGAAGGATAAAGAGAGAGAGAGAAAGAAGGATACAGAGAGCGAGAGACAGAGGGATACAGAGTGAGAGGGAAAGAGGGATACAGAGTGAGAGGGAAAGAGGGATACAGAGAGAGAGGGAAAGAGGGATACAGAGAGAGAGAGAAATAGGGATACAGAGAGAGAGAGAAATAGGGATACAGAGAGAGAGAGAAATAGGGATACAGAGAGAGAGAGAAAGGGGGATACAGAGAGAGAGAGAAAGAGGGATACAGAGAGAGAGAGAAAGGGGGATACAGAGAGAGAGAGAAAGAGGGATACAGAGAGAGAGAGAAAGAGGGATACAGAGAGAGAGAGAAAGGGGGTTACAGAGAGAGAGACAAAGGGGGATACAGGGAGAGAGAGAGAGAAAGGGGGATACAGAGAGAGAGCGAATGGGAGAAAAACAGACAAAAAAAGAAGAGGGGAAGGAAATGTTTTAATATTATCTAGCCCAGAAGCCCTTGCCAAGTAAATCTATCTTGCCACACACACACACACACACACACACACACACACACACACACACACACACACACACACACACACACACACACACACACACACACACACACACACACACACACACACACACACACACACACACACACAGTTCCACATCCCAGATGCATAAAGAGGTGCTGTGTGGTAGGAAAGGCAATGTCTCTCTCCACTGATGGGATTTTGCTTGTGACTGAGACATGTGATCATGAAAACAACGTCCCCACTGAGAACATCACAACAGCCACACACACATGCAGCCAAACACAGACTCACACACGTGCACACACATGCACAGGCACAGTGGATTTCTGACCAAATGCTGTCAGGTCCTTGACAATATACACTGTGGTTGATTAGCAGGGCTTTCGTTGATTCAGAGGAAGGTTCACGGCCTATCCACAACAGACCACTCGACCAGAATATTTTGGATCTAAAGCTCCACTTTCAAAAACATACTATTCAAATGTATCAGCGACTACATGGAGTAAACTGTCACATAATGTTATACTGCAGAAATGTACCATGCCCAGCACCAATCACATCCAACAGATAATGAGCTGACCTCACAGTACACAGTTGTCTGCCCTGGCATCCACCCAGTTCATTGGCCCACCACACCACACACTGTACTGTAGTTAAGTGAAACATCTGGGAGGGCAGATTTCCAGTGTCGGGAGGACAAGTGGATCACTGGCGTTCCAAAAACCCAGAACATTTTATTAGATTACGGTACATCTGAATGGCCTATTTGTGTCTACGCACTTAGAAAAAAGGGTTGTTGGGCTGTTCCCAAAGGAGAACCCTTTTGATTCCAGGTAGAAACCTTTTTGGATTCCATATAGAACCCTCTCTGGAAATGGTTCTACATGGAACCCGCAGCCGAAGAACCCTTTAAGGTCCTAGATAGAAAAAAAGGTGCTAAGAGTGTATGTTCCTTTACTGGTGGGGGGGGGGGGGGGGGGAGTGAGGAGGAATATTATGAGGAGGAAGAGGGAAATATGAGGTGGGGTGAAAGGGGAGGCATAGAAGGAATATTGTGAGGATGATGAGGAGTTTTAGGAGGAGGAAGATGAAGATGAGACTGAAGATGAGGCGGTGGAACTCACAAGGCACAGCATGGTGGTAGAGGTTAGCTCTGATGGTCTGTTGGAGGTCATGGTCGGGGGAGGACTTCTGAAACCTCAGGCTCAGGTAGTGCTTCAAGTCCTTGTTCAGCTTGTTACCTGCACAGGGAAACCACACAGGAACAATGGTTACGCCTCATTTCATAATAGACAATTTGCATAGGAAATTTGAACATTTTGTGTGCCAGGTGTTAGATCTGTATGTGCTTCAGCCCACTCCTCTGACTATTGTTGTCATGCCATACATGTGTTGTTTACAAAGGAATTACATGTTTCTTTTGGTTTCACAAGTAGCACATGTAATTCCTGTCTGGCAGTGGCAGTATATTCATTACACTCTGGTGAAGTCATCATTTTCGGACCAAATCAGAGCTGGTTGATTAGCAGCAGTGAGTGTTTCAGCTGCCACATAGCTGATTGACCCCACCACGTCTGCTCAACTTCACCCACAGGCACAGAGAGAGAGAGGAGGAGGAATGAAGGAAGGATAAGAAAGAAAAAGACAGAAATAGATAGAGAGAGATTGTGAGAGGGGGAAGTAGAGAGAGAGAAATGGAGAGGTAAAGAGAAAAATAAGACAGACATGCACAGACAGCAAGCAAGGTTGGCTGAGGTAATTGAGAACAACAGTTCCCTGATTTGCTAAGAGCTGCCAGGTTCAGTCAGCGTCTGTCCAATCAGAGCCCCTGACGCGCTCCCTCTCTGCTGTGTTTGAATGAAGCCCTCAGTCTCCCAGAAGGAGAGGAGTCACAATGGGGCCAGATGGCCAGGGCTCTCTCTCACGCCAGGGTCTCATTTAGGACCGTTTAATGATCTCCAAATATATCATCCATGTCTGGGGAGCTGGCCAGCCATTTTGGGGGCATTGGCCAGCATCTCTCCACACAGACCCCTGACCATGATGGAAGCTGCTTATTAATATATATTGTAATGACACTATTCAATGTGTATAGATTGTTAAAACCATAATACAACAAGTTTAACATGAACAGTCATATTAAATAAAAATAGATTTATTTGTTATAATTTTTTGAAGAAAATAGGGTATTTTAAAGCTGTATGTATGTAACTTATATGTAACTTTCTGGGTGACCCGACCAAATTCGCATAGACATGTGCGTTATAGATCAGTTCTATGTGTGATATTTGTATGCTTCCCATTCTTAAGTATTGTTTTTGCATCTTTTATTTTTGATTTTGTACACCAGCTTCAAACATCTGAAAATACTATATTTTTTGTTATGAAAAATATATTTTTAACAGCAGTTTAGATGGTACAATGATTATCTACACAATGACTGCTTGTTTTGTCACAAACTGAAATTATTTGTCGCAAACTATTTGAATTTTAGCAACCAGGAAATGGCAGAGCTTTTTCTGCATAGTGCATCTTTAAATGGCTGGTTATATTATTAGACAGGAAAAGTTTAGTTTTTCATAGCTGAAATGTGTTCACCATTTGAGAGTGTATATCACTTACTAGTAGCCACTTGAAGTTCAGCAAATCAGCTACTCAGAGATGAATTCATCTTCTGATTATAACTAATCAACTAACTGAGGTTATGATTTTTATTTGACCTCCTGATTAGTTAGAAACAAAATTATAGATATAGAACAGAACAGATGGGCCTATGGAATAGAATAGATATAGAACTGTTTCAGACAGACATCTGTCACACAGCCGTGTGGCCCTGCATCACCTCCTCTTCCCATGGACTCACACAGCTTACCACAGACCACACCCTCATAAATCTATGTCCACCCCAACCAGCCCGTTCACAACTTACAGTACAGACTCACTTTCAGTTTTACCAATGCAACACCCACAACCCTAATGCAACTTCTGACCTATATACACTCTTAGAAAAAAGGGTTCCAAAAGGGTTCTGCAACTGTACTTACAGGACCTTCAAACTTCACTCTGGACCTGGAAGCCAGTTGCACTGCTTTTTTCCATTGTTCCCCTCTAACCAGGAACTGATTTCTACCTGGGACTCCAGGTGTGTGCAGTTAATTATCAGCCAGAACAGAAAACGAGCTGGCTCTGGACCTCGTGGGGTAAGAGTTGACTACCCCTGCTTTAGGAGAACCCTTTTGGGTTCCATGTAGAAGCCTTTGTGTGAGAAAAATGTCTCTACCTCGAACAAAAAGGGTTCTTCAAAAGGTTATTCTACAGTATACACTTTTCTAAGAGTGTACTGTATACCCGAGTGGCGCAGTGGTCTAAGGCACTGCATCTCAATGCTAGAGGCATCACTACAGACCCTGGTTTGATCCCGAGTTGTATCACAACCAGCTGTGATCGGGAGTCCCATAGGGCGGCGCACAATTGGCTTAGCGTCATCCGGGTTAGGGTAGGGTTTGGCCGGGGCAGGCCATCATTGTAAATAAGAATTTGTTCTTAACAGACTTGCTTGGTTAAACAAAAAAATTAAGAAATATAGCACCAAGGAGTCCTCACAAATACAGCATCAATGGGAACATTATCAAATTAGGTGAACCATTCCATCCCAGAGAATAAACAACAAAATTCAGTTTAGCCTAAACTCATAGAAATACAACCATTACATGTTGTCAGGGTAGGAATCTGAAACACTGCCCAGCAGCTAGCGTGCTCTGCTGTATTTTTCCGTTCCCCTACACACACAGCCGTCTGTGTAATTCTGTGCGAGCAAAGCACAGTCAGGTAATTGTTACCTAGCAACCAGCCAGTCCTGACAACCATCGTTACGGTCCCTGCTAGGCAAGCAGCCTGCATTCAAACTAAAAACATTTTCGAAATACAAGCTAGCACACACACAGATCAGTGTGCACACACACACACACACACACACACACACACACACACACACACACACACACACACACACACACACACACACACACACACACACACATCAGTGTGCACACACACACACACACACACACACACATCAGTGTGCACACACACACACACACACACACACACACACACACACACACACACACACACACACACACACACACACACACACACACACACACACACACACACACACACACACACACACACACACACACACACACACACACAGGTCAATGGACAAGGTTTACTCCTCTAAGACATGGGTACATTAGATGTGTCATAGGGATAAAACGTCTTATAATCACTATCAGAATAGTCTTATACATGTCATATACCATCACTCATGAAAAATACTCAACATTCTTCCTCAATCCTGAGCCCCAGTAGTATCCCCTGGGTGGGGACCACCATTAGGCATTACATCAGCTCTCCTGTGGCTGGGGAGAGCTGGTACAGAGCTGGAACAGAGCAGGCAGGGTGCAGGCGGCCCAGGTGTCACGCCCCATCAATGATGAAGTCATCAAATATTTAAGATTTTCAAGGATTTACAGCCATGTGCAGCAGGGATTACTTCAAACACAGTGTGGCACAGTGTGTGTGTGTGTACCTGCATGAGATTGAGAGTGTGTATGTTACGCTGTTTCTCTCTCTCCACACAGACACAGTTAAATAAACACACAGAGAAATGACGTACACATTTACACGGGAATAAGACAAGCATGACCGCTGCTAACGTTTACCAAATCGAAAATCAACGCAACCGCCATACATACACACACAAGAGACGTTGATGTTTCAATATTCTTCGATTGTCCTGATCCCATCTTTGATAGAAAATGAGTTCATCAGTGATGGAGTGGGAAGCCGAGGCAAATCCCTCCAAGAACACTCTGCCCCAGATAAGGAGTTGAGGAACACACAGAGGTCAAGGAGACATCTCTACACACACATACAGTCTCTGCTTCTCCCTGACAGACTTGAAGGGTGTGTTCATAAATTCACTCTGCCTATCTACTCCGATTTCAGAGCACTCTCGTCTGAGTGTGCCAGAATGCAGAATAACTGATGAATTTACGAATGCTCAAAACCCGCTGAATATGTCCAGTGTCAGGGAAGAGGTGAGGCCACTCGGAGTGTGGTGTCAGGAAAACAACCTCTCACTGAACGTCAACAAAACAAAGGAGATGATCGAGGGAATCAGGAAATAGCAGAGGGTGCACCCCCCTATCCACATCGATGGGACAGTAGTGGAGAAGGTGGAAAGTTTTAAGTTCCTCGGCGTACACATCACGGACAAACTGAAATGGTTCACCCACACAGACAGTGTGGTGAAGAAGGCGCAACAGTGCCTCTTCAACCTCAGGAGGCTGAAGAAATGTGTCTTGGCACCTAAAACCCTCACAAACTTTTACAGATGCCCAATTGAGAGCATCCTGTTGGGCTATACCATCGCCTGGCTCTTCAAAGGGTGGTGCGGTCTGCAAAACACATCACTGTGGGCAAACTACCTGCCCTCCAGGACACCTACAGCATCCGATGTCACAGGAAGGCCAAAAAGATCATCAAGGACAACAATCACCCGAGTCACTGCCTGTTCACCCCGCTACCATCCAGAAGACGAGGTCAGTACAGGTGCATCAAAGCTGGGACCGAGAGACTGAAAAACAGCTTCTATCTCAAGGCCATCAGACTGTTAAACAGCCATCACTAACACAGAGGCTGCTGCCTACATACAGACTCAAATAATTGGCCACTTTAATAAATGGATCACTAGTCACTTTAAATAATGCCACTTTAATAATGTTTACATATCTTACATTACTCATCTCATATGTATATACTGTATTTTATATAATATATTGCATCTAGTCTATGCCGCTCGGCCATCCCTCATCCATATATGTATATGTACATATTCCTATTCCATCCCTTTAGATTTGTGTGTATAAGGTAGTTGTTGTGGAACTGTTAGATTACTTGTTAGATATTACTGCATTGTCGGAACTAGAAGCACAAGCATTTCGCTACACTCACATCTGCTAACCATGTGTATGTGACTAACACAATTTGATTTGATTTTAAACGTAGGCAAAAAACATAATTAAATTGTTGCCAGTAGCACAGTTAACCTGTTGGGGATGGGGGCGCTGTTGAGACTATTTATGCTAATTGGGTAATTTTTGAAACGGCTTCCCACAAAATCCTTGATCGTACAATATGCATATTATTATTATTATTGAATAGAAAACAGTCTATAGTTTCTATAGGAGTTGAAATTTTGTCTCTAAGTGGAACAGAGCCCATTCTACAGCAATTTCCCTGACATGGAGTCAGATTTCAGAAATGTTGGCCACTGTTCTGAAGTCAGTTAAAAGGGCACTGTTATTGCTATGACTATACGGACACTTCTTACGTCTTCCCCTGGATGCCTTTACGTGATGACGATTCCAATGGGGTCGATTGCGCGTTCACAGGCCCTACAAATGAAAAAACCCTGTAGCTAGCAAGTCTTTTCTTGCTGCGTAACGCGCGTGGAGGACACCGACCCCCTCCTGTTCCAAGCGTTAGTTTAGCCTGTTATATTTCTCCGGTCATCTTTTCACTCGTTATAGGAGTTAAAAACATCATAAGGTAGTTAATTTAAAGCGTTTTATAGCAATTTATATCCGTTTAGTGCGATTTTGGGACATTTATTTTTGAAACGATGTGAATAGCTGGGCACGCTTTTCAGTTCATCCCGAACGCAGTTGGCATTTCCACATGGCAAGAGGACAGCTTTCCACCAAAAGACGATTACTCCCAAGAAAGGATCCTTTGCCCAAGATACTGATGGAAGAACAGCTCAAAGTAGGACATTTTTATTATGATAAATCGTGTTTCTGTCGAAACATTTTAGTGGCTTAGGACGCCATGTTTTTTGACGTAGCTTCGCTTGGCGCAAACTGTATTGAAAAGTAAGGATAAATTAAAAAATGTAATTCCGCAATTGTATTAAGAATTAAATTGTCTATCAATCCCTGTCCACCCTATATTTTTTAGTCACGTTTATGAGTATTTATGTATAAGAGTAGATCACTGTCTAAGTGGCGCAAGGACATTTTCTGACCAGCTGAGCTACATTTCACATTGTCTAACCATGATTTTGGTGGCTAAATATAAACGTTTTCGATCAAACTCTATATGCATTGTGTAATATGATGTTACAGGAGTGTCATCAGAAGAATTCTGAGAAGGTTAGTGAAAAAATTAATATATTTTTGGCGATGTTGACGTTATCGCCCACTTTGGCTAGAATCAATGCTGGGCTGCTATGTGCTATGTGCTATGCTAATATAACGATTTATTGTGTTTTCGCTGTAAGACACTTAAATCTGAAATATTGTCTGTATTCACAGGATCTGTGTCTTTCGATTCGTGTATGCTGTGTATTTTTACAAAATGTTTGATGATTAGTAATTAGGTAAACACGTTGCTCAATGTAGTTTTTCTAGTCCATTTGTGACGGTGGGTGCAATTGTAACCTATGCCATCTACCTGAAATATGCACTTTTTTCTAACAAAACCTATCCCATACCATAAATATGTTATCAGACTGTCATCTGATGAGTTTTTTTGTTGGTTAGGGGTTATAAATATCTTAGTTTAGCCGAATTGGTGATGGCTACTGGTGTTGGTGGACAAATAAAAGATGGTGGATTATGCTAATGTGTTTTTAGGTAATAGATGTACATCTTTACATATTGTGTCTTCCCTGTAAAACATTTAAAAAATCGGACATGTTGACTGGATTCACAAGATCTGTGTCTTTCATTAGCTGTATTGGACTTTAACCTGTCTAGGATCAGCGTGGCGCTAGCGGCACTCCCCCCCCCCCCCCACTGAAAAACCAGTGCCGCGAAATTCAAAAAAAATATTTTTTTAAATATTTAACTTTCACACATTAAAGTCCAATACAGCTAATGAAAGACACAGATCTTATGAATCCAGTCAACATTTCCGATTTTTAAAATGTTTTACAGGGAAGACACAATATGTAAAGATGTACATCTATTACCTAAAAACACATTAGCATATTCCACCATCTTTTATTTGTCCACCAACACCAGTAGCCATCACCAATTCGGCTAAACTAAGATATTTATAGCCCCTAACCAACAAAAAAACTCATTAGATGACAGTCTGATAACATATTTATGGTATGGGATAGGTTTTGTTAGAAAAAAGTGCATATTTCAGGTATATGGCATAGTTTACAATTGCACCCACCATCACAAATGGACTAGAATAATTACAATGAGCAACGTGTTTACCTAACTACTAATCATCAAACATTTCGTAAAAATACACAGCATACACGAATCGAAAGACACAGATCCTGTGAATACAGACAATATTTCAGATTTTCTAAGTGTCTTACAGCGAAAACACAATAAATCGTTATATTAGCTTAGCACATAGCAATTAGCAGCCCAGCATTGATTCTAGCCAAAGTGAGCGATAAAAGTCAACATCGCCAAAAGATATTAATTTTTTCACTAACCTTCTCAGAATTCTTCCGATGACACTCCTGTAACATCACATTACAACATGCATATACAGTTTGATCGAAAATGTTTATATTTAGCCACCAAAATCATGGTTAGACAATGTGAAATGTAGACAAGCTGGTAAAGAAAACGTCCTTGCGCCACTTAGACAGTGATCTACTCTTATACATAAATACTCATAAACGTGACTAAAAAATATAGGGTGGACAGGGATTGATAGACAATTTAATTCTTAATACAATTGCGTTATTACATTTTTTAATTTATCCTTACTTTTCAATACAGTTTGCGCCAAGCGAAGCTACGTCAAAAAACATGGCGTCCTAAGCCACTAAAATGTTTCGACAGAAACACGATTTATCATAATAAAAATGTCCTACCTTGAGCTGTTCTTCCATCAGTATCTTGGGCAAAGGATCCTTTCTTGGGAGAAATCGTCTTTTGGTGGAAAGCTGTCCTCTTGCCATGTGGAAATGTCAACTACGTTCGGGATGAACTGAAAAGCGTGTCCAACTTTTCACATCGTTGCAAAAATAAATGTCCCAAAATCGCACTAAACGGATATAAATTGCTATAAAACGCTTTAAATTAACTACTTTGTGATGTTTGTAACTCCTATAACGAGTGAAAAGATGACCGGAGAAATATAACAGGCTAAACTAACGCTTGGAACAGGAGAGGGTCGGTGTCTTCCACGCGCGTTACGCAGCAAGAAAAGACTTGCTAGCTAAAGGTTTTTTTCATTTGTAGGGCCTGTGAACGAGCAATCGAGCCCGTTGGAATCGTCATCACGTAAAGGCATCCAGGGGAAGACGTAAGAAGTGTCCGTATAGTCATAGCAACGACAGAGCCCTTTTAAATGACTTCAGAAAAGTGGCCAACGTTTCTCAAATCTGACTCCATGTCAGGGAAATTGCTGTAGAATGGGCTCTGTTCCACTTAGAGACAAAATTTCAACTCCTATAGAAACTATAGACTGTTTTCTATCCAATAATAATAATAATATGCATATTGTACGATCAAGGATTTTGTGGGAAGCCGTTTAAAAAATTAGCCACATTAGCATAAATAGTCTAAACAGCGCCCTCATCCCCAACAGGTTAATGTGTGAAAGTTAAATATTTAAAAAAAATATTTTTTTTGAATTTCGCGGCACTGGTTTTTCAGTGGGGGGGGGGGGGGTGTGCCGCTAGCGCCACGCTGATCCTAGACAGGTTAATCACCAACGCTCTGGATAACACAAAAATAGCCTAATCAGCTCTGCTAAGGCGAGAAAAATAGAGTGACGTGTTCTCTCATTTGTGTCTGGAAATAGCTAGCAAGCTAACTAACTTTAGCCAGTTATCTTGGGTGCTTGACTGCCATTGTGAGGTCAGAACGCTCAGATCAACCATACTCCTTGTCCAGAGCGTCCAGTGCGCACTCTGAACGCTCAGAGAGCGAAACCCTCTGAATTTACAAACAGACAATATGACAAGGCTGTCACTTCCTGACCTTGTTTTCCTTTTGTACAGTTGTGTTTAGTGGGTCAGGACGTGAGCTGGGTGGGCAGTCTGTGTTGTTTGTTCTATGTTAAGTGTCAGGTTTAATTGACCTTGTATGGCTCTCAATCAGAGGCAGGTGTTTTACGTTTTCCTCTGATTGAGAACCATATATAGATAGGTTGTTTCACATTGTTTGTTGTGGGTGGTTGTCTTCCGTGTCTGTGTATGTGCACCACACGGGACTGTTTCGTTTGTTCGTTCGTTTGTGTAGTCTGTACCTGTTCGTGCGTTCTTCGTGTATATGTAAGTTCTCTCGTTCAGGTCTGTCTACGTTCGTTTTGTTGTTTTGAATTTGCCAAGTGTTTTTTCGTGTTCGTGTTCGTCTTGAAATAAATCATTATGTATTCATCACCCGCTGCGCCTTGGTCTGCTCATTCACCACAAGACGACCGTTACAGAACCACCCACCAGCAAAGGTTCAAGCAGCGGTGTAACGGGAGAAAGCAACAGCGCACGAAGGAGGAATGGACATGGGAGGATGTTTTGGACGGCAAGGGTTGCTACACATGGGAGGAGATCCTGGCTGGAAAGGATCGCCTCTCATGGGAACAGCTGGAGGCAATTAGGAGAGCAGAGGCAACCGGAGAGAGGAACCGGCGTTATGAGGGTACGCGACTAGCACGGAAGCCTGTGAGTCAAGCCCAAAAAATTCTTGGGGTGAGGCTACAAGGGAGTGTGGCAAAGTCAGGTAGGAGACCTGCGCCAAATCCCCGAGCTTACCGTGGAGAACGAGAGTACGGGCAGTTACCGTGTTACGCAGTAGAGCGCATGGTGTCTCCTGCACTTGTGCATAGCCCGATGCGGTACATACCAGCTCCTCATATCGGCCGGGCTAGATTGAGTATTGAGCCGGATGTCATGAAGCCGGCCCAACGCATCTGGCCACCAGTGCGTCTCCTCGGGCCGGCATACATGGCACCAGCCTTACGCATGGTGTCCCCGGTTCGCCTACATAGCCCAGTGCAGGTTATTCCACCTCCCCGCACTGGTCGGGCTACGGGGAGCATACAACCAGGTAAGGTTGGGCAGGCTGAGTGCTCAAGGGAGCCAGTACGCCTGCATGGTCCGGTATATCCGGCGCCACCTCCCCGCTCCAGCCCAGTACCACCAGTGCCTACACCACGCACCAGGCTTCCAGTGCGTCTCCAGAGCCCTGTTCCTCCTCCACGCACTCTCCCTGTGGTGCGTGTCTCCAGCCCAGTGCCTCCAGTTCCGGCACCACGCATCAAGCCTCCCGTGCGTCTCCAGAGCCCTGTACGCACTGTTCCTTCTCCCCGTACTCGCCCTGATGTGCGTGCCCTCAGCCCGGTACCACCAGTGCCGGTACCACGCACCAGGCCTAAAGTACGCCTTGAGAGTCCAGTGTGCCCTGTTGTTGTTCCCCGCACTAGCCTGATGGTGCGTGTCCTTAGCCCGGTACCTCCAGTTCCGGTACCACGCACCAGGTCTACAGTGCGTCTCAGCCGGCCAGAGTCTGCCGTCTGCCCAACGGCGTCTGAACTGCCCGTCTGCCCAGCGGCGCCTGAACTGCCCGTCTGCCCAACGTCGTCTGAACTGTCCGTCTGCCAAGCGCCGCATGAACTGCCCGTCTGTACTGAGCCTTCAAAGCCGCCCGTCTGTACTGAGCCTGCAAAGCCGCCCGTCTGCCATGAGCCTTCAGAGCCGTCCGCCAGACAGGAGCCGCTAGAGCCTTCCGCCAGACAGGAGCCGCTAGAGCCTTCCGCCAGACAGGAGCCGCTAGAGCCTTCCGCCAGACAGGAGCCGCTAGAGCCTTCCGCCAGACAGGAGCAGCCAGAGCCTTCCGCCAGACAGGATCAGCCAGAGCTTTCCGCCAGACAGGATCAGCCAGAGCCGTCCGCCAGCCAGGACCAGCCAGAGCCGTCAGCCAGCCAGGACCAGCCAGAGCCGTCAGCCAGCCAGGACCAGCCAGAGCAGTCAGCCAGCCAGGACCAGCCAGAGCCGTCAGCCAGCCATGACCAGCCAGAGCCGTCAGCCAGCCATGACCAGCCAGAGCCGTCAGCCAGCCATGACCAGCCAGAGCCGTCAGCCAGCCATGACCAGCCAGAGCCGTCAGCCAGCCATGACCAGCCAGAGCCGTCAGCCAGCTATGACCAGCCAGAGCCGTCAGCCAGCCATGACCAGCCAGAGCCGTCAGCCAGTCCGGAGCTGCCGTCCCTCAGTCCGGAGCTGCCGTCCCTCAGTCCGGAGCTGCCGTCCCTCAGTCCGGAGCTGCCGTCCTTCAGTCCGGAGCTGCCCCTCAGTCCGGTGCTGCCCCTTATCCCGGTGCTGCCCCTTATCCCGGTGCTGCCCCTTAATTTAGGTGGGTTTAGTTGGAGGGTGATCATTGGGAGGGGGATACGGAAGCGGAGAGTGACTATGGTGGTGTGGGGACAGCGTCCGGAGCCGGAGCCGCCACCGTGGACAGATGCCCACCCAAACCCTCCCCTTTAGGTTGAGTTTTGCGGCCGGAGTCCGCATCTTGGGGGGGGGGGGGGGGGGGGGTGTAATGTCACGTTCCTGACCTTGTTTTCCTTTTGTATAGTTGTGTTTAGTGGGTCAGGACGTGAGCTGGGTGGGCAGTCTGTGTTGTTTGTTCTATGTTAAGTGTCAGGTTTAATTGACCTTGTATGGCTCTCAATCAGAGGCAGGTGTTTTACGTTTTCCTCTGATTGAGAACCATATATAGGTAGGTTGTTTCACATTGTTTGTTGTGGGTGGTTGTCTTCCGTGTCTGTGTATGTGCACCACACGGGACTGTTTCGTTTGTTCGTTCGTTTGTGTAGTCTGTACCTGTTCGTGCGTTCTTCGTGTATATGTAAGTTCTCTCGTTCAGGTCTGTCTACGTTCGTTTTGTTGTTTTGAATTTGCCAAGTGTTTTTTCGTGTTCGTCTTCGTCTTGAAATAAATCATCATGTATTCATCACCCGCTGCGCCTTGGTCCGCTCATTCACCACAAGACAACTGTTACAAAGGCTCTGAATTTACGAACAGCCAGAGCGCACTCTGAGCGCTCTCTGACACTCCAGAGTGAATTTACAAACACACCCGAACAGAACAGAAACAAACACCATGGTTAATTCTTAATTGAGTTGGGAATGGCTCTTTACTTCAAATTCAATTCTGGAATTTTCATTGAATTGGAACACCCCACAGGTAGCAGAATTGTAATTTAATTTGAATTAAAGGAAGCGTAATTTATTTAAATAGAATTCAATGAAATTCAAACTGCTTATTTATTCTACACATCACCATAGTAATGTTTATTTTGACGCCTTGAATGTTTACCATTTCAATACCATGTAGCATAACGTTGAAACATTTCATTTTTAAAACTCATACTTCCAAAACAGTTTTAAATAAATGCAGTGGTCTGGAAATATTCTATAATAATTCATAATTCCCTTAATGTTTTTAAATACCTTTCCCAGAGTGCATTAGATTAAACAGACCAGGCTGTGGTTTGGGATTTAAGAAGTCAATGAAAGAAGTTTAAAAAAATCTTCCTTAGATGTACATTTTCTCAAAATCTAATGGTGCAGCCTAGATTCGATCCAATATCTTAAGTAGTTGAATATGTTATTACATCAACCTCGTGAAATTGACAAACTGACACATTTTCATTTTCTTAAAAACAACTGTATATGGAAGGAATGTTTTTGATTTGACGGCCTGCACGTGCAGTTCAGCGCGGTTAGACACGAGGACTCTGCCTATCTTTATATAGTACTGTCTTTGATTGCAGTTTGGAAGGGAACAATCTAACGTCTCATGACAATGAAAAATACTGTTTGACATCTTTGAGTTATAATCAAACTGAAATTGGAAATGGTATGTGTATTCTTTGCATTAATAAGTGTCATATCCATTTGATAAAACATTTGTCAAATGAAGATGGCGCTGCAGTGGATAGGAGGCTATGACCGAAAACAGCTTCTGGAGATCAGAACAGCGATCACTAACCTCAATTCGGATGACAATTTCTACATTAACGAGTCGGCAGCTCTGGACAATCTGCTTACTCTGTACCAGGCCCTAGTCCCTGGGACTCAAAAGTGGAAGCTACGGCGCAAAAAAAGGCAGACGTGCCGGCATCCTGACAAGACTACACTGGCAAGCAAATAAACCGCCTCTACCCTCCGTTCTGTTGGCAAACGTACAGTCACTAGAGAACAAACTGGATGAGCTCTGTTCGAGACCAGCCTATTAACGGGAAAAGAAAAGGAGAGCTGCACACTCTAGGAGCTCAGACCAAACAATTTAATATCAACGTTTGAAAACCAAGCTGTCTTCATCAGGATATAATGAGTAACACTGCGGGTCAGTAGTTTATATAGAGTTTGAAAGGACACACACAGGTGTCTATCATCATGGCCGGGAGTGGCTTGATTTAAATGTTTGATTTTCAGATATAAATAGAACATGTAAAAAGCATGAATGGATTACATGTGATCATAGATACAATTTGGCTACATAGGCCTACAAGCATTATTTACAATAGATAGCAAAAACACAATAATCACAAGAATGGCTTCAGATCAAAGTCTACATTGAGACCGAAGGGAGCGATGATGTTTCAAATGAAAGATCCAGGCGGTCTCTCGTTTTAACGATAAGTTGTCAAGGTCACCCCCTCTCCTAGGGATGGTGATGTGTTCGATGCCGATATCGCAAAGGGACGAAATAGAGTGGTTCACTTCCAAAAAGTGGGCCGCAAATGGGTACATCGAGTTTTTCCACTGAATGGTGCTATGATGCACAGAGATTCTTACTTTTAGTTTGCTCTTCATTTTGCCCACATCATTTTTACCACAAGGACAAGTTATATGATAAATAACTGCCTTAGTGGAACACGTGATAACACCTTTGATTGGGATCTGTTTCTCTGTTTGGGGTGTTTGAAGGATCTACATTGGTAAGGGCCATTGCATTGAGCGCAGCCATTACACTTGTAGTTTCCATCTGGCGCAAGGAGACGTTGTGAGGGGGGATTTTGGGATGGTAAATCAGAGGTTACCAATTGAGAATACGACCAATGGAGGGTCCGCAAACACATTACCGATACTGTCATCGGATCTTATAATGTGCCAATGTTTGTGAACGATTCCCTTAATTTGTTCAGAGTACATTGAATAGTGCGTAGTAAGAATGCAATAATGCTTCTTTTTGCGAGACTTTCCTTGAAAGAGATCATGTCTCGATTTGTTTAGTATTTTCTCAACGGGAGTATTGATCTGACCATTTTAGGACCCCCTTTCGTTGAATTTTCTTTGCATCACAGCCATGGTTCTGTGGAAATATAATTGTTTTTGCAAATTATTTTGATTAGACAGAATTGCCTGTAGGGAAAGCTGTTTTTCAAGGGAAGAAGTGGGTGACAGCTATCAGCCCTCAACAAACTGTTACAATCAGTGGGTTTCCTGTAGAACATGATCCTCACACAAAATCAAAAGATGAAGGAAACTTACTTGTTGTGTGTCAGATTGCATAGTGGATCTCAGGTGCTCAAAACAAGAGGTAAGAAGCATGGATTGCCTGGAGCTGTTTTGTATCACCCTCCATAAAACCAAAATATCATCAATGTACCGTTTCCAAATAATAAGGTTTTTTGAGAAGATTGACAATTTATTGTTTCACCATGCATCCCACGTACAAATTAACATAGTTAGGAGCCATAGGGGGTCCCATAGCAGTACCCTTCATCTCGATAAAAAAACATGTTTGAAACATCAAATAGTTGTGTGTGAGTACTATTTCAGCCAATGTTATAATACATGACCTGGAGGGTAGTTCAGTTGGGTCACGTTGCAAAAGAAAATCTTCCATGGCATCAATACTTCCCTCGTGTGGAATATTAGTGTATAACGACTAAACATCAAAAGTTAATAACAAAGTATTCTTGTGTTTTGTTATCTATTGTAAAGAATGTTTGTAGGCCTATGCAGCCAAGTTGTATCTATCATCATATGTAATCAATTCATGCTTCTTTTTTTTTTTTTACATGTTCTATGTATATAAATCAACCAATGAAATCAAGCCACAGGTGGGCATGATTATAGACACCTGTGTGTCCGTTCAAACTCTATATAAACTAGTGACCCACATTGTTACTCATTGTACCCTGATGAAGACAGCTTGGCTGTCGGAAAGTTGGTATTCAATTATTGCATCTGAGCTCCTAGAGTGTGTAGCTCTCCGTTTCGTTTGACGTGTTTTACCCTGCTAGCCAGCACCTCGCCGAACCAGGTGTGCGTTTCTTTCGCCTCCAGATATCCTATCAACGAGACCTGAAGAACTGTAATATTCTATGTTTCACAGAGTTGTGGCTGAACAAGGATATGGATAATATATATTTCGCTGGCTTTTCAATGCATCGTCAGAAGCTCTCAACCTGCTCCACTACAGCCCCGTCGATGAGATGGGGGCGTGTTCGGTCCTCCGTTTCCTGTAGTCCACAATCATCTCCTTTGCCTTGATCACGTTGAGGGAGAGGTTGTTGTCCTGGCACGTCACGGCCAGGACTCTGACCTCCTCCCTCATCGTTGTTGGTGATCAGGCCTACAACTGTTGTGTCATCGGCAAACTTGATGGTGTTGGAGTCTTGCCTGGCAATGCAGTCATGAGTGAACAGGGAGTGCAGGAGTGGACTGAGCATGCACCCCTGAGGGGCCCCCATGTTGAAGATAAGCGTGGCGGATGTTTTGTTACCTACCCTTACAACCTGGGGGCAGCCCGTCAGGAAGTCCAGGATCCAGTTGCAGAGGGAGGTTTTCAGTCCCAGGGTCCTTAGCTTAGTGATGAGCTTTACGGGCACTATGGTGTTGAACGCTGAGCTGTAGTCAATGAACAGCATTCTCACATAGGTGTTCCTTTTTGTCCAGGTGGTAAAGGGTAGTGTGGAGTGCAATGGATAATACATCATCTGTGGATCTGTTGGGGCGATATGCAAATTGATGTGAGCCATGACCTGCCTTTCAAAGCACCTCATGGCTACAGACGTGAGTGCTACGGGTCGGTAGTCATTTAGGCAGGTTACCTTAGTGTTCTTGGGCACAGGGACTATGGGGGTCTGCTTGAAACATGTTGGTATTTCAGCGCCTGTGCTTCCCTTTGTAGTCTGTAATAGTTTGCAAGCCCAGCCAAATCCGACGAGCGTTGGAGCCGGTGGAGTACAATTCAATCTTAGTCCTGTATTGACGCTTTGCCTGTTTGATGGTTCGTCGGACGGCATAGCGGGATTTCTTATAAGCTTCCGTGTTAGTCCCGCACCTTGAAAGCGGCAGCTCTACCCTTTAGGTCTGTGCGTATGTTGCCTGTAATCCATGGCTTCTGGTTGGGGTATGTACTTACGGTCACTGTGGGGACAACGTCATCGACGCACGTCTTGATGAAGCCAGTGACTGATGTGGTGTACTCCCGAATGCCTTCGTAAGAATCCCGGAACATATTCCAGTCTGTGCTAGCAAAACGGTCCTGTAGCTTAGCATCTCACGGTAGTAAGCATTTCATGGTAAGGTCTACACTTGTTGTATTCGGCACATGTGACAAATAAAGTTTGATTTGATCTGCTTCATCTGACCACTTCCGTATTGAGCCAGTCACTAGTGTTTCCTGCTTGAATTTTTACTTGTAAGCAGGAACTAGGAGGATAGAATTATGGTCAGATGTGCCAAATGGAGGATGAGGGAGAACTTTGTACGTGTCTCTGTGTGGAATAGAAGTTGTCTAGAACTTTTTTCCCTCTGGTTGCACATTTAACATGCTGGTAGAAATAAGGTCAAACGGATTTAAGTTTCCCTGCATTAAAGTCCCTGGCCACTAGGAGCGCCGCCTCTGGATGAGAGTTTTCCTGTTTGCTTATGGCCGTGTGCAGCTCATTGAGTGCAGTTTTAGTGCCAGCATTGTTTTGTGGTGAAATTTAGACACCTATGAAAAATACAGATGGAAAACTCTTTTGGTAAATAGTGTGGTCTACACTTTTTCATGAGATACTCTTCCTCAGGCGAGCAAAACCTTGAGATTTCCTTAGATTTCATGCACCAGCTGGTGTTTACAAAAATACATATGCCGCCACCCCTTGTCTTACCAGAGGCCACTGTTCTATCCTGCCGAAAAAGCTTAAAACCAGCCAGCTGTATGTTATTCATGTCGTTGTTCAGCCACGACTCGGTGAAACATAAGATATTACTACTTAC
This sequence comes from Salvelinus fontinalis, assembly GCF_029448725.1. Lineage (NCBI taxonomy): Eukaryota > Metazoa > Chordata > Actinopteri > Salmoniformes > Salmonidae > Salvelinus > Salvelinus fontinalis. The sequence continues at coordinate 29,430,452 of NC_074672.1, forward strand.
TTATTATTTTTAATGTCCCGTTGGTAGGATATACCTGATCATAGTTTGTTTATTTTAGTATTGAATGATTGTACGTTGGCTAATAGGACCGAAGGTAAAGGTGGATTACCCTCTCGGCGACATATCCTTACAAGGCACCTGGACCTTGGTCCACGATACCGCCGTCTCTTTCTCCTGCGAATGACGGGGATGAGGGCCTTCCCATCCGTCTCGTTGAAGAAAAAGTATTCCTCCAGTACCGGGTGAGTAATCGCTGTCCTGATATCTAGAAGCTCTTTTCGGTGGCAGAAACATTATCTACAAAATAAGTTACAAATAACGCAAAAAAAACATACACATAAGCACAATTGGTTACGGGATCGGCAGCCATCTCCTTCGGCGCCATCATTTCATTCTCCATTCTCCATGCACCAGCTGTTCCGGGCGGCTGTGATCTCGCTCTCCATAGCCGATGTGAGTAAGAACTTTAAACAGATTAACATTCACAAGGATACATTTTTAACCTCTCCCTTACACAGTCTGTAATACCTACATGTCTCAAGCAGACCACCATAGTTCCTGTGTCCATGAATGTCAAGGTAACCTATTTAAATGACTATCGCCCATAGCACTCACATTTGTAGCCATAAAATGCTTTGAAAGAACAATCATGGCTCACATCAACACCATAATCCCAGACACCCTGGACCCACTCCAAATCGCATACCACCCCCAACAGATCCACAGATGACGCAATCTCTATTGCACTCCATACTGCCATCTCCAACCTGGACAAGAGGAACACCTATGTGAGTATGCTGTTCATCGACTACAGCTCTGAGTTCATCACCATAGTGCCCTCCAAGCTCATCACTAAGCTCTTAACCCTGGGACTGAACACCTCCCTCTGCAACTGGATGACCTTCTGACGGGCCACCCCCAAGTGGTGAGGGTAGGCAACAACACATCCGTCTCGCTGACATTCTACATGGAGTCCCTTAGGGGTGCGTGTTTAGTTCCCTCCTGTACTCCCACGACTACGTGGCCGCACAGGACTCCACCACCATTACGTTTGCTGACGACACGACGGTGGTAGGCCTGATCACCAACAATGATGAAACAGCCAATAGGGAGGAAGTCCGTGACCTGGCAGTATGGTGCCAGGACAACAATCTCTCCCTCAACATCAGCAAGACAAAGGAGATGATTGTGGACTGCAGTAAATAGAGGGCCAAGCACGCCACCATGTACACCAATAGGGCTGTAGTGGAGCGGGTCGAGAGCTTCAAGTTCCTCAGGGTTCACATCACTAAGGAATTCAGCCTCCCCCTCAGGAGGCTGAAAAGATTTGTCATGGGCCCTCAGATCCTCATATTATACAGCTGCACCATTGGAGAGCATCTTAACTGGCTGCATCACCACTTGGTATGGCAACTGCTTGGCATCCGACCGCAAGGCGCTACAGACGGTAGTGTGTACGGCCTAGTACATCACTCGGGCAGGCGGCACTTCCTGTCATCCAGGACCTCTATACCAGGCGGTGTCAGAGGAAGTTCCTAAAGATTGTCAAAGACTCCAGCCACCCAAGTGGTGGACTGTTCTCTATGCTACCACACTGGCAAGCGGTCCCCGATGCACCAAAACTGGAACCAACAGGACCCTGAACACCTTCTACCCCCAAGCCGTAAGACTGCTGAATAGTTAGTTAAATAGTTAACCAGATAGCTGCCCGGACTATCTGCATTGATCCTTTTGCACTAACTCTTTTGACTCATCACATACACTGAGTATACCAAACATTAGGATCGCCTTCCTAATATTGAGTTGAGTCCTTTGGGTGGTGGACCATTTTGATACACAAACCCAGCAGTGTTTCAGTTCTTGACACAAACCGGTGCTCCTGGCACCTACTACCATACCCTGTTCAAAGGCACTTAAATATTTTGTCTTGCCCATTCACCCTCTGAATGGCACACACACAATCCATGTCTCAATTGTCTCAAGTCTTAAAAATTCTTCTTTAACCTGTCTCCTCCCCTTCATCTATACTGATTGAAGTGCTTTTAACAAGTGACATCAATAAGGGATCATAGCTTTCAACTGGATTCACCTGGTCAGTCTAAGTCATGGAAAGAGAAGGTGTTCTTATGTTTTGTGCACTCCGTGTATGCTGTTGCTACTGTTTATTATCTATCCTGTTGCGTAATCACTTTACCCCTACTTATAGGTACATTTCTACCACAATTACCTCATACCCCTGCACATCGACTCGTTACTGGTATCCGGTGTATGTAGCCAAGTTATCGTTACTCATTGTGTACTCATTGTGTAAACATTTTTGTATTCTAAAAAAAATATATACAGTGTATATAAACTCCCTAAAGTCCCTTTTTTCAGGACCCTGTCTTTCAAAGATAATTTGTAAAAAAATAATAATAATAACTTCACAGATCTTCATTGTAAAGGGTTTAAACACTGTTTCACATGCTTGTTCAATGAACCATAAACAATTAATGAACATGCACCGGTGGAACGGTTGTTTTAAGACACTAACCGCTTACAGACGGTAGGCAATTAAGGTCACAGGACACTAAAGAGGCCTTTCTACTGACTCTGAAAAACACCAAAAGAAAGATGCCCAGGGTCCACGCTCAGCTGCATGAATGTGCCTTAGGCATGCTGCAAGGAGGCATGAGGACTGCAGATGTGGCCAGGGCAATAAATTGCGATGTTCGTACTGTGAGACACCTAAGACAGCGCTACAGGGAGACAGGACAGACAGCTGATCGTCCTCGCAGTGGCAGACCACGTGTAACAACACCTGCACAGGATAGGTACATCCGAACATCACACCTGTGGGACAGGTACAGGATGGCAACAACAACTACCCGAGTTACACCAGGAACGTACAATCCCTCCATCAGCGCTCAGACTGTCCGCAATAGGCTGAGAGAAGCTGGACTGAGGGCTTGTAGGCCTGTTGTAAGGCAGGTCCTCACCAGACATCACCGGCAACAACGTCACCTATGGGCACAAACCCACCATCGCTTGAACGGACAGGACTGGCAAAAAGTGCTCTTCACTGACGAGTCGCGGTTTTGTCTCACCAGGAGTGATGGTCAGATTTGCATTTATCGTCGAAGGAATGAGCGTTACACCGAGGCCTGTACTCTGGAGCGGGATCGATTTGGAGGTGAAGGGTCCGTCATGGTCTTAGGCGGTGTGTCACAGCATCATCGGACTGAACTTGTTGTCATTGCAGACAATCTCAACGCTGTGCATTACAGGGAACACATCCTCCTCCCTCATGTGGTACCCTTCCTGCAGGCTCATCCTGACATGACCCTCCAGCATGACAATGCCACCAGCAATACTGCTCGTTCTGTGCATGATTTCCTGCAAGACAGGAATGTCAGTGTTCTGCCATGGCCAGCGAAGAGCCCGGATCTCAATCCCATTGAGCACGTCTGGGACCTGTTGGATCGGAGGGTGAGGGCTAGGGCTATTCCCTCCAGAAATGTCTGGGAACTTGCAGATGCCTTGGTGGAAGAGTGGGGTAACATCTCACAGCAGGAACTGGCTAATCTGGTGCAGTCCATGAGGAGGAGATGCACTGCAGTACTTAATGCATCTGGTGGCCACACCAGATACTGACTGTTAATTTGATTTTGACCCCCCCCCCCTTTGTTCAGGGACACATTATTCAATTTCTGTTAGTCACATGTCTGTGGAACTTGTTCAGTTTATGTCTCAGTTGTTGAATCTTATGTTCATACAAATATTTACACATGTTAAGTTTGCTGAAAATAAATGCAGTTGACAGTGAGAGGACATTTCTCTTTTGCGGAGTTTATATATCTGCATTGTTGGGAAAGGCCAGTAAGTAAGTATCTCACTGTTAGTCTTCACCTGTTTACGAAGCATGTGACAAATAAAATTTGATTTGAAATGAATGATAGTTTCATGTTTCACGTCCCAGTTGAATTGGTTCAAATTGCTTTTAATAAATTATACTTCCTTCAAATTCAATTGAACTTCTGCTTCCTGTGGAGTGTGGCCAATTCATTAAATTCAGAAATTCCAAATTGACCCAGACGCACACCCACATACACACACACACACACACACACACACACACACACACACACAGTCTGTTTTCTCAGTGATACCAGTGCACTCTTCCATAGACAGGTACAGCAACCATACACATACCAGGGTGTACCATTGTGCTACATCAGTCAATGTAAATAAAATACACCCAAAAGCACTATCATATTTTGAGATATTCCTGCGCCTCTATGGGCTGCTGGTTTGAATGGAGGTCAGTGAATTTGAGTCTTAGAATAGAGCACACCGTGGAGGGCTGAGTAGGGGTGACAGAGAGAGGTGTGTGGGCCATAGAATAGAGCACGCTGAGTAGGGGTGACAGAGAGAGGCGTGTGGGCCATAGAATAGAGCACGCTGAGTAGGGGTGACAGAGAGAGGCGTGTGGGCCATAGAATAGAGCACGCTGAGTAGGGGTGACAGAGAGAGGCGTGTGGGCCATAGAATAGGGCAAGCTCTGGAGGGCTGAGTGTGGGAGGGAGAGAACGGCGTTGGGGCCTTAGAATAGGGCACACTGGAGGGCTGAGTGGGGATGAACGAGAGAGGCATGGGGAGTGATGGCTCTACACACCCTCTCTCACACAGATGGATTTAACCCAAATAAGAGTGGATTAAACACATGCTAGCTATTCCATGGCTCCAGTCAAAATTGTACAACCTGGAATGTAGTTATGCATCCACTGTCTTATTTCTGGGGAGGGGAAGAGGAACTCGCACGACACTGGTTTCTACCATCTAGTAAGACGGGGCTGACGCGTGCATGCACACACAGACACACACGCGCACACTCACACAGGCAAACATATAATTTGAGTGTGTGTGTGTGTGTGTGTATATGAACAATATTTTTTACAGCAGCTCTCTTTTAAAACTTTATTCTGAGAAGAGAAAAATACATATGGCAATACTACCTGCAACAACAGCAGAGGATGGAACTGAACAACTGGCAGCCTTGTTCTCTGCAACAACAGCAAAGGATGGAACTGAACAACTGGCAGCCTTGTTCTCTGCAACAACAGCAGAGGATGGAACTGAACAACTGACAGCCTTGTTCTCTGCAACAACAGCAGAGGATGGAACTGAACAACTGGCAGCCTTGTCTCTGCAACAACAGCAGAGGATGGAAATGAACAACTGGCAGCCTTGTTCTCTGCAACAACAGCAAAGGATGGAAATGAACAACTGGCAGCCTTGTTCTCTGCAACAACAGCAGAGGATGGAAATGAACAACTGGCAGCCTTGTTCTCTGCAACAACAGCAGAGGATGGAACTGAACAACTGGCAGCCTTGTTCTCTGCAACAACAGCAGAGGATGGAACTGAACAACTGACAGCCTTGTTCTCTGCAACAACAGCAGAGGATGGAACTGAACAACTGGCAGCCTTGTTCTCTGCAACAACAGCAGAGGATGGAAATGAACGACTGGCAGCCTTGTTCTCTGCAACAACAGCAAAGGATGGAAATGAACGACTGGCAGCCTTTTTCTCTGCAACAACAGCAAAGGATGGAAATGAACGACTGGCAGCCTTGTTCTCTGCAACAACAGCAAAGGATGGAAATGAATAACTGGCAGCCTTGTCTCTCTGTCACCCCTACTCAGCGTGCTCTATTCTATGGCCCACACGCCTCTTTCTGTCACCCCTACTCAGCGTGCTCTATTCTATGGCCCACACACCTCTCTCTGTCACCCCTACTCAGCCCTCCTCTGCAACAACAGCAGAGGATGGAAATGAACGACTGGCAGCCTTGTTCTCTGCAACAACAGCCGAAGATTGAACTGAACAACTGGCAGCCTTGTTCTCTGCAACAACAGCAGAGGATGGAAATTAACAACTGGCAGCCTTGTTCTCTGCAACAACAGCAGAGGATGGAAATGAACAACTGGCAGCCTTGTTCTCTGCAACAACAGCAAAGGATGGAAATGAACGACTGGCAGCCTTGTTCTCTGCAACAACAGCAGAGGATGGAAATGAACGACTGGCAGCCTTGTTCTCTGCAACAACAGCAAAGGATGGAAATGAACGACTGGCAGCCTTGTCTCTCTGTCACCCCTACTCAGCGTGCTCTATTCTATGGCCCACACACCTCTCTCTGTCACCCCTACTCAGCCCTCCTCTGCAACAACAGCAGAGGATGGAAATGAACGACTGGCAGCCTTGTTCTCTGCAATAACAGCCGAAGATTGAACTGAACAACTGGCTGCCTTGTTCTCTGCAACAACAGCAGAGGATGGAAATTAACAACTGGCAGCCTTGTTCTCTGCAACAACAGCCGCAGATTGAACTGAACAACTGGCAGCCTTGTTCTCTGCAACAACAGCAGAGGATGGAACTGAACAACTGGCAGCCTTGTTCTCTGCAACAACACAGAAGATTGAACTGAACAACTGGCAGCCTTGTTATCTGCAACAACAGCAGAGGATGGAACTGAACAACTGGCAGCCTTGTTCTCTGCAACAACAGCAGAAGATTGAACTGAACAACTGGCAGCCTTGTTCTCTGCAACAACAGCAGAGGATGGAACTGAACAACTGGCAGCCTTGTTCTCTGCAACAACAGCAGAAGATTGAACTGAACAACTGGCAGCCTTGTTCTCTGCAACAACAGCAGAAGATTGAACTGAACAACTGGCAGCCTTGTTCTCTGCAACAACAGCAGAGGATGGAAATGAACAACTGGCAGCCTTGTTCTCTGCAACAACAGCAAAGGATGGAAATGAACGACTGGCAGCCTTGTTCTCTGCAACAACAGCAGAGGATGGAAATGAACGACTGGCAGCCTTGTTCTCTGCAACAACAGCAAAGGATGGAAATGAACGACTGGCAGCCTTGTTCTCTGCAACAACAGCAGAGGATGGAAATTAACAACTGGCAGCCTTGTTCTCTGCAACAACAGCCGAAGATTGAACTGAACAACTGGCAGCCTTGTTCTCTGCAACAACAGCAGAGGATGGAACTGAACAACTGGCAGCCTTGTTCACTGCAACAACAGCAGAAGATTGAACTGAACAACTGGCAGCCTTGTTATCTGCAACAACAGCAGAGGATGGAAATGAACAACTGGCAGCCTTGTTCTCTGCAACAACAGCAGAAGATTGAACTGAACAACTGGCAGCCTTGTTCTCTGCAACAACAGCAGAGGATGGAACTGAACAACTGGCAGCCTTGTTCTCTGCAACAACAGCAAAGGATGGAAATGAACGACTGGCAGCCTTGTTCTCTGCAACAACAGCAGAGGATGGAAATGAACAAATGGCAGCCTTGTTCTCTGCAACAACAGCAAAGGATGGAAATGAACGACTGGCAGCCTTGTTCTCTGCAACAACAGCAGAGGATGGAAATGAACGACTGGCAGCCTTGTTCTCTGCAACAACAGCAAAGGATGGAAATGAACGACTGGCAGCCTTGTTCTCTGCAACAACAGCAGAGGATGGAACTGAACGACTGGCAGCCTTGTTCTCTGCAACAACAGCAGAGGATGGAAATGAACAACTGGCAGCCTTGTTCTCTGCAACAACAGCAGAAGATTGAAATGAACAACTGGCAGCCTTGTTCTCTGCAACAACAGCAGAAGATTGAAATGAACAACTGGCAGCCTTGTTCTCTGCAACAACAGCAGAAGATTGAAATTAACAACTGGCAGCCTTGTTCTCTGCAACAACAGCAGAAGATTGAACTGAACAACTGACAGCCTTGTTCTCTGCAACAACAGCAGAGGGTGGAACTGAACAACTGGCAGCCTTGTTCTCTGCAACAACAGCAGAAGATTGAACTGAACAACTGGCAGCCTTGTTCTCTGCAACAGCTGTCATCACTCTAATTTGCTACTATAATGTGTCAATCATGCTCAGGGAAATTAAACGCTAGGTGATTACAGTTTCAGGAGAGTGCATCAGCCTTCACCTAAAGCCGCTGTCGAATAATGATTATAGATCTGATCTAATATTAGGTGTGTGTGTGTTACTGTGCTCGGTGTGTACTACTGTGTGTGTGTTACTGTGCTCGGTGTGTACTACTGTGTGTGTGTGTGTGGCAGTGTTCAGCTGCTGATTAGGATTCTGCTCCTGTCTCCCAGCTCAACACTGCCCTCTGTATCTCCAGCCGCCACTGCCAAGTCTGCCGTTACCACGGCAACCCAGGGCCCAGCCAGCCAGCGAATGAGAAGCGCTCTGTGTGGTAAACATGTACGGCTGCCCCCCACTGGCCAACCTGAGAAGTTCAGAATCAGAACTACATGTTTGTGGCCTAAATCTCAGACACTATTATTGGTCAAAATAAAACTGATGCACCACGGATTCAGTTAATTCAATCATTTATTTAAAGTCAAGCCTTAAAATGTGCATTTGATATAATTACACAACCAAGGTTATATCAAATAAAATACAAGTGTAGACTTCACTGTGAAATGCGTACTTACGAGCCCTTTCCCAACAATTCAGTTAAAAAGTAATCAAATTGACAAATGGATAAAAAGAAAATAGCAACACAATCAAATAACAATAACGAGGCTATTCACAGGCTATATACAAGGAGTACTGGTACCGAGTCAGTGTACTGGGGTATGAGGTAGTTGGGGTGATTGATTGAGGTAATATGTACATGTAGGTTTGGTTAGGTGATTGATTGATTGAAGGACTATGTACATGTAGGCAGGAGGTGAAAAACAGAAAGTTCGGGTAGTCATAACTGTTCAGCAGTCTTATGACTTTGGGGTAGGAGCTGTTCAGGAGCCTTCTGGTCCCAAACATGGTGCTCCAGTACCGCTTGCCGTGTGGTAGCAGAGAGAAGACTGTAACTTGTGTGGCTGGAGTCTTTGACAATTTTTAGGGCCTACCCCTGACACCGCCTGGTATAGAGGTCCTGGATGACAGGGAGCTCGGCCCCAGTGATGTACTGGGTTGTACTTACTACCCTCTGTAGTGCCTTGCGGTTGGAGGCCGAGCAGTTGTCAACCCAAACTTTGATGCAGACAGTCAAGATCCTCTCAATGGTGCAGCTGTATAACTCTGAGGGCTCTGAGGGCTCATGTCAAATCTGTTCAGCCTCCTGTGTGGGAAGAGGCGTTGTCGTGGCCTCTTCACGACTGTGTTGGAGTGTTTGGACCATAATAGGTCCTTAGTGATGTGGACACCGAGGAACTTGAAGCTCTCGACCCGCTCCACTACAGTCGGGTCTATTTGCTGGGTCTTATTGAATGTAACAAAAAGCACTATTTCCCAGAACAGAGCGAGTTACAGTGGGGACCACACATTAGCAGACAGACAGACAGACAGGTGATGATTAACACTGTGCTTACATATGATCCCTAAATTACAGCTGGGAAACACACAACAATCAGAGTCAGAGGACTGGCCTGGGAAATGTAGCTGCTGGGAAACACACAACAATCAGAGCCAGAGGACTGGCCTGGGAAAACTTTAATGTAGCTGCTGGGAAACACACAACAATCAGAGTCAGAGGACTGGCCTGGGAACACTAATGTAGCTGCTGGGAAACACACAACAGAGTCAGAGGACTGGCCTGGGAAATGTAGCTGCTGGGAAACACACAACAATCAGAGTCAGAGGACTGGCCTGGGAACACTCTAATGTAGATGCTGGGAAACACACAACAGAGTCAGAGGACTGGCCTGGGAAATGTAGCTGCTGGGAAACACACAACAATCAGAGTCAGAGGACTGGCCTGGGAAAACTTTAATGTAGCTGCTGGGAAACACACAACAATCATAGTCAGAGGACTGGCCTGGGAACACTCTAATGTAGCTGCTGGGAAACACAGTACTGGGTAATTACTGTTACCACAACCATGTGTAATTCACCTAAGATAAACCAGGCAAAACAAACACGACCAGTAATAACTAAACAAATGAAAAGGTTCATCTATTAATACAAGTCTGAAGTGGCCTATTATCCTCGTTTCCTTTCCTAGATGTAAGTACCTAACATGGTAGTGTGTGATGAGTGTCTTTAGTATTATTATGAATATAATGAACCTTTAATTAGCAGGCCCCATTGAGATGTGTGAGGGTAGTAGGTACTCTATAGTAGGTGGTGGGAGAGTGTGAGGACAGTGTGACGCCAAACAGTGGGGTGGTCACTCCGAGCCTCGTGGGCCTCGTGGGCGGTGTTAGTTAGTTAGGCAGTCCTCAGTGCCAGTCCTGGCTGTGTGTCTCCTCGTCTCTCAGGAGTAAGTCTTTGGCATAACTCTCCATGTTAAAAATGTTTTACCAAAGGAATCTAAATTAAACTGAATTGATTCCAACACTGGATTTGTCGTAAGAAAACAGGATAACGGTTCTGTTAAACAAAATACAGTTGACCCACAGATACCATAAAAAAGCCAACCTAACCAATTGTTTAATCGCTGTTATTTTGTGAGTTGTGGGCTTAAAAATAGTATTGAAGTTGATTCAATTTAAAATATCAAGGCAACCAGTTGCAATATAATTTCTAGTTTACTCAACACTAGATTTTAGTTAGCTCAAGATTGTTTCGTGTGTGAGGTGCACTTTTGAAAAGAGTAAAATGACAAATTCATGTTTGCTCAAGACCACGCACATCATGATCATATTTCCCAGCATGCTCTATTGTAACCCATTCATAGACGCTAACTGCTTTAGCACCTACTGACAGTAGTATCTTCAGGTCGGGGGAGTTTTAAGATCCCTGACACTCATTCAGAACATTTTTTTTTCAAATGCTAACATGCATTGGTCAAAACTGAAGTTACATTGTCAAAACTCTTCACACAGTCAGCGAAACAGAAGTGTATGTGGTCCAAGCTGTGAATCATTTTTCATTGCTTTCACACAAAATGCTTTCGATGACCACATTCTCCGAAATCCATGAGCTCTTTTCTCATTCATAATCCACCACCTGCTAAACTATATACACTGCTCAAAAAAATAAAGGGAACACTTAAACAACACAATGTAACTCCAAGTCAATCACACTTCTGTGAAATCAAACTGTCCACTTAGGAAGCAACACTGATTGACAATAAATTTCACATGCTGTTGTGCAAATGGAATAGACAAAAGGTGGAAATTATAGGCAATTAGCAAGACACCCCCCAAAACAGGAGTGATTCTGCAGGTGGTGACCACAGACCACTTCTCAGTTCCTATGCTTCCTGGCTGATGTTTTGGTCACTTTTGAATGCTGGCGGTGCTCTCACTCTAGTGGTAGCATGAGACAGAGTCTACAACCCACACAAGTGGCTCAGGTAGTGCAGTTCATCCAGGACGGCACATCAATGCGAACTGTGGCAAAAAGGTTTGCTGTGTCTGTCAGCGTAGTGTCCAGAGCATGCAGGCGCTACCAGGAGACAGGCCAGTACATCAGGAGACGTGGAGGAGGCCGTAGGAGGGCAACAACCCAGCAGCAGGACCGCTACCTACAAAGGAGAGGAAGACAGGTTGGTGGGGAAAGAAGAGTGGAAGGGAGAGGGAGATTGTGTGGAGGACAAAGGAGAGGAAGACAGGTTGGTGGGGAGAGAAGAGTGGAAGGGAGAGGGAGATTGTGTGGAGGACAAAGGAGAGGAAGACAGGTTGGTGGGGAGAGAAGAGTGGAAGGGAGAGGGAGATTGTGTGGAGGACAAAGGAGAGGAAGACAGGTTGGTGGGGAGAGATGAGTGGAAGGGAGAGGGAGATTGTGTGGAGGACAAAGGAGAGGAAGACAGGTTGGTGGGGAGAGAAGAGTGGCAGGGAGAGGTAGATTGTGTGGAGGACAAAGGAGAGGAAGACAGGTTGGTGGGGAGAGAAGAGTGGCAGGGAGAGGGAGAATGTGTGGAGGACAAAGGAGATGAAGACCAAGAGCGGTGGTCTTTGATGAGATAAGGGCCACAATTATTGACCATGTTGTAAACCATGGTCTCTCTTTGAGAGAGGCTGGTTTAAGGGTGGAACCAAATCTGCAGCGTTCAACAGTTGTATCAATAGTACACATTTTCAACAGGTGAGATGTGCATCCTTCAATGACAAATGAACTAGTTATTGCAGTACAATACAGTATGTTCACATTTTTACATATATTGACATTTTGAAATATATTGCTTGTTTTGTGTTTTTCAGTAGGATCCAAAGGTTGCCTCCCTCAGGAGGGAGAGGCAGAATATTATCAGATGTGCAGGAAATTGCCATTGTTGACATGGTAATTGGCAACAATACAATAAAACTGCGGGAAATTCAGGACAGAGTGCTGGCAGACAATATCACTTTTGGGAATGTGAAAACGGTCAGCACAACAACAATTACCAGAGTCCTAGAGAAACTAAGGATGAAGAGGTTGTACACTGTACCCTTTGAGGGAAAAAGTGAACGTGTGAAAGAACTCTGGTATCAATAAATGTAAAACTGTGGATTTACTGTATTACTGTATTAGGTAGTACTGGAGATGGAAGCCAGGCAAACTGCACATACATTCATCTTTGTGGATGCAGCTGGATTCAACCTGGCAAAAACACACCGCAGTGGAAGAAATGTGATTGGACAGAGAGCAACCATGGATGTCCCAGGCCAGAGAGGAGCTAACATCACAATGTGTGCAGCACTGTCCAATGATGGTGTGCTGTTACACAAATACCTCATTGGCCCCTACAATACAGAGAGGCTCATTTATTTTCTGGATGACCTGCATAATCGACTTGTGTCAGCGGAGGAGAGAGGGGAAAGAAACTCCCCTACCTTCGTTGTTTTGTGGGATAATGTGGCATTCCACCACTTTGCTGCACATCCCAGGATGTCAGTAGTATTCCTGCCTCCATAATCCCCCTTCCTAAAGCCCATAGAGGAGTTTTTCTCTGCGTGGAGGTGGAAGGTGACCACCATCCACATGACCAGATGTCCTTACTGGATGTGGGGTGTGGAGACACTTCTCCAGAAGATACTTTCCAAGATGCATCGCCATGATGCATCTTGGAAAGTGATGTTGATGAGAACTTCTGGCCAAATGCAGGAGAGAGGGAGAACTAGAATCCTCACAGTACTGTACAGTATGAGTGTTATACTATACATGTTGATGAGAACTAGAATCCTCACAGTACTGTACAGTATGAGTGTTATACTATACATGTTGATGAGAACTAGAACCCTCACAGTACTGTACAGTATGAGTGATTATACTATACATGTTGATGAGAACTAGAACCCCCACAGTACTGTACAGTATGAGTGTTATACTATACATGTTGACGAGAACTAGATCCCTCACAGTACTGTACAGTATGAGTGATTATACAATACATGTTGATGAGAACTAGAACCCTCACAGTACTGTATAGTATGAGTGATTATACTATACATGTTGATGAGAACTAGAACCCTCACAGTACTGTACAGTATGAGTGATTATATTATACATGTTGATGAGAAATAGAACCCCCACAGCACTGTACAGTATGAGTGATTATATTATACATGTTGATGAGAACTAGAACCCCCACAGTACTGTACAGTATGAGTAATATACTATACATGTTGATGAGAACTAGAACCCCCACAGTACTGTACAGTATGAGTGATTATATTATACATGTTGATGAGAACTAGAACCCTCACAGTACTGTATAGTATAAGTGTTTATATTATACATGTTGATGAGAACTAGAACCCTCACAGTACTGTACAGTATGAGTGATTATATTATACATGTTGATGAGAACTAGAACCCCCACAGTACTGTACAGTATGAGTGATTATATTATACATGTTGATGAGAACTAGAACCCCCACAGTACTGTACAGTATGAGTGATTATATTATACATGTTGATGAGAACTAGAACCCTCACAGTACTGTACAGTATGAGTGATTATACTATACATGTTGATGAGAACTAGAACCCTCACAGTACTGTACAGTATGAGTGTTATACAATACATGTTGATGAGAACTAGAACCCTCACAGTACTGTACAGTATGAGTGATTATATTATACATGTTGATGAGAACTAGAACCCCCACAGTACTGTACAGTATGAGTGATTATATTATACATGTTGATGAGAACTAGAACCCTCACAGTACTGTACAGTATGAGAGATTATATTATACATGTTGATGAGAACTAGAACCCTCACAGTACTGTACAGTATGAGTGATTATATTATACATGTTGATGAGAACTAGAACCCCCACAGTACTGTAGAGTATGAGTGTTATACTATACATGTTGATGAGAACTAGAACCCTCACAGTACTGTACAGTATGAGTGTTATACAATACATGTTGATGAGAACTAGAACCCTCACAGTACTGTACAGTATGAGTGATTATATTATACATGTTGATGAGAAATAGAACCCCCACAGTACTATACAGTATGAGTGTTATACTATACATGTTAATGAGAACTAGAACCCCCACAGTACTGTACAGTATGAGTGATTTTACAGTACATGTTGATGTTTTTAAAAAATATATTATTGCAGGCCTGGAATTTCATGAATTTGTTTTTTGTTTAAACTTTTTCCTTTTCACAATTAAATTACTATATGCAAAGATATCGAAAAAATGAAGGCTATTGAAGCAAATTGCTGCATTTGTGAATCATTCTTGCTACATACACTTTAGTACAGTCAAAGTGAAAAGGTGTTATTCTTATTCTATAATGAAATACTGATTTATGTGAAAAATCATTCAAACTTCAAAGAGAAAAGTTGATAATTTATGTAATGCTCCCTGTTAGTGTTTTGAGGTCAGTGTGTTATGAGTGACAACGTATGCTTTCTGAGTGAGAATCGTTGCCAGTGTTCTGGTCAAACGAGCTTATTTTGAGACATGTATGAAGTGTTTTGGTGGTTTGAGTGAGTTTTGAAGGTGAGATTAACTGTTTGACCAAGATGCATGTTGGTAATGCAGACCGTGAAGAGTTTTGAAAAAGTGGCTTCAGTATTGACCGATGGTTGTTAGCAACTGAAGAGGTTTTGGAAACATAAGGAATGTACCTTTCATATCAGTGAGAAAAAAAAAGTTAAATAAGTACAGTGTTAGTGTTTCCAGACGGCCATATCTGCATGTTACATTGCTTGTTTACGGAAGATATCTAGCGTGCTCCAAACACCTGTGTGTAAGCGTAACTGGGCACAGATGTCAGTTCAACGTTTAGTTTTGATTTACATTTGGTTGAGTTGTCAACTAATGTGAATTCAACGTGAAATCAACCAAAAATATCACCCTGTCATTGGATTTAGCTTTGAAGCTGGGTGAAACCCCCCCCAAAATTCTTACGTTTTAACTTTTTTCAAATACAATCAGTTATCCACGTTGATTCAATGTCCTCACATCATTTTGGGGTTGAAATGATGTGGAAACAAAGTTGATACAACCATTTTTTTCCCCCCGTGGGGTAGTTGGAGGCACCTACAGCTTGCGGATCTGTGCAAAACTGCGACAGTAAGTGTATCTTTGCCATTTGAAAGAATGTTTGATATAATATGTTTGATATGTGCTGATATGAAAGATAATGGACATATCAGCATACGTTTTGAAAACTGGTTTGAAAGTGATGATTATTGATGTTTCTTAACATTAAAACAGTGTCGAAATTGTAGTTCATATTGAGCCAACCGTGGACGAATATAACCACTGAAAACTCTACGTACTGAGAAGGCTTTTCGAGAGCTAGCTATATTGCAGGTTGAATTTGGCATGTACATTGATTGGTTTATTAATCTTATGCTGCACAAAGATACATTTTTACATACATTTTTCTAAACTAATCCAATATGTTACTGTTCCAGTTTAGATTTGTAACGTTCATCTAAGTCGTTCTCCTCCTCAGACGAGGAGGAGCAAGGATCGGACCAACATGCAGCGAGGTATGTAGACATAATGATTTAATTAAATTGACAAGACAAACACTGACACGAAATACACTTGAATAAGCTACAAAACAAGAAACGATGTGAACAAACCTGAACGAGATAACATAACGCACGAACAGGAACGAACACATACACGAACACAAACGAAACAGTCCCGTGTGGTGCGACATACACAGACACAGGAACAATCACCCACAAACAAACGGTGAGAACAGCCTACCTTAATATGGTTCTCAATCAGAGGAAACATCAAACACCTGCCTCTAATTGAGAACCATATCAGGCAACACATTTAACCCAACATAGAAACACATAACATAGAATGCCCACCCCAACTCACGCCCTGACCAACTAAACACATACAAAAACAACAGAAAACAGGTCAGGAACGTGACAAGATTAATTAGGGGTTCTCATTAAATCATCTTCCCTACCCCGGCAGTCATTCCAAACGAGTCATTCTTGACTTACAAACGAAGGCTAATAACAAGACGGGAATTTCATAGCAAGAGGGCTCACAATGAGCGTTCATACCAACATTCAAATCTCTAGAAGACTAGGGGCAAGTCATAGCCGGAAATGTTTCGATCTGAGATTCAGCAGTAAATACATCTTAACCCTTCAGGTTGAAACACACATCACCCATAATGTTTGCACCAAGGTGACGAGCGTGGGATACGGCTCGAAACACACATCACCCATAATGTTTGCACCAAGGTGACGAGCGTGGGATACGGCTCGAAAACATACATCACCCATAATGTTTGCACCAAGGTGACGAGCGTGGGATACGGCTCGAAACACACATCACCCATAATGTTTGCACCAAGGTGACGAGCGTGGGATACGGCTCGAAACACACATCACCCATAATGTTTGCACCAAGGTGACGAGCGTGGGATACGGCTCGAAACACACATCACCCATAATGTTTGCACCAAGGTGACGAGCGTGGGATACGGCTCGAAAACACACATCACCCATAATGTTTGCACCAAGGTGACGAGCGTGGGATACGGCTCGAAACACACATCACCCATAATGTTTGCACCAAGGTGACGAGCGTGGGATACGGCTCGAAACACACATCACCCATAATGTTTGCACCAAGGTGACGAGCGTGGGATACGGCTCGAAAACATACATCACTCAGTGGAAGGACGGAAGATGTCGCTCTTCTCCTAATTATCCCATCTGGAATGATAAATCGAGAAGATTTGCTGCAGTAGTTTTTAATTAAACTGCCTTTTTTATCCTCATGCTATGCTAGCTAATGCTTAAGCAGCCCATTGGATTCCACAACACTTCCAGTAGGTTCTCTCCCCAACGCTAGGCTTCGCAATTTCATGGAATCGAATGGGTTGCTCATGTCCAAGTCATAGTTAAGAGCGCACAAGGGAGAGTGGGTTCATGCTCACGTCTGTTGCCATCACATATTCTCCCTACAATACAGTAGTCTATATGGTTGAACAGTCTGTTGCTATGAGAAATTGTAGGTTTGGAGGAACACAGAGTGCTTCTGTTCTGACTAGGCTGTTAGATGTATTTATTTGTTTAGGTCAGTCATTGTCATCTGTGTGGTCTGTTATCACCTCTACAGTCACTAGTCCAATCTGTCTACTCTGAGGCTTTGTCTACTGCTCACTGTGCCAGGTGCCAAAAAGTTCAGAGGCCAAGTAATATTGTATTTCCCCTCAGCAATTCAAAATAATAGAGACAGAGAAGGAACTGGAAATGCTGCTTCCTAAACACTCAAATCAATTGTTTCAGCCTACTACTGTGTGTCTAGCGATCCTGTCAGTCAGCATGGGATGATGATAGTTCACTCTCCAGTATAAAACACACAGACACGTTTATTGCCAATCCATTAACTGCCAACCTATGCGGCCTCTACCAGCCCAGCAATCAGTGTGGCATAGATGGGGAGGAAAAACAGCAATCAAACCCTTAATAATCCCAGTACACAGTAAGACACACCCCACCCATGACAACCTTCATCTCTGTCCGTTCTAACCCCTCCCTACCTGGGGTATCCAAGGAGCCAGGCCTCCCTGGAGCACCCATTTTTCTTTTGAACTTGAATCCCCCATATCACCACCTACCACCTCTATACCTACTGCCATTCACAGCCCAGAACTGTAGACAAGACAGAAAAACAGAAAACAGCGCGAGCATAGGGGGCGGACCTGGCCCAGTTTTCCAACGCTGAGCTGCTGAGTCAGAGAGAGCAATGCATGATGGGAGAGGGTGTAAGAGGAGGAGTCACACACAAACAAACACACACACACTGACGCACACACACTGAGGCAGGAAAAGGCAGTGTTACGCTCAAAAGCACTGCATCTGCTCACTGCTAAATATAGCCAGAGGAACCCAGGCTTACTGCTCCCATTGCTCTGTGTCACTGGCTGAATAGGGCAGGGAGGAGGGGAAGGAACTGAGAGAGAAAGGAAAAAAGGGAGAGAAAGAACAGAAGTGCGAGGGTGGAAAGAGAAGGGGAAAGAGTGAATGAGAGAGCTGGTGGGGAAAGACAAGGGGGAAAGAGAGGGTGGAAAGGAAGGGTGAAAGAGATTGAGTGAGTGGAGAGAGAGAGGCACATAATATGACATTTGAAATTACTTTATTCTTTTGGAACTTTTGTGAGTGTAATGTTTACTGTAAAAAAACAAAACACTTTTGTTTATCTATTTCACTTGCTTTGGCAATGTAAACATATGTTTCCCATGCCAATAAAGCCCTTATACTGGAGAGGGAGAGAGATCTGTTCTGGTATGCTGATGTGGGCACTGTCCCAAATAAAAAGATAGATCCCACTTATAACTTCCTGTCCGCCTGGACCAGAATACACCAACCAACCTAGCAGACTAAACAGGGAAGGCTATTCCTGTCAAATACAAGGATACCAAACCCAATACACTCCAGATGGGGCTCCCTATTTATGGCCCTGTGGACATTTTATAGAGTAAAACCAACATAGTATTCTTATTCTGGATTTATACTCAGATACCCCTGAGCTTTAAAACACAAACAGAGCAGGCTTTCTTTATGGGTAATGTTTGACAAGACACACGGATCATAGTGTCATGCTACTTTCCAGAGAAATGTACTGGTGCCTAGGCAGCATCATACTATAGCAGTGCTATTGGAGACCATCTACATCAACCACTCCTTGTCTTTCACTGTGTTTAGCCTAATGTACTCTAGTATCCTGGTTCATATCTGCATGTGTTTAGCCTAATGTACTCTAGTATCCTGGTTCATATCTGCATGTGTTTAGCCTAATGTACTCTAGTATCCTGGTTCATATCTGCATGTGTTTAGCCTAATGTACTCTAGTATCCTGGTTCATATCTGCATGTGTTTAGCCTAATGTACTCTAGTATCCTGGTTCATATCTGCATGTGTTTAGCCTAATGTACTCTAGTATCCTGGTTCATATCTGCATGTGTTTAGCCTAATGTACTCTAGTATCCTGGTTCATATCTGCATGTGTTTAGCCTAATGTACTCTAGTATCCTGGTTCATATCTGCATGTGTTTAGCCTAATGTACTCTAGTATCCTGGTTCATATCTGCATGTGTTTAGCCTAATGTACTCTAGTATCCTGGTTCATATCTGCATGTGTTTAGCCTAATGTACTCTAGTATCCTGGTTCATATCTGCATGTGTTTAGCCTAATGTACTCTAGTATCCTGGTTCATATCTGCATGTGCTTTATACAACTCCTTTGTCATTTGTTGTTCGGCAATGGCAACTAACATGACGGAGGAGTTGGCTAAAGCACAAACTGATCTTTAAGCAGGCTATACTGTAACCAGGGCTGGGAAAGTTAACTCACTGTTCCCTCAGCAATCAGTTCTAACCCACTGCCTCTGTTAAATGTCACGCCTGCCTTGCTGTAGCACACAAAAGGACCCACTGTCATTAGTCCTTCCTCTTCTACAGGAGCCAGTGACCTGGGGCGATAAGACAGAGAAGGGATCTTAAATGATGCCCTACTCCCCACACAGAGCACTACATTTGACCACAGATGCATAGCGTGCCATTGACCGGTGACTCCTTGTCTCTTATGTGTCGCTTGCCAAGAAAAAGCTACAGTGTGTCCTGTCTGCCTTGTATGAGCTTATTTGAAATGTAACCATGGAAATTAACCTTATAGAGATGTTGATTCATGCGAAGGCCACATTAATTTAATTATGTAAAGTAAATGGACCAGTAGTGCCCTGGCTATGTGCGGTATATAGGGTGTAACCCAGCCTGAGAGAAGATGACCAGCCAACCCTACAATGGAAACATGGGAGGTTGGTAACACCTTAACTGGGGAGGGCTCGTGGTCATGGCTGGAGCAGAATGAGTGGCATTGTATTAAATACATCAAACTCATGGTTTCCATTCCATTTGCTCCGTACCGGCCATTATTATGATCCGTTCTCCCCTCAGCAGCCTCCTCTGAATGGAATATATCTGCCTGAAGGGGACTTGTCATCACTTCACAACAGATATGGAATATAACAGAAGAGAATGAGATTCCGCACTTATTAAGGCAAAGACAAGACAGGTTCAGACGGGGTCATTTGATTAAGAGTGTGAATGGTTTTGAATGAGGTGGAGAAATCCAATGAAACGGCAATGGTCCTTTTATTTAAAAAACTTTCATGCAACCATGAATTATTGAAGTTGTTCTAACCTGTACCAAGAGACTAGCACTGAAAGAGCTGAGGTACATACAGTACTGGCCTAATTTACAGACTTTTACATGTGTTAAACTCCACATGAATTAAAGTATATGGAGCACCAACCCGTACCAGAATAGCAGTTTGAACTGAAGCTCTATCTCTGTGTGTGAGATATAAGCAGCTGACAACAGGCCCCCTAGGGGAACCACGTAATGAATCTGTCACATGAATTTCCTCATTTAGCAAAAGTCAGTTGTTGTAAAGGAGCTGCTATTTAAGAAATGCCAGCGAGGCACATTTTAGGAGGGAGTAAACTATTGAACAAACGAGACAGTAGTTAGGAACTGTGTTCAACTATGCCACAACCTTCTGGGATTCGGGAAATAGTTATGGACAACACATTATTAAAAAGTGTGCAACTTCGTAGTGTCATGAGTACCAAAATGCATCCCAATGATTTCAACTAATGTCTGTAAACATTGACTCATACAGAGGTCAAGGAGATTTTTTTTTGCTTTCCAAAAAGTCCCTAAAAAAAGAGATTCATGGGTTCATGAAAGGGGCCAGGCGATGGAATTTTCTTATATCCTCAGTGTCTGGCAGACTACCTGAAGGAAGAAGCGGAAGACTGGGATGATAAACAATGGCTGACACTCTCATCCTTCACGCCAGTCAACCTGCAGCCAGCCTCGCTGTTTGAAAGCTAAAGGCCATGGAGCTTGGCAGCATAATAACCATGAACATATCAACCCTCAGACAGCAGACTGACACACAGACAGCCTCTGATCTAGGATCAGATTATTGTCTGCACAGAGAAGGTCTTTGCTCCTTGCCTTGTCACAATGGCTTCATTCTGCAGTGGCATTATGCTAGAGATCAAACCCAACCCGCCTTAAAACCCCATTATATCAGTTCACGCAAGATTCTACACAGAGAAAGGGAGAGGGAGAGAGAGAGAGAGAGAAAGAGAGAGGGAGAGGGAAAGGGAGGATGGAGAAGGAAAGAGAGAGAGAGAGAGAGAGAGAGAGAGGGGGGGGGGGGAGATAGAATGGGAGAGAGTATTTAGTTATGATGAAGACTCTTCAGCTCAAGCCTCATTGTTAATGTTCTAACACATCTAAAATGCAAATCAAGTGCAAAATACAAAGCGCTTACATCAACTAGATCACAGTGGTCTCAATCAAGTGCTATACAGTTAAGGTGGTTTGATTTGGTGTTTAAAAACAAAGTGCTCTCAAAATAGTTTTACAGTGAACTACATAATTGATGAAAATTGTTTGAGATGTGAGAACAAAAGTATGCCACCAAAATCATCAACATCAAGTTGAACAGTGAAGGCAAGTCAGGAGTAAGTTAGTGAGAGAACTTATTTGTTCCGTAGGTAGCCTAGCGGTTCGAGTGTTGGGCATGTAACTGAAAGGTTGCTGGATCGAATACCCGAGCCGACAAGGTGAGCAAAGTACTTAAGCCTAATTTGCTCCAGGGTCGCCGTACTACAATGGCTGACCCTGTAAAACAACACATTTCATTGCACCTATTCAGTGTATGTGACAATTAATAAAAAATTATTTGGCACGCCATTTTCCTCAGCTCCGTTGTCTTGCTCACTTTGAGGGTGAGGTTGTTGTCCTGGCACCACACTGCTAGGTCTCTGACCTCCTCCCTATAGTCTCATCGTTGTCGGTGATCAGGCCTACCACTGTTTTGTCGTCAGCAAACTTAATGATGGTGTTGGAGTAGTGTTTGCCAAGCAGTTGTGAGTGAACAGGTAGCACAGGAGGGGACTAAGCATGCACTCCTCAGGGGCCCCAGTGTTGAGGATCAGCGTGGCAGGCGTGTTGTTGCCTACCCTTACTACCTGACGTGGTGGCCCGTCAGGAAGTCCAGGATCCATTTGCAGAGGGAGGTGTTTAGTCCCAGGGTCCTTAGCTTATTGATGAGCTTTGTGGTCACTATGGTGTTGAACGCTGAGCTGTAGTCAATGAATAGCATTCTCATATAGGTGTTCCTTTTGTCCAGGTGTGTGGAGGGCAGTGTGGAGTGCGATTGAGATTGTGTCATCTGTGGATCTGTTGGGGCAGTATGCGAATTGGAGTGGGTCTAGGGTTTCTGGGATAATGGTGTTGATGTGAGCCATGACCAGCCTTTCAAAGCACTTCATGGCTACCGACGTAGGTGCTTATGTGATGTATGTGGTGATAAATACTGTCAATGGGTCCTGAATAAAGATATGGTATTCAATGGAATTACGACCATTGCCATACACTTTAATACAGATATAAACAATGGAGCGTTACAACCTCACAAATCTCACTGCACTCCGAGTTGAGATGCTTTGGTTGCTTTACACGCTACAGCTTTGGTGAAGATGGGATGTTGATGGCATCTGACGGCCAAATGTTAACCTGTTGAGGCTGGGGGCGCTGTTGTCACTATTTATGGTAATCTTGTAATTTTTGAAACGGCTTCCTACAAAATTCTTGATCGTACAATATGCATATTATTATTATTATTGGATAGAAAACAGTCTATAGTTTCTATAGTGGAACTAAGTGGAACAGAACCCATTCTACAGCAATTTCCCTGACATGGAGTCAGATTTCAGAAATTTTGTCCCCTGATCTGGAGTCAGTTAAAAGGCCACTGTTATTGCTATGAGTATACGGACACTGCTTACGTCTTCCCCTGGATGCCTTTACGTGATGACGATTTGAATGGGGTCGATTGCGCGTTCACAGGCACTACAAATTAAAAAACCCTGTAGCTAGTCACTCTTTTGGAGCTGCGTCATGCGCCTGGAGGACACCGACCCGCACCTGTTCCAAGCATTAGTGTTGGGAGTAATCTTTCTCCGGTCATGTTAAGACTCGTTATAGGAGTTAAAAACATCATAAGGTAGTTAATTTAAAGCGTTTTATAGCAATTTATATCCGTTTAGTGCGATTTTGGGACATTTATTTCTGAAACGCTGTGAATCGCTGGGCACGCTTCCAGTTCATGCTGAACGCAGTTGGCATTTCCACATGGCAAGAGGACAGCTTTCCACCAAAAGACGATTAGACCCAAGAAAGGATCCTTTGCCCAAGATACTGATGGAAGAACAGCTCAAAGTAGGACATTTTTATTATGATAAATCGTGTTTCTGTCGAAAAATGTTAGTGGCTTAGGACGCCATGTTTTTTGACGTAGCTTCGCTTGGCGCAAACTGTATTGAAAAGTAAGGATAATTAAAAAAATGTAATTCCGCGATTGTATTAAGAATTAAATTGTCTATCAATCGCTGTCCACCCTATATTTTTTAGTCACGTTTATGAGTATTTATGTATAAGAGTAGATCACTGTCTAATATGGCGCACGGACATTTTCTCACCAGCTGGGCTACATTTCACATTGTCTAACCATGATTTTGGTGGCTAAATATGCACATTTTCGAACAAACTGTATATGTATGTTGTAATGTGATGTTACAGGGGTGTCATCTGAAGAATTCTGAGAAGGTTAGTGAAAAAAATAATATATTTTGGCGATGTTGACGTTATCGCTCTCTTTGGCTAGAATCAATGCTGGGCTGCTATGTGCTATGTGCTATGCTAATATAACGATTTATTGTGTTTTCTCTGTAAGACACTTAGAAAATCTGAAATATTGTCTGTATTCACAGGATCTGTGTCTTTCGATTAGTGTATGCTGTGTATTTTTACGAAATGTTTGATGATTAGTAAGTAGGTAAACACGTTGCTCTATGTAGTTATTCTAGTCCATTTGTGACGGTGGGTGCAATTGTAACCTATGCCATCTACCTGAAATATGCACATTTTTCTAACAAAACCTATCCCATACCATAAATATGTTATCAGACTGTCATCTGATGAGTTTTTTTCTTGGTTAGGGGCTATAAATATCTTAGTTTAGCCGAATTGGTGATAGCTACTGGTGTTGGTGGACAAATAAAAGATGGTGGATTATGCTAATGTGTTTTTAGGTAATAGATGTACATCTTTACATATTGTGTCTTCCCTGTAAAACATTTTAAAAATCGGACATGTTGGCTGGATTCACAAGATCTGTGTCTTTCATTAGCTGTATTGGACTTTAATGTGTGAAAGTTAAATATTTTAAAAAATATATTTTTTTTGAATTTCGCGGCTCTGCCTTTTCAGTGGGGGTGGGGGGGGAGTGCCGCTAGCGGCACCCTCATCCTAGACAGGTTAATTGTGTCATTAAAAATAAATGTATCCGCTAACATAAACCTTGTAAAGTGCTAGCGGTGAACTGATGAGAGCTTGGCATAATAATTACGTTAAGCGCAAGAGCTCTTCATTAAAGCGATGACATGGCCCATATCAGCCTCCAATGGACTGCTCCAGATGACAATTGAGTCTAACATCTCACTGTGTAATATTAGACTAGATTCTTGAGTTCTGTCCTGTATTAGTCCTGTATTAGTTTACCAATATAGCTGTCTGTAGCGCGGGTAAAAAAGTATCATTCTGCGCCACCGCCCCCACCTAAGGTGAGATCAGAGAAGGGTAGATGGACTGTATCTCTCTCCATCCATTGTTCAGCAGCACCGAGCTCTAACATCTCCAGTCTTTCTCTTCAGTGTTAATTAGTGGCGGCTGCCCTGAGTACTTTAATAGGGCCTTGATGCATTGTCTGTGATGTGATATAATATCTAGACGCTTTGTCCTCTGAGCTCTGTCTTAATGAGCTTCCATTGTAATCCACACTACTGGACATCAGGACATTGGATTACTAAGGACCAGACAAGCCCATTTGAAAGATTCATAAAAGCAACCAAAGGCACTTCATAATAACATTATGAGCAGTGTCTTGTAGCGAGCGATAGTTCTCGTCTGGACAAATAAATATGCAGAAGCTTTATAAGAGTATATCTGCTGTAGACTGATAATGACCATGGATGGATTAAGAACTCCAATGAGTGCAGTAAAAAGACACAAACACTACTATGGACAATGCTATGAAACCAAGACTAATACCATCCCTAGAGAAATACTAAAATATCACAGCCTTCAACAGCAGTACGTTTACATATTCCCCTCCCTAGACTGATGTAAGACAATGCTGTCCCCCTGTTCTCTGACTTTGTGGTGTCTGTGTGTGTGTGTGTGTGTGTGTGTGTGTGTGTGTGTGTGTGTGTGTGTGTGTGTGTGTGTGTGTGTGTGTGTGTGTGTGTGTGTGTGTGTGTGTGTGTGTGTGTGTGTGTGTGTGTGTGTGTGTGTGTGTGTGTGTGTGTGTGTGTGTGTGTGTGTGTGTGTGTCACCATTGTCTTCTAAGCACTCACCAGTGAGCTCTAGGCTAGGGCCCAGTTTGGATTCTTCCTTCCTCCAAGTAATCACTCAACAGAAGGATTTGATTGGTCATGGCAAATGGTTGGAAACATTCTCTTTCCTTATCCAATCACAAACAGATCAGTGATTACCTCAAGGAAACAAGGAAGGAAGGATGCACGTTAAAGGTATCCGGACAGGAACTGTGTGAGTTGAGATTGCTCATCCTGACCTCTCTGGAGTGATGTAGAGAGCAGAGCATGAGACCTGCATGCTGATTACCCTGAAGGTAATCAGGCAAGGGTCAGATTCAGGACAGATAAAGAGTTAATAAAACATAGCAACCCACACAACCACACAACCACAGAGCTACACACACACACACACACACACACACACACACACACACACACACACACACACACACACACACACACACACACACACACACACACACACACACACACACACACACACACACACACACACAGCTTCCCACTCTCCTCTCTCTATGGGCAGGTGCTATAGACATGAGGTGTATTTTACTGCAAAGGCCCACTTGAGAGAGCTATGTGAGGTTGCTTGTACCATAAGGACTTTCCAAGGAGAGGGAAAGCTATTCAAAGTTGCCCCACACTCACTCAGTCACACTCACTCAGTCACACACACTCTCACACACACTCTCACACACACTCTCACACACACTCTCACACACACACACACACACACACACACACACACACACACACACACACACACACACACACACACACACACACACACACACACACACTCACTCACTCACTCACACTCACGGCTTTGTTATAAATGTTGTGTTTCTTTAATAATCTGACATAAAATGCTAGAAAATGATTGACACCTCATTATAACCCACTCAGTGCAACAGAAAGAGAGGACGACCACACAATCATGACCCAATGCAAACCAATTTGCACCCAACTCATTTTCACAGTGTACAAAATGATCTGTGCGTAAACAAATAGACTCTAATCTGAAGTATTAATTGAGTAAAACAGGTGTCCGTTAACAATAAGCCCACTGAATACGTGAAGAGACAGTTCATATTGGGTCTGTTGAAGAAGTCTGACATTTTCGAAAATTGACAAGGTAATACTCTTCCAAAACGTCTTTCCTTCCAAAGGGTATTGTTATTTTAAAAAGCCCATTGCTCATTCTTTCCTCTGTATTTGGTAAATGAAGTGGGGGCCTGGTCATTGAGATACCAGATGTACTGGGAACAGTGAGGGCCAGGTATGAATCTCTAAATTATATTACCGCCTGCTTCCTCTGTGGCCCTGGAGGCTAATGGAGTTTAGCCCTGCCGAGGGAAGGCTCTGATTGGTGGAGAGAGATGCTGTCTGCAGCAGGTGGAGGAGTTCAGACACTGTGACAGCTGGCGATGATGTCACAAACATCTTGAGATTAGGGGGGTTGCAGCCACACAACTTCTTCAGCACAGCTACACAGCATCCTATTGTATAAAACAACACTATGGTCCATAGACCAAGATATACAATGCATTTACTCATGGAAATACAATACAATGGCAAGACTAAAGGGTCATTCTTCAATGTCTTAAATGACTGATGATTTTGGCCACTTGAGAGAGATAAAGATAACTACTTTGAAGACTAGAGAGCATTCTGGAACCAAATGGCTACTGAGCATCACCGAGATGTGACACACACACACACACACACACACACACACACACACACACACACACACACACACACACTTAGCCTGACAAATTCTTCACCACCCGTCCTAAGAGGGTGTGTGTGTTGTGAAGGGGTGGGTGAACTGTGACCCCGAGGGCAACAAGAGTCAGATCCCAGCTGGAGCCCCACTCTACCCTGCAGGAGGAACACACACAGCGGGTGGTGGAGGAACACACACACACAGTGGGTGGTGGAGGAACACACACACAGCGGGTGGTGAAGAAACACACACACAGCGGCTGGTGGAGGAGGACACACACAGCGGCTGGTGGAGGAGCACACACACAGCGGCTGGTGGAGGAACACACACACAGCGGCTGGTGGAGGAACACACACACAGCGGGTGGTGGAGGAACACACACAGCGGCTGGTGGAGAAACAGACACACAGCAGGTGGTGGAGGAACACACGCACAGCGGGTGGTGGAGGAACACACACACAGCGGCTGGTGGAGGAGCACACACACAGCGGGTGGTGGAGGAACACACACAGCAGGTGGTGGAGGAACACACACACAGCGGGTGGTGGAGGACCACACACAGCAGGTGGTGGAGGAACACACACACAGCAGGTGGTGGAGGAACACACACACAGCGGGTGGTGGTGGAACACACACACAGCGGGTGGTGGAGGATCACACACAGCAGGTGGTGGAGGAACACACACACAGCAGGTGGTGGAGGAACACACACACAGCAGGTGGTGGAGGAACACACACACAGCGGGTGGTGGAGGAACACACACACAGCAGGTGGTGGAGGAACACACACACAGAGGGTGGTGGAGGAACACACACACAGAGGGTGGTGGAGGAACACACACACAGTGGGTGGTGGAGGAACACACACACAGCGGGTGGTGGAGGAACACACACACAGCAGGTGGTGGAGGAACACACACACAGAGGGTGGTGGAGGAACACACACACAGAGGGTGGTGGAGGAACACACACAGCGGGTGGTGGTGGAACACACACAGCGGGTGGTGGAGGAACACACACAGCGGGTGGTGGAGGAACACACGCAGCGGGTGGTGGAGGAACACACACACAGAGGGTGGTGGAGGAACACACACACAGAGGGTGGTGGAGGAACACACACACAGCGGGTGGTGGGGGAAAACACACACAGCGGGTGGTGGAGGAACACACGCAGCAGGTGGTGGAGGAACACACACAGAGGGTGGTGGACTAAACATGCACAGGGACAGTACACTGCAGACACACTCAAGAGAAAATGCCATTGCCAGTCTCTTTCTTTAAAATATTGCCCAATTGTAACGTCTTCCGTCGGTAGAAGGAGAGGAGGACCAAAGCGCAGCGTGGTACGTATCCATATTTATTAGAATACTAATCAATTATGAACAAAAACAATAAACAGAAGAAAACCCAACGAAGCTACAGTCCTGAACTAGAGAACATGGAAAACATGAACGCACGAACAGGAACAATCACCCACAAACCAACAGTGAAAACAGGCTACCTTAATATGGTTCCCAATCAGAGACAATGACAAACACCTGCCTCTGATTGAGAACCATATTAGGCCAAACAACAAACCCAACATAGAAACACAAAACATAGAATGCCCACCCAGCTCACGTCCTGACCAACACTAAAACAAGGAAAACACAAATTAACTATGGTCAGAACGTGACACCAATATTATCTGTAATTCAAAAGGAACTCGTAAATCTGAGCTATCTTTTTTGCAGGTGGATGGTAACAGTTGAATAAGATGAGATAAAATAAGAAACCCGAATGTCATGAACTCAGAAAGAGGGCAATACACTGCAATAAATTAGTATTCCATACACCTGCATTGTAAAACACAGTGCATTATCTCATCCAGGAACAGAATGAGACAATGCATAAACTAACTCTAGTGTTACAAGATCTATCTGCATGACAAACTATTATTCATAACTCACGTTTCTCCCTCATTATAAAGCTTCCTCAGTGCAGTGTTCTCCCTCACTATAAAGCTTCCTCAGTGCAGTGTTCTCCCTCACTATAAAGCTTCCTCAGTGCAGTGTTCTCCCTCACTATAAAGCTTCCTCAGTGCAGTGTTCTCCCTCACTATAAAGCTTCCTCAGTGCAGTGTTCTCCCTCACTATAAAGCTTCCTCAGTGCAGTGTTCTCCCTCACTATAAAGCTTCCTCAGTGCAGTGTTCTCCCTCACTATAAAGCTTCCTCAGTGCAGTGTTCTCCCTCACTATAAAGCTTCCTCAGTGCAGTGTTCTCCCTTACTATAAAGCTTCCTCAGTGCAGTGTTCTCCCTCAGTACACTCTCTCTCTTGTCTTCCTTCCTTTCCTCCCCTCCTTCCTCGCTCTCTCCATCTCTGCCACCATATGGGTCTGTCTACTCTAGGTGAGGTCAGGACATGATGTGTGCTGTGATTTAGGCCAGGGGAGCAGTGCTGGGCTGTGCTGTACGGTATCTGACTGGGGAGTGTAGATCACAGTGTACCTGTCTCATGGCTGGAGGAATGTACTGAGTGGACAGTTCCTCATCTGCTACTGCTCTAATGACGACTGCTGCTAGCTCTGTCTGTGGCTCAGTCTCTGTCTCAGACCCAGAGTTAGGGGAGGGAGAGGAAAGGATAAGAGGAGTAGAGGAAAGGAAAAAGGGAGTAGAGACACTGGGTAAGAAAAAGTCACCAAACCCTCACCCACCTTGCCTCACCCCCTCAACAGTGCCAAATTATACCCACCTCTACTTCACCCCCCCCCCCCCCAGGTACCCTCTTTCCCTTTTTGTCCTTTCTTTCCTCAGAATTGCCAGATGCTGATGCAGCCAAGGTCACACCTCTCCTCTCTCCTTTCCCCTCCATTGTCCCCTACCTTCATAAGTCTCTTATCTCTCCCCTCTCCTCTCCTCTCTCCTTTCCCCTACCTTCATCTATCTCTTACCTCTCTCCTTTCCCCTCCCTTGTCCCCTACCTTCATCTGTGTCTTACCTCTCTCCTCCAGGACACAGAGGGTTGCACAAACAGCCCTGTCCCCCTTCTTTTAACATGATTCAGAAAGCTACATCTGTAGCCAATCAAAAGACAGTTCTAAAAATATACTTCGGGTTTGTTTTCATGTTCAAAATAACTGTCTAAAGAACAACGTTAGAGTTAGATTTGATTACGCAATTTACAGTGGCCCTACTCACTGATTAGAGACCTTAGTTCCTTTAAATAACTTAAAATAAGGCTCTAAGTTAAGAACGCCGTCTAATCCAATATTCTGAAAGCAGAAACATTGTTTTCAAGTCCATATGAAACAAAGCATATCATTATCAGTGTGATTGTATGACAGCTTCACAGAAGAAAAATACATACTTGACTGGAAAGAGTTACACAATCACCTCAATATACCTCAAAGTGGGTTTTAAAGTAACTGTCCAGCGAAAATCTCACAAGTTCATATTCTGTTAACTCATACCCAAATAATGTTGTTCACTCATCCTATACTCGTATTTGTGGACAAAGCATAAATTAGAGAAAACCCCCCACCTCAAACAGACAGTTTAAAAAATGCTTGCTATTACCTCATAGTGGATGAGTTCATATTCCTTAAAAGAGGATGAGCTGGCCAATCAGTGGTCTACTTGCATGAATATTTATGACCTGTTTACGCCCAAACCATTCTGTTGTTGGGGTACGCCAACACCATTCCAACAAAGAAAATCTGCTTTTTGACATACTTAGTTTTCCTTCCAAAATATATTATTATTTCACTCATATTGTAATTAACTATAGGTCATAGTTCATAGAAATCTGGAAACACTGGACAGTTATTTAAACAAACAGCCAGAGTCAAATTGTCTCTATGGAAGCTCTGATTTTGATTAAATTATTGGAGAGATCAAGAAGGATCAAGAGAATCTTCGTCCACAGTTAGTAGCGAAAAGTGAGTATAAAATTATATCAGAATAGAGTGTGTGTGGACTGTAGGAAAATAACCATTGATATGATAGGGGGAGACATCTGTCAGATGAAGGTGGATTTGTGTTGGAGAGCAGGCCAAGGTACTGTAGGGAAATATGGGCCCTTCGGAATGACTCATTTGATATTATTATTCAACCCATTATTCAGTGGTCATCATCATCAAAGAGCTCGTCACACGTCAGCTTCCATTCTCAGCACTGCCTGAAGAAGAGTTTTGTAGTCGAAACGTGTTGCAGTTATGCACCCTGATGTCTTGTAAACAGATCTTATCTGATCTGCTCCTACTTACATGTATTATTTGTGTATATTATCTAAATAGTTCACTAGTTGTTACATCATCCCCCCAAAAAAACACTACTTGTTTTCTTCTATCATTACAGACCTGGAATATACACAGACACGCACGCACGCACGCACGCACGCACGCACGCACGCACGCACGCACGCACGCACACGCACACACACACACACACACACACACACACACACACACACACACACACACACACACACACACACACACACACACACACACACACACACACACATAGCGTAAACTATAGTCAGGTTGACCTAATAGGAGTAGGCCATAGAATCAGGATGTAGAACAAACTATGTGTGTAGATGTTCAGTTACAACAGAACAGTATTGTTTCATACCTGTTTCAACACTGAACATACAGTAACTCTATCTGAAGTGTTTCATTTCCGTTTGGCAAGCACTGATATACTTAAGCAATTGTTCAATGGTGTTATCTGATACTATGGGCTACTTTATGTAATTGAGAGGGAGAGACAGATGGAGTGATAGAGCATGATAGAAAGTAGAATTAAACGCAACAGAACATTCTACTGTCTACACTCAGTTTGATGTTTTTATAAAGTTTGTTTTCATTAAATCGTTTTTAATCATAAATAAAGTTGTTACTGCTACGGATTCCGTGACGCGGTTAGCCTTTAAGCTGGGACCGGCAGTTTGTTTTCGGGATTCCTGTGAAGTAGCAGTTAGCTGCAAGCCATCATGAAAACGGAGCAGGCTAATGCTAGCAGTGCTAGCCCACCAGTGTTTTTATCCACGGCTGGGCACAAATGCTTTAGGTGTGAGATGGTTTCCACACAATTACAAGATGAAGATAAGGTGGAATTGAACAATAGACAGAGATTTGTCTGCCCTAAATGCACCACTATCAAGCAGCTTAGAGAAGAGATCCTCCGGCTGCTAGCTCGGCTACGAGAAAAGGATAACCTGCTTTCTAAGTACAGCGAACTTGCTGTAGCCCAGGCAAACCCGAATCTCAGTTATAAATGCCTCCTATTGCAAAACTGTCTGAGTCGGGCGACGTTGATCTGTCCCAATCCAACGGACAGATGTTCAGCTCAACTCCGCGGCCCATGGGACACTGGACACTCGCAAGGCATAGGAGATCAGGGAGGCAGTCTGGCCACCCTTCATATTTCCAAGAAGATCCGATCCAGCTATCAAACAGCTTTGGCCCACTTGAGATGGACCTACTAGCCCCGGGAGTCAGCACCTCCTGGGGGAGGGTGCCACTGGGCGGCTGCCTATGGCCACCATAGACAGAAAGGTCTTAGGCCATCTTCCACCTTCCTAGGGTTTTCCGACAACATCCACAATTGCGAAGAGTCAGGCTAGACTGGCTCGAAACCTCCATCCCCCCTGCCCGAGGCAGTCCCCTCCCGCTCCCCCTCTTCCTTCCCCATCGGATTCCACCATGGCCACCGTCATTGTGGGAAGCACGATGATGAGAGATTGGGCCTGCCTACGGTCTGTGGACCGACCAAGGTCCACTGTCACCCAGGAGACTGTGTCCATGAAATCAACTCTGTCCTGCCCAAGGTTCTGGCCAACTACACCAATATTGACACCATTGCCACTCACGTGGGTTTTAACGACCTTCGCTTTAGCCGTTCTGTGGGAGGACTACAAACATGTTTTATACACCTCGCTAGCACAGGGAAGAGGATAGTTATCTCTGGCCCCCTCCCATGCTATCGAAGGGGTTCGGAACTTTTCAGCCGACTCGTTGCCCTGAGACTTTGCAACGTCAGGAATGTCACCTTTTGCGACAACTTTGATTTGCTGTAGGAGCAACCAGCACTTTTAAAAAGAGACAGGATTCACCCTAACTGCAGCGGTTCCGGGATTATTTTCAGCAACATGGGAAACTGTTTTACATACTGCTGGACAGGCTCTGGTAGTGCTCCAGTCCTCCCTGTCAGAATAACAACAACGGACATGGAAAGAATATCAACTCCCGTAGAAATGGCAGAATGAGAGTAATCTAATTTATGTTCCCCTATCTCCACCTTCTAGTGAGTTTATATCCTACCATCCTGACAGATTGGAGACTGTCAGAAAACACGGTTTACAACATTAATAATTTGGTTGGTATTACATAGGTTACCTTGAGGCAGATGCCCCAGGGGCAGAGTGGCACACACTCATTTAATATGGCACTTTTAAATGTTAGAGCAATCCCTAGTAAAATCTTTCTTGTGAGTGACCTCATTACTGAGTGCAAAGCTGATTGCATGTTTCTCACTGAAACATGACTGTCTTCAGACTGTAGTGCTGTTTTTATTAAAGCCTCCCCACCGGACTAAAGCTTTTCATACTCTATCAGAAAAGGGAAAAATGGGGTGAGGGAACAGCCTCTATTTTTTCTAATGCTCTCAGCTGTAAGGACATTTCATTTGGGGACTTTGGGTCTTTTGAGCATCATGCTATACTGTTTAAATGTCAACCACCAGTGCTGGCTATAACCCTGTACAGGCCACCAAAGCACTTTCTTTACTGATTTCTCTGAACCATTTTCTATTGTCCTTGAGAACTATGATAAAATCATTGTGTTGGGGAATTTTAATATTCATGTTGGCAAAGAGACTGATTCCAAGACCATTCAATTTATGAGTCTGTTGAGCTCGATGGACTTTATCCAACATGTTACTGGGCCCACCCATAACCGTGGCCATACTCTGGATCTGGTTATTACCAAGGGGCTTGCTATTGACATATCCTCTGTGTGTTTTTACTACCTTGTTTAACTTTAATAGCAAATTAAGAGAAACCATTAATGCCATAGCTCCAGTAAGGTTGAAAAAGGCCACATCAAAATGGAGAGCCCCTTGGATGAGGGAGGAAACTAATAAATGAAAGAGAAATTGCAGAAAGGCAGAGCGGAAGTGGAGAAAGTCAGAGTCCATTATGATATTCTGAGAGAGCAACTTGGCATGTATAACAAGTCAATTAGAAATGCCAGATGGGCTCATTTTTTCTGATCACTAATAATCTAAATAATTTGAGAGTGCCCTTTTCCACCATTGATGGCCTGATAAATCCTACTCCCACAAACCAATGTGAACTTTCCTCCACATCTAAATGTGATGAGTTTGCGGCATATTTTAGAGATAAGTTATCAAACATTAGGCTGGGAATTAGTCAAGCAAGACCCCATGAGAAGTTTGATATGTGCCCTAGCCTACTACGCAAAGGCACTATGGAGTTATTTTCCCTGGTTGACACAGACATGCTCAGGAAAGGGACATTACAACTTAAGCCTGCTACCTGACTTCTTGATCCTATCCCCACCACCTTCTTCAAAACAGTTTTTAATTGAATATCTGAAGAATTGCAAGCTATTGTTAATCACTCCCTGTTCACGGGCATTTTCCCCACTGTACTAAAAACTGCTATGGTGAAACCCCTTCTGAAGAAAAGTAATTTAGATTCTTCAGCTCTTTGCAATTTCCAGCCAATCTCCAACCTGCCATTCTTAATCAAAAGTGGATAAATTGGTTTTCAAACAGCTTTTTAAACAGCTTCAAACAGCTTTCAAACAGCTTTTTATGAACCAACTATTTTTGAAAAATTCCAATCTGTTTTTCGTGCCCACCACAGCAAAGAGACAGCCTTAGTTAAAGTGATAAATGATATTGAGCAAACACAGATACCACACAGCTCTCTGTCCTTGTACTCTTGGATTTAAGTGCTGCATTCGACACTATTGACCATGATGTCCTTCTGGACAGACGCGAGAGGTGAGTTGGCCTCTCCGGCCCGGTTCTAAATTGGTGCCAAGCTTGTAGTGTCATATCCAAGAAGAGGCTGTAATTGCTGCCAAAGGTACTTCAACAAAGTACTGAGTAAAGGGTCTGAGTACTTATGTAAATATGATATTTCCGTTTATTTATTTTTTTATAAATGTGAAAACATTTTCTACAAACCTGTTTTTGCTTTGTCATTATGGGGTATTGTGTGTAGATTTATGAGGGGGGGAAATCGATTTAATACATTTTAGATTAAGGCTGTAATGTAACAAAATCTGTAAAAATGAAATGGTCTGAATACTTTCCGAATGCACTGTATGTTACCCCTTGGCAGCGTTATCAGAAAGCACAACATTGATGTTCACTGCTAAGCAGACGATACACAACTTTATATTTCTGTGTCACCAGAGGATTTTATCTCCACATATACATTTTTAGACTGTATTAGTGATTTAAATACTTGGACCGAGGTACTTATTATTGGAGCCAAAGCACAGAGAGAGAATCTGGCCGCAGATTTTAATTCACAGGCAATAAAGATAAAACACCAGGGAAAAAACATAGGTGTCATTTTTAGATTCAATTTCGAATCACACAGGAATGTGGAATATGACCAAAATAGCTTTTTACCACCGGAGAAACATTGCCAAGGTGTGGCCGTTTCTATCTCAGGCTGATACAGAGAGACTCATCCATGCTTTTATTACAAGTAGGCTTGACTACTGTAATGCTCTCTTCTGGTCTTCCCAAGAAAGCCATTGGTCAACTGCAAAGGGGTACAGAATGCTGCAGCACGGGTACTGACTAAGACCAGACGGAGAGCACACATTACACCGGTTTTAAAGTCTGCACTGGCTGCCTGTGAGTTTTAGAATTAACTTAAAGATTCTTCTGTTGGTTTTCAAATCAATCCACGACTGTGCACCTCACTACATATCAGACATGGTCTTAAGCTGTGTACCCAGTAGGTCCCTCAGGTCCTTTGGCACTGGCCTTATAACTATCCCAAAGCCAAGGACCAAGAGACATGGAGAGGCAGCTTTTAGTTACTATGGCCCCTGCCTCTGGAATAGCTTGCCGGAAAACCTGAGGGGGGCCGAAACTGTGGATATATTTAAAAGAGATCTTAAAACACTATTAAACACTATCTATTTAGCTTTGCTTTTCCTTAGGGTGCTTTTTTAGTCTTTCAGTTTTAAATTTGTATTCTTTTTTTATCCTCTTATGTTTCTTGTGTAATAAATATTAAAGTTTTTATTTCCATTGTTTATTTGTTTTTTTCCTGTGAAGCGCATTGTGTTGCATTCATGTCTGAGAGGTGCTATATCAATAAAGCTTGATTTGGTGATTTGATTTAAACAGTGAAACCTCATCCCAGTGCTCTTCCCTGTGGTCAATATATATACACACACACACGACATAAGGTTACAGTCGATGTAGGACAGATCTTTCTCTTTACAACAAAGCAGCAATATCACTGGACCTCTTTAAATACAGTACCAACTGAGTCATCTGATAGTAAACTACTTTTCTCCTTTATATAACCATTATGTTTTAAATGTCTATTCTTATTGTGATGACCAATAAACACTGTAATCTAAAGCAATGAATTGTGATTATATATCACGAAGCCTACAAAATATTTCCTAAATAAATGCACAATAGCTATTCCAACCAGCGGTCAGTGAACAGAAATTCTTGGAAAGAGAGCAGTATGTTCTTTTCAAAATGCAGTTTAAAATACCAAAATCCAGGAGTTTGTTTGGCTGAAAATATGCTTTTGGACATGAGCCAGTTCACTTGTTTGTTGTCAGCTCTACCTCTGAAGCACAGAAATGCCTCTCAGAAATGACATGAAGCGAGCAACGTTGGATGACTTTTTGAAGGCTCTCAAGCTTTCTGTAAACTGAGATCAAACTAAAGCGTTTGTTTGTGAGTGAAATGTATTACATAACTTTGACAAGTTTACATTTTAGAATCAATTTAGTCTGAACAGCACAGAAAAGCATCAGCCAGTGACGCCTGGACATAGTGGCACATACAGTTTCAAGTTTTGCACATGGTATACACCATCCAAGAAAATCCTTACTTGCAGGTTCCTTCTCGACAATGCAACAACAATAAGAAATAATAAAATATAAAAATACAAACATAAACACAGTGCAATCAAAACAAGACATTTTATCTTCTTCTGATCAGTGTTCAATGCATGGGATATTACGATGTTGTGATAGGAGGGACTGAAATGCAGCCACAACGGCTCAGAAAGGGATTGTAAGAAAAGGGGATGAAAGGGATGCATTAGATGGAAAGAAAGATGGAGAGAGGGGGATGGGGAGGGGGGTAGGCGCAGAGGCTGAGGGGAGGTTGATAAGACATGTAATGTTAGTCAACTGCTTCCACACCAGTGGGAGGGCAGATGTATGCAGATTAGATCCTGCTAACAGACAGGCAGTAACATACAGCACATCAATCACACTTGTGTGTCTCTACATACATGACTGAGCTTTCACATACACACCCATACGTGTGCCTCACTACATGTGAGTCCACATACAACTACACAATAACATGTGTATCTCATACTTAATCTGCACCTTCAAATACACATGTCAACAACCATCATTTGCAAGCCTTCCAGAAGGCTCACAGACATGCAGAAGGCAACTGGGGTGGTAACTGCAACTCATCTGTCAGTATTGGAGTTGTATCAGGCCTGCGGGATGACAGTTAAAACAGCCTCTCACTTGATTGGTCCAGACACACACAGGGCCTGAAGCATCCATCTTCCCACGGCCACTCATTGGCCCCAAAGGGTTAATTTAACTAGGTCCATCACCACTGAGAAATGTGGTGCCAAAGCAAATTTACTGCCACTCAAGGCCCAAACTAATATTCCCACAGCTAAACTCAACTCTCCAGTCACATTCCCATGATCTATGCCTGCACAGTAGCCACAGTAGCTTCTCCTCCATACCGGGGCAAAGAGACTTCAAACACTGCAATATATCAACATCTCTGCTGCCCATCAATCCCATAATACTGTGACTAACTAAAGCCATAGAAAGCGGAACTGGCTTCAAACTCCCCGATAGATCTGTTTTGATTTAGATGAGTCCTGACTGCCACAGCAGACAGATATATGACTGGGAGGCGATGCTGATGATGCTGGGAGCACACACACACACACACACACACACACACACACACACACACACACACACACACACACACACACACACACACACACACACACACACACACACACACACACACACACACACACACACACACACACACACACACACACACACACACACACACCTGTCTGCAATTGTCCTGTTCTAACAAGGTCTAGGACCCTGGGAAAGTGATAGTATGCCGGGTTTCACCCACTGACTTGTAGGCTCACACCTGACACTCCCAATGATCTAAGCTAGGTTGTGTTGACAGGAGAACACTTGGTAACAATTCCTTTGAACCATAGTCGCCTACGCTGAAGACCATATGGCTCCAAACACAGATTGCAAATGTAATGTTCTGTGTTGAGGGTTGTTTTCCTATACGTCCAGATATGTTAAAATACACTGCTCAAAAAAATAAAGGGAACACATAAACAACACAATGTAACTCCAAGTCAATCACACTTCTGTGAAATCAAACTGTCCACTTAGGAAGCAACACTGATTGACAATAAATTTCACATGCTGTTGTGCAAATGGAATAGACAAAAGGTGGAAATTATTTGTGGCCTGCTGGAGGTCATTTTGCAGGGCTCTGGCAGTGCACCTCCTTGCACAAAGGCGGAGGTAGCGGTCCTGCTGCTGGGTTGTTGCCCTCCTACGGCCTCCTCCACGTCTCCTGATGTACTGGCCTGTCTCCTGGTAGCGCCTGCATGCTCTGGACACTACGCTGACAGACACAGCAAACCTTTTTGCCACAGTTCGCATTGATGTGCCATCCTGGATGAACTGCACTACCTGAGCCACTTGTGTGGGTTGTAGACTCCGTCTCATGCTACCACTAGAGTGAGAGCACCGCCAGCATTCAAAAGTGACCAAAACATCAGCCAGGAAGCATAGGAACTGAGAAGTGGTCTGTGGTCACCACCTGCAGAATCACTCCTGTTTTGGGGGGTGTCTTGCTAATTGCCTATAATTTCCACCTTTTGTCTATTCCATTTGCACAACAGCATGTGAAATTTATTGTCAATCAGTGTTGCTTCCTAAGTGGACAGTTTGATTTCACAGAAGTGTGATTGACTTGGAGTTACATTGTGTTGTTTAAGTGTTCCCTTTATTTTTTTGAGCAGTGTATATTATGTATAGGCCACTGATATGATAACTGTTGAGTTAAGTGTTGGTTATAGAGTGAGATATAATTTATGAGTGCATGCTCCAGAGCTCTCTAAATCAATCCACAAACAATCTGTGGAGGTGGTGATTAAATCATATAGGTAAACTTTTACATTTACTATGTTAATATTTCATATTTTGGATAACAACTGTGGAGACATTCAGTGATAGGAATATGCTTGTACACGCTAGCAACATGAACAAACATGAGCAAACAATTGCAATCTGTGTTTGGCGTCAAATTAAATACTGTACCTGTTTAGGTGCAGCATTAAGGTTTGAGCTTTTAACCAGTTGAGGTGCCCATTTTCAGAAGAGTTAGGCTGGAGCGACACACATGTCATTCATAAAGATTATAACCAATCATTTTTTTGTTACATCTCCTTACATCATAATTGCAATTTCTGTCACACAAGTAGACAATATTGGAAAATGCAGATCTAACAGAGTGTGGCCTGGTATTGAGTAAATACCCTGAGAGCAGTAGAGCTTCAATATGAGGCCAGAGGTAGAGTCAATCCCTGACTGAGGTGTGTGAACTGAGGGGTTTGAACTGAGGTGTGTGAGCTGAGGTGTGTGAGCTGAGGTGTGTGAGCTGAGGTGTGTGAACTGAGTTGTGTGAACTGAGGTGTGTGAACTGAGGTGTGTGAGCTGAGGTGTTTGAACTGAGGTGTGTGAACTGAGGTGTGTGAACTGAGGTGTGTGAACTGAGGTGTTTGAACTGAGGTGTGTGAACTGAGTTGTGTGAACTGAGTTGTGTGAGCTGAGGTGTGTGAACTGAGGTGTGTGAGCTGAGGTGTGTGAACTGAGGTGTGTGAACTGAGGTGTGTGAGCTGAGGTGTGTGAGCTGAGGTGTGTGAGCTGAGGTGTGTGAGCTGAGGCGTGTGAACTGAGGCGTGTGAGCTGAGGCGTGTGAGCTGAGGCGTGTGAGCTGAGGCGTGTGAGCTGAGGTGTGTGAACTGAGGCGTGTGAGCCAGGCTGCTACTGACGCTACTCAGATCCTTCCAGCCACATATCTATAAGGGATCAATATATCTGATGAGACAAATGGTGGAAAGGCTGTTCATCCCAGACTGGGCTGTTCCGATCAGCCTCCCAGACCATTAGATCACTGCTGTGAGTCAGTAGATGGATGACAACCAGCAGGGATACACCCTAAGAAAGGAACTCTACCCAGCAACCCAAAAACACTCCCCAGAACACTTATGTGCTATAACTGCAGCGCTTTTAATCAGCTTACAAAACATGGATAATTCAAACTAGCGTATCTATAATGTCTACATTGTCTATATTTCAAAGAGTTTGAGCAAGAAAGTGTGTTACTTACTGTGCACTGAAAATAATTGTTGTATTGTGGATTGTGTGGATTGTTGT
Source organism: Salvelinus fontinalis (assembly GCF_029448725.1). NCBI lineage: Eukaryota > Metazoa > Chordata > Actinopteri > Salmoniformes > Salmonidae > Salvelinus > Salvelinus fontinalis. Next base: position 29,471,798 of record NC_074672.1, read on the forward strand.
GAGATTCATAACAAGTAAGTAGAGCACAAACATATCAGTATCCAGTCAAGTGAAAAGGTTCTATAGAGATTACTGCTTACAGGTCAGCTGATCCCTCTCTCGTGGCTTATGAGTAACCTGCATCCCTTATGATGGAAGGAGACAAGGGAGGAGAGATAAGGGAGGCTAGATAGAGGAATAGAGGGTGTTATCCTCTAGAGATCATCTGAAGACCTTTCACCTATGAAGCATGCAAAAGACAGCCTGTACATTTTCCTTTTTATTATGGAATGTCGCCGATAAAACAATAAACAATACAAAAACGACCGTGAAGCTTAAGGCTATAGTGCCACTAACAAAGACAACTTACAACACCGAAAGGAGGGAAAAGGGCTACCTAAGTATGGATCCCAATCAGAGACAACGATAGACAGCTGTCCCTGATTGAGAACCTTACCCAGCCAAAACATAGAAATACAAAATAATAGAAAACAAAAACATAGAACGTCCACCCCAAATCACACCCTGACCAAACCGAGACATAAAAAGGCTCTCTAATGTCAGGGCGTGACACGTGGACTCTACAAGGTGTTAAATCAAATCAAATTGTATTTGTCACATGCGCCAAATACAACAGGTATTACCTTACAGTGAAATGCTTAATTACAAGCCCTTAACCAACAATGCAGTTTTAAGAAAAATACCTACCAAAAAATAAGAAATAAAATTAACAAATAATTAAAGATCAGCAGTAAAATAACAAAAGCGAGGCTATATACAGGAGGTACCGGTGCAGAGTCAACGTGCGGGGACACTGTTGAGTCAAGGTAATATCTACATGTAGGAGTTATTAAAGTGGCAATGCATAGATAATTACAGAGAGTAACAGCAGCTTAAAAGGGGGGTGGGTAATGCAAATGGTCTGGGTAGCCATTTGACTAGATGTTCAGGAGTCTTACGGCTTGGGGATAGAAGCTGTTTAGAAGCACCCATGGACTTAGACTTGGCGCTCCGGTACCGCTTGCCGTGCGGTAGCAGAGAACAGTCTATGACTAGGGCCTTCTTCTGACACCGCCTGGTATCGAGGTCCTGGATGGCAGGAAGCCTGGCCCCAGTGATGTACTGGGCCATATGAATTACCCTCTATAGTGCCTTGTGGTTGCCATACCAGGCAGTGATGCAACCTGTCAGGATGCTCTCGATGGTGCAGCTGTAGAATCTTTTGAGGATCTGAGGACCCTTGCCACATCTTTTCAATCTCCTGAGGGGGAATAGGTTTCGTCGTGCCCTCTTCACGACTGTCTTGGTGTGCTTGGACCATGTTAGTTTGTTGGGGATGTGGACACCAAGGAATTTGAAACTCTCAACCTGCTCCACTACAGACTCGTCGATGAGAATGGGGCGTGCTCGGGTCCTCCTTTTCCTGTAGTCCACAATAATCTCCGTTGTCTTGATCATGTTGAGGGAGAGGTTGTTGTCCTTGTGCCACACGTTCAGGCTTCTGACCTCCTCCCTGTAGGCTGTCTCGTCATTGTCAGTGATCAGGCCTACCACTGTTGTGTCATTGGCAAACTTAATGATGGTGTTGGAGTCTTGCCTGTCCGTGCAGTCATGAGTGAACAGGGAGTAAAGTAGGGGACTGAGCACGCACCCCTGAGGGGCCCCCGTGTTGAGGATCAGCGTGGAGGATGGGTTGCTATCTACCCTTACCACCTGGGGACCGTCCGTCAGGAAGTCCAGTATCGAGTTGCAGAGGGAGGTGTTTAGTCCCAGGGTCCTTAGCTTAGTGATGAGCTTTGAGGGCACTATGGTGTTGAATGCTGAGCTATAGTCAGTGAATAGCATTCTCACATAGGTGTTCCTTTTGTCCAGGTGGGGAAGGGCAGTGAGGAGTGCAATAGAGATTGCATCATCTGTGGATCTGTTGGGACGGTATGCAAATTGGACTGCGTCTAGCGTTTCTGGGATAATGGTGTTGATGTGAGCCATGACCAGCCTTTCAGAGCACTTCACAGCTACAGACGTGAGTGCTACGGGTCGGTAGTCATTTAGGCAGGTTATCTTAGTATTGTTGGGCACAGGGACTATGGTGGTCTGCTTGAAACATGTTGGTATTACAGACTCAGACAGGGAGAGGTTGAAAATGCCAGTGAAGACACTTGCCAGCTGATGCTCTCATGTGTGTTTCAGTGTTATTTGCCTTGAAGCAAGCATAGACGTAATTTAGCTAGTCTGGTAGGCTCGTGTCACTGGGCAGCTCTCGGCTCTGCTTCCCTTTGTTGTCTGTAATAGTTTGCAAGCCCTGCCAAATCTGACAAGCGTTGGAGCCGGTGTAGTACGATTTGATCTTAGTCCTGTACGCCTGTTTGATGGTTCGTCGGAGGGCATAGCAGGATTTCTTATAAGTTTCCGGGTTAGAATCACGCTCCTTAAAAGCGACAGCTCTACAATTTAGCTCAGTGCGGATGTTGCCTGTAATCCATGGCTTCTGGCTTCAAACGCGTTCCACAGGGATGCTGACCCATGTTGACTCCAATGCTTCCCACAGTTGTGTTAAGTTCGCTGGATGTCCTTCGGGTGGTGGACCATTCTTGATACACACGGGAAATTGTTGACCGTGAATAACCCAGCAGCGTTGCAGTTCTTGACACACTCAAACCTGTGTGCCTGGTACTTACTACCATACCCTGTTCAAGGGCACTTAAATATTTTGTCTTGCCCATTCACCTTCTGAATGGCAGACATACACAATCCATGTCTCAATTGTCTCAAATCTTAAACATCATTCTTTAATCTGTCACCTGCCTTCATCTACGCTGATTGAAGTGGTGACATCAATAAGGGATCATAGATTTCACCTGGATTCACCTTGTCAGTATATGTCATGGAAAGAGCATGTTTTGTACACTGTGTAGAGGCCAGTCTGAACACCTGTTTTTGCCGCACCAAGCTTGATGACAGAGAACCGTTGGAGATTTCCTCATCATATATTATCAGCATCTGAAATAGGTTTCATTGCAGTGTTGAAAACTGCAACAAAACGAAAGAAACAAACCCAATGAACTATGATTTATGTGTATACAGCCAAGCCTATAATGGTGTAGATAATCCTTTCCAGATGTGTAAATATATGAGCGGCACAGCTTAAATGTCAATGTATCTCCATGATACAGGACCCTGAGGGGGCGTGTTTGTGAGCATGTGTGTAGCAGTGTAGGCTGCTGGGAGGAGGATGGCTCATAATAATGAATAGAATGGAGTCAGTGGAATGGTATCAAGCACACGGAAACCATGTGTTTGATGTGTTTGGGACCATTCCATTGACTCCATTCCAGCCATTATTATGAGCCGTCCTCCCGTCAGCAGCGTTCACTGGTGTCTCAGTGAGTGTATTCTGTGTATGCTTATGCCTCTGTCTTAAAAACACTTTTTCCCCAGAGCACCTGACTCAAATCATGCACATTGCACATAGACATATGTACGAGCTATTCCAGTGGGCTGGGTGGGGACTTGAGACAGAATTGTGTTACTCTTAATGTCTCTTAAATGTCTTGCTATCTACACAGCAGCAACCATAGGTCAAAACAACAGTGTTATTGTATATGGAGAAAATGTCCTCAGCAGCAGCAGTTATATGGCCTGAGCATTCCAGATAGTCTAGGCCCTGTGGCTTCAGTCTAGAAACAGTCCCTTAGGCAGTAGCCCACCACCCTCACCTGTCAGGTAGAACAGACATACACTCTCATAGGCCTTAATCCTTCCTCTGAATCTCCCTCAGTTGAGCTTCCCTGTCTGCCCTTGAGAATCATCTATGTTCCTGGTGAGTAACGCTGCATTAGGCACTCACATATTCCTCCAGATATCAACAGACGGAAAGAGAACCATCCAGAAAAAAAGAGGAATGAATTTAGCTGTTAGGTCTCACTGACACACACTGGAAGTTCACAGGGCTGGATTGGAATAAAAAAACACTACAGATGATAGGTCATTTAATACTATATACAGCATCACTCTGGATTGTCTGTGAAGACTGGTAACGGCCATTGGAGTTTATATGAGTTTAAATGCTCTTTAGTGAGAAACCTACAGGGAGTCAATCAGAAAATAACAACAGAATTCTGCCAGTATAGCATCACAATCACAGTCAAATACAGACACACACTGAGCTTCATTTCAGAGAACCTGCAGAGGAGTATGTGATAGTCAGGCCATGTCTCAGAATCCACTCATCCATTTAGCAAATAAGGCATTTTCATTGTATCTCAACAGTATTCAGCCTGTACAGCTGTTGTAATGTGCCATTACATGGATATGGATTCTATTTCTACAATGTCACCATTTTACACATCAGCTGAGTACTAATCCATATTTATTACAGACCAAATTTATAGATTATTATAGAAGATTGGGAATTATCTAAAATTTGGCCATATGGTACATGTTAAATACGTAGATAAAACAATATGAGTTATACATTGAAACAAAGGTTGTGTTTGATTAGCCTTGATTAGTACTGATTGGAATGTTGAGAAAACATTATCACATATACTGTAGACTTTGTATCCCTGCTCTCTTGCAACATTTTAATACTGTCTGGCACAGGTCTGCAGTTGAATGGTAAACAAACAGCCATTAGAATTGTCTTCTCTGCCAGCATCTACCGACGTCCCTATTTCCCAACACGGCAAGGCATTCATCCTTATACCAAATATTAAAGCATTATGATGGTTAACTGGTTTGACAAAACAAACAGACAGACCAGAATGCATTGTGCACTACTGGAGCAACCAACCAACAAAGAGATAAAGTAGCTAATCACATGGCTCCAATCTAAAGGGCTCCATTTGCATTGTGCTAGCGGAACGCTAAATGTCTAAAATGTCTGTCACTCAGATTTTAATCTAGTATTTTATAATTTCTTCCATTGGCAACCCACACAGTTCAATGCACTGACAAGAACATCACTTCTGAACATTGTCTTATTTTGGGTGGTACTTTCAAGCTTCTCCTCCTACACTGTAAGAACTCACCTGGTAGGCCTAGTGTAAAAAAGCTCAAATGAAAGTAAAAGCATCACAATTAGTGGATTGACCCGAGGCGCATGCGCATACCAATAGGATGCATGGGTAGTGAGTAGCTATGTTTTGTACTGACAAAACTGTGGTTATATGTAGAAACCGGACATCAACGTTTAAATTAAGCCTCTAAAATCGATAAATCAACATATCCCCAAGCCACTGTTAGAGTGTGAGCGATCAGTTATGTACAACATGGAATCAATCAGTAGGTAAAACGGTGCGACGACACGAATCCAACAAGCCATGGCTTCCCCCAGAGGACAACAACATGTTCCTTTTGGAAACAAAGTTGCAAACTTTAGAAGATGAATTGGACCAGCAAGAAAACAGAATGAGACAAAACAACATAAGAATATTGTCCTTCCCGGAAAAAGGATACCTTTCTAGCTACGTGGTCAAACTGATATCAGAGGAATTTGATGTGGATATATAAACAGAAGATCTGGAATGACGCCATAGGATTTGCGTTAAACAGAAGAACGCTAAATACCCACGCATGATAATCTTCAAACTGTGAAACTATCAGAATAAAATATACATTCGGAAGGCACAGGGGGGAAAGGAGATCAAAATCCACGTCCGGTCCATTTGATTCATCCAGGACCTGTCTGCTAGGCTGAGAGAGAGACACAATAAAAACATTCCGATCAGACAGTCACTGGAGGAAAAGGGGACCAAGTATCAGATCAGCTTCGCAGCAGTGCTGTGGCTATGGAAGGGAATGCAAAGGATGGAATTCACAACCGTTGACAAAGCTCTAATCAAGCTACAAGAAACCTTCCCAGAAACCTCCCAGTTGGAGGAGGAGAGTCCCCTGCTCTGAGAAGAGGACAAAGTAGGAAACAACGAGGAGCGCACCAAGCTACAGTTGAAGTCGGAAGTTTACATACACTTAGGTTGGAGTCATTAAAACTCGTTTTAACTCGTTGACAAGTCGGTCAGGACATCTACTTTGTGCATGACACAGTCATTTTCCCAACAATTGTTTACAGACAGATTATTGCATTTACATTTACATTTACATTTAAGTCATTTAGCAGACGCTCTTATCCAGAGCGACTTACAAATTGGTGCATTCACCTTATGACACCTTATGACACCACCTTATTGCACTTGTAATTCACTGTATCACAATTCCAGTGGGTCAGAAGTTTACATACATTAAGTTGACTGTGCCTTTAAACAGCTTGGAAAATTCCAGAAACGCATACTTCAAGCAGACCCCAAGCATACTTCCAAAGTTGTGGCAAAATGGCTTAAGGACAACAAAGACAAGGTATTGGAGTGGCCATCACAAAGCTCTGACCTGAATCCTATTGAAAATGTGTGGGCAGAACTGAAAACGCGTGTGCGAACAAGGAGGCCTACAAACCTGACTCAGTTACACCATCTCTGTCAGGAGGAATGGGCCAAAATTCACCCAACTTATTGTGGGAAGCTTTTGGAAGGCTACTAAAAATGTTTGACCCAAGTTAAACAATTTAAAGGAAATGCTACCAAATACTAATTGAGTGCATGTAAACTTCTGACCAACTGGGAATGTGATGAAAGAAGAAAAAGCTGACATAAATCACTCTCTACTATTATTCTGACATTTCAAATTCTTAAAATAAAGTGGTGATTCTTACTGACCTAAGACAGGGAATTCTTACTAGGTTTAAATGTCAGGAATTGTGAAAAACTGAGTTTAAATGTAGTTGGCTAAGGTGTATGTAAAACTTCCGACTTCAACTGTCTATACAGTGATGCCTAAGACCAGCTTATAGTAAGATGAGACAATATATGTTTCCCCTCCCCAATACAATCTATACTCTACTTTCCCCAAATAACTGTTATTCTCTATCGAGTAACGATAGAAGTAGCCGATGCCAATGGGCTACATAGACAGTGAAAAGACAATTCAAAGGGGGAAATACAGCATGTATGTCAATAACTGCTTGGCTTGGCTTGGGTGAAGGCAAGGATGGGAGGTACAGTAGGGATAAGCTTAGCTTGGGTGGGTAAGGGTGGGCAAGTATGGGAGTTTGGGACAAGCTTGGCTTGGGTGGAGAAGGGGGGATAAGGATGGGAGGTTGGGACAAACTTGGCTTGGGTGGAGAAGGGGGGATAAGGATGGGAGGTTGGGACAAGCTTGGCTTGGGTGGAGAAGGGGGGATAAGGATGGGAGGTTGGGACAAGCTTGGCTTGGGTGGAGAAGGGGGGATAAGGATGGGAGGTTGGGACAAACTTGGCTTGGGAGAAAACAAGGAAGGAGGGATGGTTTTTGATGATTTTGGCTTGGGAGAGAGAGAGACAGAAGGAAGGATTTAACTATATTACAATTGAACTTAATGTATTTTTGTGACCTGCAAAAATGCTGTAAAATGAATAAGAGTTCTGGACAGATTAGGAGAGGATGTCAAGTTATTATTATTTCTTGTTTGTCATTATAGCTTAGATTCAATGGTAGTTATTGTTGAGAGTGGAGAGGGGCTCTATCCGAGGGATTGGGACGGGGTGACTGGTAGGGCATCAGACATTTCTCTGAAGTGTGTGTTGGACATCCACTCATCTCACTCCAGTCTCTTGGTGGACCCACTCTCCACAAGTAGACTCCCTCCCACCAGTCACTATATTTTAATTTAATTGACAAGGTAATACAAATTGACCACAATACTTAAGTGGCAGTCTTTCTCCAATGTATGTATAATGACATGATCCACAGACATTTTGTACACTAGGGGAGGAGTTAGAGCTTAAAATCGCTAAAAAGGCACAGCACCTCAAAGAACAAAGAAGTACTTTGCCTTATTTTTTTGTGTGTTTTCTTTTAAATATCTGCTCAGCCCACATGCTCACACACTCTATACACTGAGTGTACAAAACATTAGGAACACCTTCCTAATATTGGGTTACACCCCATTTTGCCCTCAAAACAGCCTGAATTCATCGGGGCACTCAAACTGGTGTGCCTGGCACCTACTACCATACCCCGTTCAAAGGTACTTAAATATTTTGTCTTTGCCCATTCACCCTCTGAATGCCTCACACACAATCCATGTCTCAATTGTCTCAAGGCTTTAAAATCCTTCTTTAACCTGTCTCCTCCCCTTCATCTACACTGATTGAAGTTGACTTAACAGTTGACATCAATAAGGGATCATTTCTTTCACCTGGATTCACCTGGTCAGTATATGTCATGGAGAGAGCAGGTGTTCCTAATGTTTAGTACACCCAGTATATATATGTAATGTAAACAATAACTATGCATTCATATTATGACTCTCCCTTTCCATGGAATGCCCACTGCCCTCATATGACATGTCTGCTAAAATATTTTATATGGTTCTTCAATAATAGACAGAACAGACAATGTTACCTTTGATTTCATACAATTAAAGACCAACAAAATACAACGTATTATGTGGAATGTGCACAGGCTTCATGACGGGGCCAAAAAAGATATGGTTCTTGAACACTTAAAGAGATTGTAAGCAGATGTGGTTTTCCTGCAAGAGTTACATAAAAAAAAATTGACATTACATTTTTAAAGAGGAGCTGGGTCGGAGAGGCCTATGCTGCCACCTACTGTAGTAACATTAGAGGTGTAGGCATTCTGATAAATAAGAATACACCTTTTCCCTTATATCCCAGCACATGGACCAAGAAGGCCATTTTCTAATGTTGAATTGTACCTAACATGGTGAAAAATAAACATTGATTTCAGAAAAGGATACACGTATGATATGTAATATATACAAAACCTTGCAGAAAGCCTATCTAACTGACAAAAAAATAACTATTGGAATCAAGACTGATATAGGCAAATATAGAGGGACTGTTGGAACATAACTAATGAAATTACAGTTAACAAAAATGTATTTATACAAGAGGCAAAATGCACAAATTCTACAGAAGAATGGCAGAGTCATGTCTGTCATGACTGTCCTGTGAGGATCAGAATGGGTCAGATCAGACTGGTGGGGGGTGACAGTAATCAGGCTGCTCTCCTTCCCACAGAGGAAAGAACGGGAGCAGCCATTCACACTTGGTCATAAATTAAGTAGGGGGAATTTCTCTCTTTACCCTTTTGTATCAACTGAAGGAATGTTCTTTTGTCTCCAGAGACTTTTGCCCGCCCAAAACTCTAACGTCCAAAAAGTGGATAATGGAACAATAATTCTAACATAAAGAATTTGGGGAATGGTCAGTGGGGAGATGTAGAAAACTAATGTCATATTGTTTTTAATTTTGTGATGTTTTAAAAACTGTATGGACCAAATACTGTAACTTGGAAATGATACCCCCTTTATCTGTCAAGTGTTCATCCAATATGTTGCGAATACAATATGAAAAATTATGAAATTGTTTTGTTAAGATTGGAATGTGATTTTAGTTCTCTAATAAGAAAATTGTTTTTGAGAATACCTTGCACAGTAACTAGCCACGCCCCGAATGAGGTAAGAAGAGCATGTCAGTGTCACACCCTGGCCTTAGTTATCTTTGTTTTCATTATTATTTTAGTTAGGTCAGGGTGTGACATGGGGATGTATGTGTTTTGGTTTGTCTAGGGGTTTGTATGTTTAATGGGGCAGTGTCTTGTCTAGGTGTTTGTATGTCTATGGCTGCCTAGATTGGTTCTCAATTAGAGACAGCTGTGGTTTATTGTCTCTGATTGAGAGCCATATTTAAGGCAGCCATAGGCATTTGGGTTTGTGGGTAATTGTCTATGTCTATGTTCTATGTGTGCACTTAGTTCTGTTTAGCTTCACGATCGTTTGTTTTGTTCATTTTGTAAGTGTTTTTTTTTTCCTTCATTAAAGAAGATGTATTTTTCACGCGCTGCGCCTTGGTCCTTTCTTTCTCAAGAAGACAATCGTGACAGTCAGTGTGATGGAACCGCCCTTTTCGACCAGAGTGCTTAAAAGGACTGGCTAAGAATTAACATATCAGACCAGGAAACATGAGGCGGGTAGATTCATATTGGAAATGGTTGAAACATTGAACCTCAACATGAGGTGAAGAAATAAACTCACCTTCCTTTAGACCAGAGAAACGAAGAGCTGCAGCTCATGTCCATATTGGTCCGAATCCTGAATACCAACACGAGGAGGAAGACGTGAGAAGCTCATCTCAGACAATCACTGGTACAGCTGATTAGATTTCTTAAGTCAGATATCAAGAAAAGCAAATCTAAGTGAGACTATCCTACTAAGCTCATCCAGAACGGGAACCGTTGTCATGGCTGGTTATCTTCCAGAGTCAACAACAGTGGAAGACGGGAAAAAGGAGACCTGTTTCAGACAATCAGAGCCATACAGCTGGAAGGCCAACAACTTTCCGAGAAGGCTTGGTTCCGACCAAGATAAACGTCAAACGGCATTCAACACGTAAATACATTCATTATTTCTTATTCCAAACGGGCGGCTGTTCGAGTGCAAGGTTTATGATTAATGTGAGGACAGTCCTAGAATGTATCCACAACAAGTGTCCCTTTTCTCTCTCTCTCTCTCTCTCTCTCTCTTCCCCCTCTCCATCTATGTTGTAACAAGCCATTATACCTTGTCAGTCCACTAGGGACCTTTGTCTCATGTAAGTGTGTATGTGTATTCTGTGTTATTTGTGTAGTACTGAATCATGAGCAAGACTGGGGTTTTTGCAGATCCAAGAAGGTTATGATTAATATGTTGACTGTGTTATGGATGTTATTGGTAAAGAGCTTATAGAGTTTAATTTGGGAGATGTAAACTCTCTAAACAACTTCTTTCGTGGTGACCCAAATCCTAATGAGTTAATTGTTACATGACTGACTTGCCTAGTTAAATAAAATAATAATAATAATAATAACAATAATAATTGTTACATGATTAATTTAATTTGGTAACAATTAAACATAGTTAGTGGATTAAATAAATAACAGTCATCAGATTAATGAAAGTAAAGTCACGATATGTCTTAACCCCCTAGAGTCGATGTACGCGCCCCTGTAGAAATCGAATTATCATAATAAAAAATCTCCATGCAAGTCTGACAGTTTAAGACAGAGATATCTGTTTTCCTGCATTGGATGCCGATGTCACACTTCCGCATCTGAGGTGAAAGGTGACAGAGCTAGACCAAAAATTGGTCTCCTCACAAAATTGTCTGTGGCGTCCGAACGGTTTGACCCCAACAAGCGTCTTAGGACTTGTCTGAAGTCGGTACAGGTGATCTACCAACTTCTGTTTGTAGCGTTCAAACAGTTTGGGCTACACACTAAAATGACCCCTCTTTGGAAAGGTGAGACTCTCAAAAACACGTACATGGCGGTTTTGTCCTAGGACGCCCCACAGGCCTCAAGACTCGTCTGAAGGTCCCATGGTATCGCTTAAGTAGAATATAGAATATTTAGTGCCAAAAATAAGCGGTGAAATAGATGTAACAAATAAAATAACAAATGTTTCCTGATCTTTCTTATATCTCTCAGATATAGAACAGACACTTCCGGACAAACTTCCTTTAGAGTTTTTGGGGGGACCAACAGTTGTTTCATGTAGTGAATCTGTTATTCAATGCATTTGTATGAGAAATAAATCGTTTTTCATCAAATAATTGTTTTATATATATATATTTTTTATACTTCAAGGGGTCTTAAAATTCGAAATAAAATAGCCAAATGATCCTTGGTATGACCTTAAAAAATTCCATATAGCGTAGCAGAACCCCGCCCCAAGTGTGAAACTAACAAAGGACTCAATAATTGATACCTCCTGGGAATGCTATTAAGTCCAAAAGTTATTGTCGGAGTTAGAGTTGACTATCAGGAAGTTTTACAATATAAGTTTACTTTTAATCTGTCTATCAAGACATGCCATATGAGGGTGCTGTGAAATACCCAATGGGGTGGACCAAACTTTTCTCATCAATGATTTTGAAAAAAATTCCACTTAAAAACTGGAAATCAAATTATCCTCCATCATTACGACAGTAGATGAATCAAATGTATTATTATTTAAATATTGAAAAGTTGTGGGCTACGGAGAAAAAAATAACATTTCAAATTGATGCCATATGGCATAGAGTGCTTGCAACAAGCATTGGAAACTACCAGGGGATGAAGGATGAGGGGGAGTGTGGTTGTGAGACATATGTGATGTGTATGGTTCCGGTGGAAACATGTGGGTCTGAGCAGGTGTGATGTGTATGGTTCCGGTGGGAACATGTGGGTCTGAGCAGGTGTGATGTGTATATGGTTCCGTTGGGGAAATGTGGGTCTGAGCAGGTGTGATGTCATTGCTGTTTGTTGAAAGTTGTGTGCATCTGGTGTCTGCGTTATCTTTTCTTCATGCATAGTTGCTATTTAAAAAAACGAAATAACTAAAAACATTTAAAGAAATAACAATGAGTGAACTGATGCACAAGCATCACTGCCCTATAGTGGCTAGCTAGAGCCCCCAATCAGGCAGTGTTAAGCAGTCTGATGAACATGATTTTAGGCAGCACAGAACGCAGGGAGCTGGGTCTGTTCTGAAACAGATGGACATGAAGAGTGTGTCATTACGTAGGCAGCTGATTCTCTCTCTCCCTCGCTCTCTCTGCTGCTGGCCAGTGCCATAGATAAACAGATAAACCGGCGTCTGCCAGGAACTTCCTGAAGGTGTAGCATGATGTGTGTTAAAGGAATGTAGGCAACATACAGTACAGTACAGCACAGTACAGTACCGTACATGGGACGTGCATACGGCAACAGCCCTAAGGATGTAGATCATTCTGTTTCGTGGATGAAATGAGGACAGATAGCACTATATCATGTCATAAGCTCAATGTGCATGGAGCTTACAGTACTTCATCTCTGTGAACTGCATACCACAGGAGCGGAAGTCATTTAAAGGTGGTTAACCACTTCTGTGCAGGCCAGAGTATAGGTAACCATGCTGAGTACATTTGGGTCCCCACTCTGTAATCTTACATCAGATTAAAGCTATATTTCTTGCAGTGGGGTTTGGTTGAGCAAATTAATCAACCATTATTAAAGCAGTTATTACTCTAAACAAATGCATATTGCAGTGAAATATCTGTGGTCTGGTCACAGGAATGGAGAGAACCATAGACACTCAGTCATTACCTTCATGAGTCAAGTGAGAGTAGGATCTCTCCAGTGGGCTGCTATGGAAGTGGCACTGTGGCCCATTTCTAATATGTCTGTAAGAGAGAGAGTGTGTGTGCGTGTGTGTGAGCTTGTGTGAGCAGACAAACAGTGCCAGGCCGACTATGCAGACTCCCTGTGGGTTAACACATGTTTCTGCAGTACAGGAGACAACACAGACCTCTCCATCCATCTCCCACTGTGGACAACACTGCAGCTGCTCTGCATGGAATACAGATGGGACAGAGTCTGAGAACGGTACAATTAGCCAACATACTAAACTTGTTCTTTGATTGAGAGGCTTTGGAATGTTTGATGAGGACAAGGTGGGAAGAAGATTGTAGCTTACATTACTCTTCACTACATTCCTGGCTTATATTTATCTTCTGTGGAGGATATGTGGGTTTGGACTTGGAGTAAGGTCAGGGGACTGAGAGTTTGCTTTGATACTTTTTGTGTAATCATGCCTGGAGGAGATACAAGGGGGAGTGAGACTAAAAGGAGATTCTGAAAAGTTTGAGAAGATGAGAATCACTCGGCTGGAGGCCTGGACTCAACAGAAATTTAGGAATAATAAAAAAAATTGTTCAGACATCAGATGATTTCAAGATTACACAGAGGAAGTAAATTATAAAATATGTTTGTGCTGATTAACAATCCAGATCATGCTGTATATATCAAATTTGTTTCGAATTGTGAATGGTCTTTATTCATGAGTGTGGTTGCTGCAGTCACAGTCTGAACGCACCAGCCCTATCCTCTCACCTTCCACCGTACCCAACTCACTGTTCCAATACCTGCGGACAGATCTCTATCATACTGAAAAATATATAGAAATGCAACATGCAACAATTTCAAAGATTTTACTGAGTTACAGTTCATTTAATGAAATCAGTCAATTGAAATGAATTCATTAGGCAATAATATATGGATTTCACATGACTGGGAATATAGATATGCATCTGTTGGTCACAGATACCTTGAAAAAAAGGTAGGGGTGTGGATCAGAAAACCAGTCAGTATCTGGTGTGACCACCATTTGCCTCATGCAGCGCAACACATCTCCTTCACATAGAGTTGATCAGACTGTTGATTGTGGCCTGTGGAATGTTGTCCCACTCCTCTTCAATGGCTGTGAGAAGTTGCTGGATGTTGTTGGGAACTGGAACACGCTGTCGTACACGTCAATCCAAAACATACCAAACAGGCTCAATGGGTGACATGTCTGTTGAGTATGCAGGCCATGGAAGAACTGGGACATGTTCAGTTTACAGGAATTGTGTACAGATCCTTGCGACATGGGGCCGTGCATTATCATGCTGAAACATGAGGTGATGGCAGCGGATGAATGGCACGACAATGGGCCTTAGGATCTCATCAAGGTATCTCTGTGCATTCAAATTGCCATTGATAAAATGCAATTATATTTGTTGTCCATAGCTTATGCCTGCCCATACCATAAACCCAACCTCCACCATGGGGCACTCTGTTGACAACGTTGTCATCAGCAAACCGCTCTCCCACACAACGCCATACATGTGGTCTGTGGTTGTGAGGCAGTCCGGTTGGATGTACTGCCAAATTCTCTAAAATGACATTGGAGGCGGATTATGGTTGAGGAATGAACATTCAGTTCTCTGGCAACAGCTCTGATGGACATCCCTGCAGTCAGCATGCCAACTGCACCATCCTTTAAAACTTGAGACATCTGTCATGTGTTGTGTGACAAAATTGCACATTTTAGAGTGGCCTTTTATTGTCCCCAGGACAAGGTGCACCTGTGTAATTATCATGCTGTTTAATCAGCTTCTTGATATGCCACACATGACAGGTGGATGGATTATCTTGGCTATGGAAAAAATGCTCACGATGAGAGAATAAAGCTCTTTGTGCGTACGGAACATTTTGGGATCTTTTATTTTATCTCATGAAACATGGGACCAACACTTAACGTGTTGCATTTATATTTTTGTTCAGTGTACATGACCTATTGTGTTAGCTTCCTCACTTCCTTCCTTCCGTCTCATGGTTCTGCCCCCCTTTCATTTCCGATCCCAAGACTGCTCCAAGCATACTGTAGGTTTGAAATCAGTTTCCCTGTGTCTACTGAGTCTGGGTGTCACGATCGTCGTATGAGTGAGACCAAGGCGCAGCGTGAGTAGAGTTCCACATATTTTTAATAAACTGAAAACTCACCAAAACAATACAATAAAGCACAAACAAAACACTATACAAAATAGTGCTGACAGGCAACTACACATAGTCAAGATCCCACAAACACAAAAGGGAAAAATGGCTACCTAAATATGATCCCCAATCAGAGACAACGATAAACAGCTGTCTCTGATTGGGAACCATATCAGGCCAACATAGACATACAAAAACCCTAGATGACCCACCCTAGTCACTATCACGCCCCAACCAACACAGAGAAAAACAGCTTACTATGGTCAGGGCGTGACACTGGGCTGGTCTCAGTTTACACAGAAACCAACAGACAGAGACAGACACAGACAGACACACACATCTCAGTCAATTCAGTCCCATTCAAAATCATATTTTCTCTAACCCTAAACCTAACCCTAACCTTAACCTTAACCCTAACCCTAACCGTAACCCCAAAACCTAACCTTAACTATAACCCTAAACATAACCCTAACTCCTAACCCTAAAATGAATTCTAACCCTAACACTAATTCTAACCTTAACCCTAAACCCCCTAGAAATAGCATTTGACCTTGTGGGGACTAACAAAATGTCCCCAGTTGGTCAAATGTTTGTTTAATTTACTATTCTTGTGGGGACTTCTGGTACCCACAAGTATAGTTAAACGCGTCCACACACAGAGAGATCCTGGCTATTCCTTTGAAGCTGTCTGTCTCATTGAAGCCTACTTATTACAGTCTCAGTGGGTCTGTGGTGTTCCTTTGTTAGCAGACAGACTGGCTCAAACATACAGGCTCAACATTCCAGACATCTGAGATGCCTGCTAGACTGGTTGAAACTGCAAGGAGAGGAGAGACAGAGAGGTGAAGAGAGAGGGACAGAGAGAGAGAGCGCCTCAAAACCTAATGTATACCTGGCCCACCACTCCACCCTGGACTTGAACAGCTTTTGCGACCTAAAAGGTATGTATCAGATGCTCAACATAATCTGCTCACACCTACTGTAATGGTCCTTTACCTAAACCACACAAAAACAACGAGACACTATGGAACACAAAGCTTTAACTATCTCATCCTGGAATATACAAAGTCTGAGGTCATCTGTCTTTGGCCTAAAGAGCAGGAACCCAGACTTCAAAGAATTTGTAAATACAGACATTGTCATCTTACAAGAAACACGGTATAAAGGAAACGGACTCACTGGTTTGCTCTCTAGGTTACAGAGAGCTGGTAGTCCCATCTACAAAACTACCAGGTATGAAACAGGGAAAAGGGGTATGCTAATTTGGTATAGAGCAGACCTAACCCAATCTATTAAATTAGTCAAAACAGGAACATATCACATCTGGCTAGAAATGAGTAAGGAAATGATCTCAACAGAGGAACATGTCCTCCTGTGTGCCACCTATATCCCTCCAATAGAATCCCCATACTTTAACGATGACAGCTTCTCCATCCTGGAGGGATGATCAACAATTTCCAGGCTCAGGGACATGTACTAGTACGTGGCGACCTAAATGCCAGAAATGGACCCAACAACCTCAGCACACAGGGGGACAACATCTGCTTGGAGGCGACACCATTCCCTCCCCCATATGCCCCCTAGACACAACTACGATAACATAACCAACAAAAACGGATCACAACTCCTGCAGCTCTGTCTGACACTGTACATAGTCATGTGTCACGGCCGTTGGAAAAAGAGGACCAAGGTGCAGCGTGGTGAGCGTACATTTTCTCTTTATTTCGAAATGACGCCGACAAAACAATAAACAATACAAAACGTGAAGCTCAAAAGGCTATGTGCCCTAAACAAAGTCAACTTCCCACAAAGACAGGTGGGAAAAAAGGCTACCTAAGTATGGCTCCCAATCAGAGACAACAATAGACAGCTGTCCCTGATTGAGAACCATACCCGGCCAATACATAGAAATAGAAAATCATAGAAACACAAAACATAGAATGCCCACCTGTTACGTTCCCCAGTTTCTGTGTTCTGTTTTGTATTTTAGTGTGTGTGTTTCAGGAGATGGCTTCCTGAAATACTCCCCAACCAGCTGATTGGTCAACCCCAGGCTAATTGGTGATTGGAGCTGACCCCGCCCCTCGTCAAGAAGCAGCTGACTCTAATCACCATTGCCACCTGAAGATAAAAGCCAGTGTTCCGCCCAGGAGATAGAGAGAGGAGAGAGATGAGATTTGGAGTAGAGATTTGGAGATTGAGAGAGAGAGAAAAAAATTAGATTGTGATATAGTGTTGGTTGTGTATCAGAAAGTGTGGTATGTACTGTTGTTGTTGGTAGCAGTTTTTTCTATGTCCTGTGTTTGTGAGTGTTTGTGAAATCGTTAATAATTACTCTGTTTTCGTTTGTTCCCAGGGGGGAAGGAGAAGGCACTTTGGGAGTGCTTAGGCAAGAGGCCCGAGGGCATACATATACCCGTAGTATATTTACTGTCTAGGCACACTAGGTAAGACCTGGGCGGACCACCCCCTGTATTTTGGTTAGGGCACCAGGCGGTGTTAAGTTAGGTAAGTTAAGTGGGTAGGCAGGTTAGATAGGAGAGGGGGAACTTTGATATTTACTTTCTTTGCTTTGGTTCCGTCCAGCCCCTTTTCCCCATATTACCGTGTAAGAAAATAAATTCTAGTAAACGGTAAATTCTGCTTTTGGTGTCATCCTTACTCGCACCTACAGTCCATACCTCTTGCACTTCAGAGAGTTGAGTTGTAGCAGGGAGTTGCGTTCCCTCTTCTCAGAGGCGTGCGTAACACCACCCCATTTCACGCCCTGACCGAACAAATAGAGACATAAAAAGGATCTCTAAGGTCAGGGCGTGACACAATGGTAGGCTTCGAGGGGACTCCTATGGTAGGTACACCTATAGGTCATCTCTTGGCAGTAGTACTGACTACTTTATCACTGACCTCAACCCAGAGTCTCTTAGAGTGTTCACAGTCAGTCCACTGACACCCCTATCAGATCTTAGCTCAATCTTTTATACCCTTGGGTAAAAAGGGGGCATTTTCATCACACTGACACGCTCTCTGGGCTTCCTGGGGCGTGGCTAGTTATGAGGCAAAGTATCCTAATTACTATGATCTTGTTAGAGAACTAAAATAACAATCCTAATGTCACAAACATTCTCTTCACTTCTCTTCATATTTTCTACACCACGTAAAGGATGTAAACCTGATAAACCTAGTGTAAAAGCTCCTTGGGTTACAATGTTTTCGTTATAACGTCTTTATATAATGACATAATGACATCACAACATAGACATTAATTGTCCATATTCCATCTCTCATCATTCCCAACACTCAAATGTTAAATATATTGTCCCAGTGTTCATAGTCTGATGTTAAAATTTTGGGTGGCAAACTCTCCTATAACAAAAAGACATTCCATTCACCCATACTAGAGACCAGAAAAGAGTCGTCTGCTGCATTAGAATTTACGATCGATGTGAAGTGCCATAAACCCCCCCCCCCCCCCAGAGAGGGCTCTGTATACGCTGATCCACTGTCCTGATCTTTGAATCCTCACAGGAGAATCATGACAATATCATACGACAGACCACGTATTCACCCTGCACACCCTAAGTGGCAAGCAAACAAACCAAAACAAAGGAAAAGTCTTCTCATGCTTTGTTGATTTCAAAAAAGATTTTGACTCAACTTGGCATTAGGGTCTGCTACACAAATTGATTAAAAGTGGTGTTGGGGGAAAACATACAACATAATAAAATCTATGTACACAAACAAGTGTATGGTTAAAATAGGCAAAAAACACACATATTTCTTTCCACAGGGCCCGGGATGTGAGACAGGGATGCAGCTTAAGCCACACCCACTTCAATATATATGTCAACAAATTGGCGAGGGCACTAGAACAGTCTGCAGCACCCGGCCTCACCCTACTAGAATCTGAAGTCAAATGCCTACTATTTGCTGATGATCTGGTGCTTCTGTCCCTAACCAAGGAGGGCCTACAGCAGCACCTAGATCTTCAGCACAGATTCTGTCAGACCTTGGCCCTGACAGTAAATCTCAATAAGACAAAAATAATGGTGTTCCAAAAAATACACGAATACAAATTCCATCTAGACACCGTTGCCCTAGAGCACACAACTTTACACACCTCGGCCTAAACATCAGCGCCACAAGTAACTTCCACAAAGCTGTGAACGATCTGAGAGATAAGGCAAGGAGAGCCTTCTATGCCATCAAAGGGAACATAACATTTGACATACCAATTAGGATCTGGCAAAAATACTTGAATCAGTTACAGAACCCATTGCCCTTTGGTTGTGAAGTATGGGGTCCGTTCACCAACAAAGAATTCACAAAATGGGACAAACACCAAATTGAGAGTGCATGCATAATTCTAAAAAAAACATCCTATGTGTACAACGTAAAACACACAAAAAAATGCATGCAGAGCAGAATTAGGCACATACCTGCTAATTATCAAAATCCAGAAAAGAGCAGTTAAATTCTACAACCATCTAAAAGGAAGCGATTCCCAAACCTTCCATAACAAAGCCATCACATACAGAGAAATTAACCTGGAGAATAGCCCCCGAAGCAAGCTTGTCCTGGGGCTCTGTTAACAAACACAAACAGACCACACAGAGGACCCGGACAGCAACAGAACTCCCGAGTGGCGCAGCGGTCTAAGGCACTGCATCTCAGTGCAAGCGGCGTCACTACAGCTCCTGGTTTGAATCAAGGCTGTATCACATCCGGCTTGGATTGGGAGTCCCATAGGGCGGCGCACAATTAGCCCAGCATCGTGCGGGTTTGGCCAGAGTAGGCCGTCATTGTAAATAAATAAAAATTCTTAACTATCTTGCCTACTTAAATAAAGGTTAAATGAATACAAATAAAATATAATTACTTGACACATTGGAAAGAACTAACAAAAAAACAGAGCACAAAATAAAATGTTATTTGGTCCTAAACAGAGAGTACACAGTGGCAGAATACCTGACCACTGTGACTGACCCAAAATTCAGGAAAGATTTGACTATGTATATTCCGTGAGCATAGCCTTGCTATTGAGAAAAGGCCGCCGAAGGCAGACCTGGCTCTCAAGAGAATACAGGCTATGTGCACACTGCCCACAAAATGAGGTGGAAACTCAGATTACACAGACCCACAAAGAATTAGAAAACAAATCCAATTTTGACAAACTCCCATATCTATTGGGTGAAATACCACAGTGTGCAATCACAGCAGCAAGATTTGTGACCTGTTACAACACTGTATATAGATATAATTTGATATTTGAAATGTTTTTATTCTTTTGGAACTTTTTTTTTGTGTAATGTGCATATGTTTCCCATGCCAAGAAAGCCCCTTAAATTGAAATTGAATTGAGAGAGAGACACTTGCTATGGTTTGAGAGAGAGAGAGAGAGAGAGAGAGAGAGAGAGAGAGAGAGAGAGAGAGAGAGAGAGAGAGAGAAAGAGAGAGAGAGAGAGAGAAAGAGAGAGAGAGAGAGAGAGAGAGAAAGAAAGAGAGAGAGAGAGAGAGAGAGAGAGAGAGAGAGAAAGAGAGAGAGAGAGAAAGAGAGAGAGAGAGAGAGAGAAAGAAAGAGAGAGAGAGAGAGAGAGAGAGAGAGAGAGAGAGAGAGAGAGAGAGAGAGAGAGAGAGAATTGCTATGGGTTTTATGGCACAGGCCTTTGACAAGCCTCTCAGGGACATGCACGTAGGTTGTACTTAATCAAAACTGATAGAGTCCTCATAGTTAAGCAAATATGAGTACGACTTCACATGCATTCCCAGACCAGTACATCATAGCAGACATCTCTGGCTGGGGAGATTTGCATGTCTATTAATGAATACGTGTACAGTGTGAAATTACAGTGAGCTATAAAAGTATTGGGACAGTGACACATTGTTTGTTGTTGTGGATCTATACTCCAGCACTTTGGATTTGAAAATATACAATGAATATGAGGTTAAAGTGCATACTGTCAGCTTTAATTTGAGGGTATTTACATCACTTTTTGTACCCCCCTCCCTCCCCATTTTAGGGGACCAAAAGTCTTGAGAACGAATTCAACGTATATGTGTATTGAAGTAGTCAAAAGTTTTGTGTCACGCCATGACCTTAGAGAGCCATTTTATTTCTCTATTTGGTTTGGTCAGGGTGTAATGTGGGGTGGGCATTCTATGTTTTGGATTTCTGTGTGTTTGGCCGAGTGTGGTTCCCAATCAGAGGCAGCTGTCTATCGTTGTCCACAAAATCATCTGAAACACAACCAAAACAAAGAGCAAATGCATCCAACACATGTGTAGAGTCAAATTGTCAAAGGAATAGGGGACCAGTCAAAAGTTTGGACACACCTACTCATTCAAGTATTTTTCTTTATTTTTACTATTTTCTACATTGTAGAATAATAGTGAAGAGATAAAAACTAGGAAATAACACATATGGAATCATGTAGTAACCAAAAAAGTATTAAACAAATCTAAATATATTTTATATTTGAGATTCTTCAAAGTAGCCACCCTTTGCCTTGATACAGCTTTGCATACTCTTGACATAATAAAGAAAAACCCTGGAATGAGTAGGTGTGTCCAAACTTTTGACTGGTACTGTATATGTGAATTTGTCCCAATACTTTTTGTCCCCTAAAATGGGTGGACTATGTACAAAAAGTGTTGTAATTGCTAAACGGTACACCCGAAATGGATCAAAATACCTTGAAATTAAAGCTGACAATCTGCACCTTCATTTCAAATCCAAAATGCTGGAGTACAGCGCTAATACAATGTCCAAAAACCTTTGTAGCTCACTGTATATGAGGTTTTAAAATTCCTACTAGTACAAAGCTGTCTTGTTGTTCAATGACTGTAATTGCTGAATTATGTATAAAACTTTGGTAGCTGTGTCTCTAGATGCAAGGTGATTCTAGACGTGGTGCTATTGCTTTTTATCTTGTTACAGTATATAAAACGTCAGAGTCACAATGCAAATCTGTGAGAACCCAGTGATCGGAGCAGACGCATCGTGTGAGTAAAATTGCATTTTCACTAAGGGTTCCAGGTCGGGGCTGTGTTGTGCATGAGTCCATGAGTGTGTGCATGTGTTTGTGCGTGTCGGCGCGTGTGTAAGACTTGAAACAAAATGAATGAAGTGACAGTTTTTGGGAAACAGGGCAAGGCAGGCAGGCAGGTGAGCGGGCTGACTAGATGATTCAGTAGAGCGTACCAGGAGAATCCCAGTCCCACTCCCCAGGAATGTCTGGTATTCCTCCCTCCCTGCAGGAGGTTCTGATCCCCCTGGCTGTCTGTGGAGCAGGGCTCATGCTGGGGTTGCTTGGGCTGGGGGTGGAACTCTTGTGGCTGCTGGGGCTGGAGCTCTAGGTGACCAGGCCCCCCTGACAGCCTGGGAGATAGAGGTTGGACACCTGGCTGATAAAAGAGTAACCAACCACCAAGAATGCAGGTCACTGTCAACCCCAGGGCTGACGGGGTGAGGATGTTTAGGGGGTGAGGAGGGAAGGAGGGAAGGAGGGAAGGAGGGAAGGAGGGAGGCCTTGTCAGTACCGTTAGTGGTGGCCAGTAGTAGAGAAAGTATCCAATTGTTATACTTTAGTAAAAGTAAAGATACCTTCGTAGAAAATGACTCAAGTAAAAGTGAAAGTCACCCAGTAAAATACTACTTGAGTAAAAGTCTAAAAGTATTTGATTTTAAATATACTTAAGTATCAAAAGAAAATGTAATTGCTAAAATGTTCTTAAGTATCAAAAGTAAAAGTAAAAGTATAAATAATTTCCAATCCCTTAAATTAAACCCAAAAAATGTATACAGCTGAAGTCGGAAGTTTACATACACTTAGGTTGGAGTCATTGAAACTCGTTTTTCAACCACTCCACAAATTTCTTGTTAACAAACTATAGTTTTGACAAGTCGGTTAGGACATCTACTTTGTGCATGACACAAGCCATTTTTCCAACAATTGTTTACAGACAGATTGTTTCACTTATAATTCACTGTATCACAATTCCAGTGGGTCAGAAGATTACATACACTAAGTTGACTGTGCCTTTAAATTCCAGAAAATGACGTCATGGCTTTAAAAGCTTCTGATAGGCTAATTTACATAATTTGAGTCAATTGGAGGTGTACCTGTGGATGTATTTCAAGGCCTACCTTCAAACTCAGTGCGTCTTTGCTTGACATCATGGGAAAATCAAAAGAAATCAGCCAAGACCTCAGAACAAAATTGGAAATCTCCACAAGTCCGGTTCATCCTTGGGAGCAATTTCCAAATGCCTGAAGGTACCACGTTCATCTGTACAAACAACAGTACACAAGTATAAACACCATGGAACGACACAGCCGTCATACCGCTCAGGAAGGAGACCCGTTCTGTCTCCTAGAGATTAACGTACTTTGGTGCGAAAATTGCAAATCAATCCCAGAACAACAGCAAAGGACCTTGTGAAGATGCTGGAGGAAACAGGTACAAGAGTATCTATATCCACAGTAAAACAAGTCCTATATCAACATAACCTGAAAGGCCGCTCAGCAAGGAAGAAGCCACTGCCCCAAAACCGCCATAAAAAAGGCAGACTACAGTTTGCAACTGCACATGGGGACAAAGATCATACTTTTTGGAGAAATGTCCTCTGGCCTGATGAAACAAAAATATAACTGTTTGGCCATTATGATCATCATTATGTTTGGAGGAAAAAGGGAGGACCTTGCAAGCCGAAGAACACCATCCCAACCGTGAAGGACGGGGGTGGCAGCATCATGTTGTGGGGGTGCTTTGCTGCAGGAGGGACTGGTGCACTTCACAAAATAGATGGCATCATGAGGTAGGAAAATTATGTGGATATATTTGAAGCAACATCTCAAGACATCAGTCGGGAAGTTAAATCTTGGTCACAAATGGGTCTTCCAAATGAACAATGACCCCAAGCATTCTTCCAAAGTTGTGGCAAAATGGCTCAAGGACAACAAAGTCAAGATATTGGAGTGGCCATCACAAAGCCCTGATCTCAATCCTATAAAACATTTGTGGGCAGAACTGAAAAAAGTGTGTGCGAGCAAGGAGGCCTACAAACCTGACTCAGTTACACCAGCTCTGTCAGGAGGAATGGGCCAAAATTCACCCAACTTATTGTGGGAAGCTTATGGAAGGCTACCTGAAACGTTTGACCCAAGTTAAACAATTTAAAGGTAATGCTACCAAATACTAATTGAGTGTATGTAAACTTCTGACCCACTGGGAATGTGATGAAAGAAATAGAAGCTGAAATAAATTATTCTCTCTACTATTATTCTGACATTTCACACTCCTAAAATAAAGTGCTGATCCTATCTGACCTAAGACAGGGAATTTTTAATAGGGTTAAATGTCAAGAATTGTGAAAAACTGAGTTTAAATGTGTTTGGCTAAGGTGTATGTAAACTTCCGACTTCAACTATATATTGTTTTGAATGTATGCATAGCCAGGGGAACACCAACATTCAGACATAATTTACAAACTGAGCATGTGTGTTTATTGAGTCTGCCAGATCAGAGACAGTAGGGATGACCAGAGATGTTCTCTTGATAAGTGTGTGAATTTTCCTGTCCTGCTAAGCATTTAGAATGTAACAAGTACTTTTGGGTGTGTGTTAGAAAATGTATGGAGTAAAAAGTACATTATTTTCATTAGGAATGTAGTGAAGTAAAAGTTGTTCAAAATATAAATAGCAAAGTAAAGTACAGAAACCACAAACAACTACTTAAATAGTACTTTAAAATTGTTTTACTAAAGCACTTTTACACCACTGGTGGTGGGTGGGGTAGATGAGTTGAAAAACAAGGGTATCTGTTTTTGTCTTTTTATGTTCATAAGTGGTAATTCATTTGAGATCAAAGGTAGAGAAAATGTTACAACATCATTGAGGTCTTCGCCAGGAGTCCAAGGACCAGTTGACTGTCCTTGGTAATAGGTAGTAACATTACTAGCAAGCTGAGTATTTCAATCGTCAATCATGCATAGCAATTTGACACAAACAGGTTTAAAGCTTATTTCCTGCAATTCTATATATTTTTGTCATGGGGTGCAGAGAACATTTTGCCATTTTAAAGCAAATTTTCTTCCAATTCTATACATTTTGCCATGTTTAATGTGTATTCATGTGATATTTGAGTGACTCAAACATTACAACAAAACCTATGGGATAGAAACATTAGCTGACATGAGCTAGTTGATCTGGACATTTTGTATAAATATATCTCTAAGGTATGAAATGACTGACATTACAACAGGAAAACTGATGATGCACTACCCAATTTTGAAATTGCACCTTTTGTGTTTTATTACAACTTTCAAGAGTGAGTTAAAGGAAAAAAGGAACCACTGTTTGGGAAACACTGTGTTAGGCTACAAGTGAAAAGACAGCACTGATGAACGCCTCTCACACGGGAGTTGACTATGACTAACAGTTAGTAGATAAGAGCTGTGCAGGCAGGTCAAAGTCCTCATATTCACTGGTCAGTCTGGGATGACTGAACAACACAGTGAATCACCGTCTCTATGTACATTAGAAGTAGGCTACAGGAATACTGTGAAATGTCAAAAAAACACTGACTTTCTGTTGAGTTTATACAGCCACAGTTTCAGTTATATTCAGATGAAGGTAATACAACTGAAATGATGACGTGAAATGAATCACACTGCAATAAAGAGTAGTGTGCCCCTTTGTCTATGTTACATAAGGTCACAGATGTTGAATGCACTGAGGTGAAAAGAAAATAGAGGAAGAGGAAGAAAATGGAATGGTAAGTTGTTGCAGTATGCACAGTCAGTTTTACCAAACTGGTAAGTTGTTGCAGTATGCACAGTCAGTTTCACCAAACTGGTAAGTTGTTGCAGTATGCACAGTCAGTTTCACCAAACTGGTAAGTTGTTGCAGTATGCACAGTCAGTTTCACCAAACTGGTAAGTTGTTGCAGTATGCACTGTCAGTTTCACCAAACTGGTAAGTTGTTGCAGTATGCACAGTCAGTTTCACCAAACTGGTAAATTGCTGCAGTATGCACAGTCAGTTTCACCAAACTGGTAAGTTGTTGCAGTATGCACAGTCAGTTTCACCAAACTGGTAAGTTGTTGCAGTATGCACAGTCAGTTTCACCAAACTGGTAAATTGCTGCAGTATGCACAGTCAGTTTCACCAAACTGGTAAATTGCTGCAGTATGCACAGTCAGTTTCACCAAACTGGTAAATTGCTGCAGTGTGCACAGTCAGTTTCACCAAACTGGTAAGTTGTTGCAGTATGCACAGTCAGTTTCACCAAACTGGTAAATTGCTGCAGTATGCACAGTCAGTTTCACCAAACTGGTAAGTTGTTGCTGTATGCACAGTCAGTTTCACCAAACTGGTAACTTGTTGCAGTATGCACAGTCAGTTTCACCAAACTGGTAACTTGTTGCAGTATGCACAGTCAGTTTCACCAAACTGGTAAATTGCTGCAGTATGCACAGTCAGTTTCACCAAACTGGTAAATTGCTGCAGTATGCAGAGTCCGTTTCACCAAACTGGTAAGTTGTTGCAGTATGCACAGTCAGTTTCACCAAACTGGTAAGTTGTTGCAGTATGCACAGTCAGTTTCACCAAACTGGTAAGTTGTTGCAGTATGCACAGTCAGTTTCACCAAACTGGTAAATTGCTGCAGTATGCACAGTCAGTTTCACCAAACTGGTAAGTTGTTGCAGTATGCACAGTCAGTTTCACCAAACTGGTAAGATGCTGCAATATGCTAATGAGTGCACTGGGTACACCAGCTATGGCTTCTCACTTGCTTGTTTATGTGTATTAGACACTTTGTTGCATATGTTTGTTTGCAGAGAACATTAATGACTTAGCCACTCAGAGTGAAGATGTGAATGTTGCAATAATTTCCCACAATGGGGAGAGGGATTAATACTAATGGATACATATACACAACTGAGCACAGTACTTTCTCCACAGCTTTTCATTCATGCCCTATTGTACTATTATTTGAATTGGGCCAAGCTCAATTCCCGAGCTAGCAGATATGTTACAAACTCAAGGGATAGGCGCGCGCATACACACACAGACACACAC
Source organism: Salvelinus fontinalis (assembly GCF_029448725.1). Lineage (NCBI taxonomy): Eukaryota > Metazoa > Chordata > Actinopteri > Salmoniformes > Salmonidae > Salvelinus > Salvelinus fontinalis. Next base: position 29,499,225 of record NC_074672.1, read on the forward strand.
ACACACACAGACACACACACACACACACACACACACACACACACACACACACACACACACACACACACACACACACACACACACACACACACACACACACACACACACACACACACACACACACACAGTAGTGTAACTGAGTAAATACCACAGGAATCTCCCTACAATACTTCACCTTAACCACAGGAATCCACTAATCCAAATGAAAAGAAAGACTTGAAGTATAGATTCAGGGGGCTTGCCACTGCATTCATGGGTGAACCTAAGCCTCCCTGTAGCTGTAGGCACCTATGGGCCTTCAGTACCCCACACAGGGACACATTGATAGAGATTCTACCTGCTCAGATGATCTTGGTGCAGTAACAGGATCCCCAGCCACCTGGGGAGGGAGAGATCCGATCTTCCCCCACTGGTCTGGGTATGAGAGTGCAGTGCGTGCTCTATTCCCATGGACCATGCTGGGCCTGGTTTTGCATGGGAACCAACAGGTTAAAGCACAACAGAGCTCTTATCGGTTGCCCAGGTGTAGAGACTGAATATGCTCGTCTCTCATTAGAGTCAAGGGGAATTTGCTGACTCATGCGTGAAGCCGCTGGCAAAGGCATGGAGAAGGCTCTGAGATCTCCTTCGCATTACAGCTCAGCGTTTTGTTTACTCTGTCTGGGTCTCTAGGTTTGATGATACCCGGCTTTGACATGTAAACAAACAGTATGCAGCAATGTTGAGCATCAATTAACATGCTGGTTTATTTGACTACAAAGTTATTTTAAACATTAATTAATTGGCTCTTTCTGGTATTATAGTCTCAGTTGTTATGCAAAATAAATAAGCTGAACAAACCCATGCTCTGCAAACACAGGAGGTGGGCCCTTCCCTAGCATGAAAGGGGCCAGGGTTTTATGACAGGGCACTGCCTTTACCATGGATACACTAGTGCACTACTCATACAGTACATCAGAGAGGTGGTAAACAGTGAAACCAACTTGTTATATAACACAGTTAATGATTTTCCCAGAGAAGTGCTCTTAGAAAATAGTTGATTGTGTGTGTGTGTGTGTGTGTGTGTGTGTGTGTGTGTGTGTGTGTGTGTGTGTGTGTGTGTGTGTGTGTGTGTGTGTGTGTGTGTGTGTGTGTGTGTGTGTGTGTGTGTGTGTGTGTGTGTGTGTGTGTGTGTGTGTGTGTGTGTGTAAACCAGCATGACCAAAGTAATGACAGACAGAATGGTAGTTTCGTGTGTGTGGTAAAACATACCACATACGTCTCAAACGGTATACTACAGTATTTCCACTGACAGGGTGAATCTGGACATTTGGCGTTGGCTCCACATAGTGCTCCCCAGAGCCATGCGTGCTGCTCCCAAACTACCCAACATATCCTGACATGAATGAGACTGATTACAATCACAACAACAACACACAACATGAAGGCATGCAATGAAAAGTGAAATGTCAAAAAGCAGAAGTACAATGCAAATTGCCCTTTTACTCTCTCTCTCTTCTCTCTCTCTCTCACTCTCACTCTCTCTCTCTCTCTCTTCTCACTCTCTCACGCTGTCTCTCTTTCTCCCTCTATACTCTCTCCCTATCTCTCTTTCTCTCTCTCACTCTCTCTCCCTCTCTACTCTCTCCCTGTCTCTCTCGCTCTCTTCTCTCTCTCTCTCTCTCTCTCAGACAGATGTTCAGCAAACCATGGGCAATGGGTCAAGCTCATCTAAGTCCCAGAGAGCTTCCAGAAATAACCCAGTCAGTCGGCCCGCTTGCGAGTGGTGTCTCTACTAATGAGTACTGCATCTGTCTGCATTAGCCACACTTTGCTATGGGACCACAACAACACGCTATTCTCTTACACGACACTGCTCTCTTCCACTGACTGTAACTGAGATGGAGTTAAATTGGCATGAGAATAAAAGAGCGAACTGTAAGATGTAAGATGTAAATTCTGGTTAAGGAAATAAGGAAAGCTGAACAAAGTGTGACTTTTTAAACTCTGAGGAGTTAGAGGGTGCATCATTTGTAAAATGTGGCAGGTGATTGTGTGTAGTCACTGGGCTACACACATCCAGCCAATGTGAGATCCTAATCTCTGACCCTTGGTAGCTTTAGCTCTCCTTGCCAGGCCAGCCACAGACAAACAAAAGCTGGATGACTGTCACAGAGTCTTCATGTCAAGCAGTGATCCTGTTCTGCTGAAAACAAGATGACCAGAGAGTGTCACATTCCGCTGGCCTACTTTACATGGCTGACTGTTGTGTTTCTATTGTCCCCATGGTTTTATCAGACTCACATCACTTGTCAGCAATAAGAGCATTCTCCTCTGGCCTCTTTCTCTCCTTTGACTATACAGTGTGTGTGTGTGTGTGTGTGTGTGTGTGTGTGTGTGTGTGTGTGTGTGTGTGTGTGTGTGTGTGTGTGTGTGTGTGTGTGTGTGTGTGTGTGTGTGTGTGTGTGTGTGTGTGTGTGTGTGTGTGTGTGTGTGTGTGTGTGTGTGTGTGTGAGCAAGAGAGAGGCTTTTCAGGACAAGGCCCCCATCCCACCGTTTCCCAGTCTTTCATTGAATAGATTAACAAACGTTTTGTGCAATAAGTCTAATATCTGAACCATATGTGTACTTGTCTATGTGTTATATAATTACTTTCAAATAGAACAATTACCTTGTCGGACAGTTTTCAACCTGACGGGACCCTTGCAACGATTCATCACAATCAAGACGTCATAGAGTGGCAATCCAGACACCGACAAACCCTCAACTTCCAGCAGTAACTCCCCCTCAGACAGTTGTCCGTTTTTATAAACCAAAACATCCTCTCTAACTTCCCCGATGTATGGAAACTCTCCATTCTCCGCACCGCCGCGCAGCTCCACATTCAGCTCCCCGCGAGCAGCCCGACTCACAGCGCACTCGGTAACTTTGGTGATCCAGTGGTTTTTCTTCTGAATTACTTTTGACATGGTGAAGGATCCAGACGAAAACCGTTAGTTTCATAGGATTATTAAAAAAACAGGTGATACATAACACACACGCCTGCTTTCGAAACACAGAAAACTTTAGGTTGTTTGAACGTGACTCCAGGTTGGATCATTTTCGTTCTTCTTTTAACCTAAGGCATAATGTTCCTCTTGCGCAGCTGTCCGGGCTACACATCCTATTCCCATATTAAGATCAAATACTCAGATGTTGTTGTTGGCTTCCCATCTTTAACAACCTGCATGCTATCTTGATCCAAAGAGTTGATCTAATCCGATCTCTAGATTGTCCGCTTTACTTTCACTAATAATAATATATTAGCCTACGCCAAGACCCCGCATATGTCTATTCTCCTGCCACAATACTTTTAATCCCACATTTATTATTCAAGAATAGCCTTACAGAAACAGTTACTTTTACAAGTCCTATGAGTTGAGAAAGCTGTTCACTCAGCCCTCTGCGCCTTTAAGCAGGTAGCATAACAATTTATACTATTTTGTTCCTGCAATCAGGTTCTGCTGATAGTAAATGGAATTCATGCGTCCTGACAGTCTTGACTGCAGCGTACTGGAGAAGGGAAATCCTGAATACACCTATTACAGGGTCCTAATGCTCCACCCTCATATATCTACACACGCATTTCTGCCCTGTAAACCGGATTACATCCGCCCACAGTGTTTATAATCCACTTTAGGACAAGGCTGCACAGTGCACGATTCTAATGACTTGCGAAACTAAAAGGTAGGATCTATTCATAAATCCTCAAACTTTTCTATTTGTAAATGAAACCCTTGAAGTTTGAACTCCTTGACTGTTTCACATCAGTTTGGTCTACTTTAAACTCCTTACCGGTTCAAAACAAGGATGAGGAAGAGCTCTCTCATGGCCCACATGTTAGCATCCATTCATCTGGAGATGTCATCCTGTGTAAATCAGGGGTCACCTCATCCCCTCCCTTTACAGTTGTATTCCCACACAGGATTAGGGGCACATGCCTTGTAATGCCTTGGTTTTAAATCCTCAAGAAAAGCCCTAACACACTACTAAAACTTTGACATGTCTGCCACAACCACAAAAACGTGTACATGTATGCCACAACCATAATGTAACCATATTGTCCAAAGAACACTTATTAAGACAACACCTTGAAGGTGCACTATGCAGAAACCGCTCATCCATTTCCTCGTTGCAAAAATTTGAATAGTTTTCCTAATTTCAGTTAATGTGACGAAACAAACAAGTATAGTGTAGATAATCATTGTACCATCTAAACCGCTGTGAAATATATTTTTCCATAACCAAAAATATTTTATTTTCAGCTTGTGTTTCAAGCTGGTGTTCAAAACCAAAAGTAAAAGAAGCAAAAATTTTATTTCAAAACGGGAAGCATAAAAATAGCGCACATAGCTAACTAGCTAACAGTACACTTTAATTGGAAATTAAAATACTTTATGTCAAAATTAGAAATCTGTAATATCTGAAAATATAGCTAGCTAGACTATTTTACCCGTGTTCTAAAATCAGAGTAGATAGCCAGAGCTAAAATACCAGCTAGTATGTCTATCAACAGTTGTTGCAGTGACATTCTATTGAAATGGATACTTGCATAGCGGAGTCTTCTGTTAAGACATGTAGCTAGCTAAACCATAAGCCCAACTCATGACGTTACTACCCTGTATGAATCTGCAGGTAGTTAACCAACCAGGTTCAATCTTAGCTAGCTAACATTAGGCTATAACTAGTAAAGCAAATTTGTCTGAGATTTGAAGAATAGCGAGCCAGCCAGCTAATGTTAGCTAGCTAACAGTACACTTTAACTTGAAATGAAACTACTTTCTGTCAAAATTAGAAATGTGTAATATCTGAAAATGTAGCTAGCTAGACTTTCTTACCTGTATACATCATGGTTGGATGCGTCTCCTGTCGGATGCCATGGTTGCACTTAGTTTGAAGATGTAATCCGGAGACAGGTGTTTTCTCCATCTCCTTAGCTATCATTCTTGAATTCCACTGATTTGAAAACTTGGTCCTCCAGAAAGTGGAGAGCATACACATAACATTAGCTAGTGAGCCAGCCAGCTAACATTAGCTAGCTAACAGTACACTTTAACTTGATATTAGGTTTATGCAGTTTTAATATGCGATACAGTTTGAAAAAAATCTGAGTTAGACAGTATTACCTTGATGTAACCGGTGTGAAAGGGCTAGCTAGTTAGCAGGGTGCGCGCTAATAGCGTTTCAATCGGTGACGTCACTCGCTCTCTAGACATTGAAGTAGTTGTTTCCCTTGCTCTGCAAGGGCTGCGGCTTTTGTGGAGCGATAGGTAACGATGCTTCTAGGGTGTCAGTCGATGTGTGCAGAGGGTCCCTTGTTCAAGCCCAGGTAGGGGCGAGGAGAGGGATTGAAGCAATACTGTAACATTGGTGCCGTGACCCGGATCACTGGTTGCTGCGGAAAAGGAGAAGGTCAAAGAGGGGTGAGTGTAACTTGTGTGAAATGGCTAGCTAGTTAGCAGGGTGCACACTAATAGCATTTCAATCGGTGACGTCACTCGCTCTGAGACCTTGAAGTAGTTGTTTCCCTTGCTCTGCAAGAGGACATTGTGCAATATTTAGATTCTAACTAATGTCTGAGTCTAAAGGAAATTAAGTTAATGTATATATAATTTGATATAACGAAGAATACTTAACTGTCTTATGATTTATATTATCTTGTTTGATATTGTACATTTAATTGACCATACACCATGACAGCGCAATACACAAGGGGTGGAACAGTGGCAAAGGTACCCACAGGACAAACAGAATAATATTAGTCTGAGGAGAGATTAAATAGCATTAATACAACAAAAATAATTCTAAACACACCTTTAGTTTACAAAGTTAAACAGATGTAATTTTTCTTCATAATAAGCAGGAGTAATATTCTTAGATCAGAATGACAGCAGACTGTACTTCTTTCCATGTCACTAAAGACTAACAGAAACAAAAGACAAATTTAACTAGAATGGCTTATCTTTTCTCCCCCAACCCACCAAGAGGTAACATGTAGATATACACATTTATTTTCAAAGCATACACACGAAACACACCATAGTAGCAATAAAAACAAAATATAAACTGAGGTACACTTGCGACATGTACTGAGAGTAATATTGCTTGTACTGGCAACTACACAGAAGAGTTATTGCAGCATATATATCAATGGCTTTTGTTGAGCAATAGGTAACGATGCTTCTAGGGTGTCAGTTGTCGATGTGTGCAGAGGGTCCCTGGTTCGAGCCCAGGTAGTGGCAAGGAGAGGAACGGAAACTATACTGTAACATTGACATACTGACCAGCTCAAATAGACAGAAGCGTGCTATATGGCAGACCAATCCAAACTCATCTATCGGAATGTCCAGTCCACTCATTATCTTACACCATGCCCAAACCGGACGCATGCATCCGCGTGCGCCATCACGCGCAAAACCAAATGTGATCACGACACACAGGTTGAAATATATAAACAAACTCTGAACTAATTATATTAATTTGGGGACAGGTCGAAAAGCATTAAACATGTATGGATATTTAGCTAGCTAGCTTGCAGTTGCTAGCTAATTCGTGCTATATAGCTAGCTAGTTTGCTGTTGCTAGCTAATTTGTCCTGGAATATAAACTTTGAGTTGTTATTTTACCTGAAATGCACAAGGTCCTCTACTCCGACAATTAATCCACACATGAATGAATCTAAGATGGCGTAGCAGTCAGACGTCTTTGTCTTTGTCCTGTCGTGTCCCTTGTATATATCTTTTTACATCTTTTTCTTCGAAAAATATTTTCCTAAACGTCAACTTCTAAATACTCTCCTGCAACCCGCCTCACCCAATGTGGCGTGCATCTGCTTTTTTCTAAAGTATTTCTATTTCCTTCGGATCTGGAATCCCTCAACTGAAGCTAGCCAGCTAATTACCTACCAGCTATCAGTTAGCAAACCATTGCTAGTGGTCATCAGCTAACCTTTAGCTCGGAAAGCTCTCGCCAGTTCGAACAACGTGACTCAAACCAGAGCATAACGGACCTATTTCTCTCCATATCCCCGGATTCCTACCACAAACTCTGAACATTTTCATCTGGATCTTCGCAACTAGCTAACCGCAATCCCGGGTGACCACTCCTGGCTAGAGTTTTCATCCCGGAGCAAGCACCAATTAGCCTGAAGCTAGCCCGGCCAGGGCTCCTGTGCTGCCACCAAAGCCCACTCCTGGGCTACAATATCCGGACCCCTTCTACTGCCGGTACGGGCATGGAACCCCGCCGATCCTCTATGACTGAAATACCGACACAATCTGCCCGAGGACTCCAACAGGCCCCTCAGGCGCGACGCCTGAAGGCCCATTCTGCTAACCTGCTAGGCCTGCTAGCTACCTAGAGCTACCTGGAATCCTACTAATTCCACGACTGGTCTATCGACATCACCGCACGAAGATGCAAAAACAGACTTACCCCCATCGCGACGTCCTCAAAGGCTAACTTGCTAGCCAAGGTCTGCTAACTGCTAGCTTGCCTGCCCCGGTCTGCTAACTGCTAGCTTGCCTGCCCCGGTTTGCTAACTGCTAGCTTGCCTGCCCCGGCCTGCTAACTGCTAGCCCCTGCTAACTGCTTGCTTGCTAACCCGGTCTGCTAACTGCTAGCTTGCCAGCCCCGGTCTGCTAACTGCTAGCTTGTTTAGCCCCAGCCTACTAACTGTTAGCTTGTTAGCATCGGCCTGCTAACTGTCTGAATCGCCGTGTCCCCAGTCAGCCCAACCACTCACTGGACCCATATGTTCACTTCGCTACGCATGCCTCTTTCTAATATCAATATGCCTCGTCCATTACTGTCCTGGTTAGTGATTACTGTCTTATTTCACTGTAGAGCCTATGGCCCTGCTCAATGTGCCTTAACCAACCATGTTGTTCCGCCTCCTACATATGCGATGACCTCACCTGGTTTAAACGTCTCTAGAGACTATATCTCTCTCATCATTACTCAATGCCTAGGTTTACCTCTAATGTACTCACACCCTACCTTACCTTTGTCTGTACACTATGCCTTGAATCTATGCTATCGAGCCCAGAAACCTGCTCCTTTTACTCTCTGTTCCGAACGTGCTAGACAGCCAGTTCGTATAGCATTTAGCCGTAAACTTATCCTACTTCTCCTCTGTTCCTCTGGTGATGTAGAGGTTAATCCAGGTCCTGAAGTGCCTAGCCGTCTCCCACTCCCCAGGTGCTCTCATTTGTTGACCTCTGTAACCGTAAAAGCCTTGGTTTCATGCATGTTAACATTAGAAGCCTACTCCCTAAGTTTGTTTTAATCAATCAATCAATCAAGTTTATTTTATATAGCCCTTCGTACATCAGCTAATATCTCAAAGTGCTGTACAGAAACCCAGCCTAAAACCCCAAACAGCAAGCAATGCAGGTGTAGAAGCACGGTGGCTAGGAAAAACTCCCTAGAAAGGCCAAAACCTAGGAAGAAACCTAGAGAGGAACCAGGCTATGAGGGGTGGCCAGTCCTCTTCTGGCTGTGCCGGTGGAGATTATAACAGAACATGGCCAAGATGTTCAAAATGTTCATAAATGACAAGCATGGTCAAATAATAATCAGGAATAAATGTCAGTTGGCTTTTCATAGCCGATAATTAAGAGTTGAAAACAGCAGGTCTGGGACAGGTAGGGGTTCCATAACCGCAGGCAGAACAGTTGAAACTGGGACAGCAGCAAGGCCAGGTGGACTGGGGACAGCAAGGAGTCATCATGCCCGGTAGTCCTGACGTATGGTCCTAGGGCTCAGTTCCTCCGAGAGAGAGAAAGAAAGAGAGAAGGAGAGAATTAGAGAGAGCCAAGATGTTCAAAATGTTCATAAATGACAAGCATGGTCAAATAATAATCAGGAATAAATGTCAGTTGGCCTTTCATAGCCGATCATTAAGAGTTGAAAACAGCAGGTCTGGGACAGGTATGGGTTCCATAACTGCAGGCAGAACAGTTGAAACTAGAACAGCAGCAAGGCCAGGTGGACTGGGGACAGCAAGGAGTCATCATGCCCAGTAGTCCTGACGTATGGTCCTAGGGCTCAGGTCCTCCGAGAGAGAGAAAGAAAGAGAGAAGGAGAGAATTAGAGAGAGCATACTTAAATTCACACAGGACACTGGATAAGACAGGAGAAGTACTCCAGATATAACCAACTGGCCCTAGCCCCCCGACACAAACTACTGCAGCATAAATACTGGAGGCTGAGACAGGAGGGGTCAGGAGACACTGTGGCCCCATCCGATGATACCCCCGGACAGGGCCAAACAGGAAGGATATAACCCCACCCACTTTACCAAAGCACATCCCCCGCACCACTAGAGGGATATCTTCAACCACCAACTTACAATCCTGAGACAAGGCCGAGTATAGCCCACAAAGATCTCCACCACAGCACAAACCAAGGGGGGGCGCCAACCCAGACAGGAAGATCACGTCAGTAACTCAACCCACTCAAGTGACCCACCCCTCCTAGGGACGGCATGAAAGAGCACCAGTAAGCCAGTGACTCAGCCCCTGTAATAGGGTTAGAGGTAGAGAATCCCAGTGGAGGGGAACCGGCCAGGCAGAGACAGCAAGGGCGGTTCGTTGCTCCAGAGCCTTTCCGTTCACCTTCACACTCCTGGGCCAGTCTACACTCAATCATATGACCTACTGAAGAGATAAGTCATCAGTAAAGACTTAAAGGTTGAGACCGAGTCTGCGTCTCTCACATGGGTAGGCACACCATTCCATAAAAATGGAGATCTATAGGAGAAAGCCCTGCCTCCAGCTGTTTGCTTATAAATTCTAGGGACAATTAGGAGGCCTGCGTCTTGTGACCGTAGCGTACGTGTAGGTATGTACGGCAGGACCAACTCGGAAAGATAGGTAGGAGCAAGCCCATGTAACGCTTTATAGGTTAACAGTAAAACCTTGAAATCAGCCCTTGCCTTAACAGGAAGCCAGTGTAGGGAAGCTAGCACTGGAGTAATATGATCAAATTTCTTGGTTCTAGTCAGGATTCTAGCAGCCGTATTTAGCACTAACTGAAGTTTATTTAGTGCTTTATCCGGGTAGCCGGAAAGTAGAGCATTGCAGTAGTCTAACCTAGAAGTAACAAATGCATGGATTAATTTTTCTGCATCGTTTTTGGACAGAAAATGTCTGATTTTTGCAATGTTACGTAGATGGAAAAAAGCTGTCCTTGAAACAGTCTTGATATGTTCGTCAAAAGAGAGATCAAGGTCAAGAGTAACGCCGAAGTCCTTCACAGTTTTATTTGAGACGACTTTACAACCATCAAGATTAATTGTCAGATTTAACAGAAGAGATCTTTGTTTCTTGGGACCTAGAACAAGCATCTCTGTTTTGTCCGAGTTTAAAAGTAGAAAGTTATCAGCCATCCACTTCCGTATGTCTGAAACACAGGCTTCTAGCGAGGGCAATTTTGGGGCTTCACCATGTTTCATTGAAATGTACAGCTGTGTGTCATCCGCATAGCAGTGAAAGTTAACATTATGTTTTCAAATAACATCCCCAAGAGGTAAAATATATAGTGAAAACAATAGTGGTCCTAAAACGGAACCTTGAGGAACACCGAAATGTACAGTTGATTTGTCAGAGGACAAACCATTCACAGAGACGAACTGATATATTTCCGACAGATAAGATCTAAACCAGGCCAGAACTTGTCCGTGTAGACCAATTTGGGTTTCCAGTCTCTCCAAAAGAATGTGGTGATCGATGGTGTCAAAGGCAGCACTAAGGTCTAGTAGCACGAGGATGATGCAGAGCCTCGGTCTGACGCCATTAAAAGGTCATTTACCACCTTCACAGGTGCAGTCTCAGTGCTATGATGGGGTCTAAAACCAGACTGAAGCATTTCGTATACATTGGTTGTCTTCAGGAAGGCAGTGAGCTGCTGCGCAACAGCTTTTTCTAAAATTTTTAAGAGGAATGGAAGATTCGATATAGGCCGATAGTTTTTTATATCTTCCGGGTCAAGGTTTGGCTTTTTCAAGAGAGGCTTTATTACTGCCACTTTTAGTGAGTTTGGTACACATCCGGTGGATAGAGAGCCGTTTATTATGTTCAACATAGGAGGGCCAAGCACAGAAAGCAGCTCATTCAGTAGTTTAGTAGGAATAGGATCCAGTATGCAGCTTGAAGGTTTAGAGGCCATGATTATTTTCATCATTGTGTCAAGAGATATGGTACTAAAACACTTAAGTGTCTCTCCCAATCCCAGGCCCTGGCAGAGCTGTGCAGATCCAGGACAGCTAAGCCCTGGAGGAATACGCAGATTTAAAGAGGAGTCCGTAATTTGCTTTCTAATGATCATGATCTTTTCCTCAAAGAAGTTCATGAATTTATTACTGCTGAAGTGAAAGCCATCCTTTCTTGGGGAATGCTGCTTTTTAGTTAGCTTTGCAACAGTATCAAAAATAAATTTAGGATTGTTCTTATTTTCCTCAATTAAGTTAGAAAACTAGGATGATCGAGCAGCAGTGAGGGCTCTTCGATACTGCACGGTACTGTCTTTCCAAGCTAGTCGGAAGACTTCCAGTTTGGTGTGGCGCCATTTCCGTTCCAATTTTCTGGAAGCTTGCTTCAGAGCTCGGGTATTTTCTGTATACCAGGGAGCTAGTTTCTTATGACAAATGTTTTTCGTTTTTAGGGGTGCAACTGCATCTAGGGTATTGCGCAAGGTTAAATTGAGTTCTTCAGTTAGGTGGTTAACTGATTTTTGTCCTCTGACGTCCTTGGGTAGGCAGAAGGAGTCTGGAAGGGCATCAAGGAATTTTTGTGTTGTCTGAGAATTTATAGCACGACTTTTGATGCTCCTTGGTTGGAGTCTGAGCAGATTATTTGTTGCGATTTCAAACGTAATAAAATGGTGGTCCGATAGTCCAGGATTATGAGGAAAAACATTAAGATCTACAACATTTATTCCATGGGACAAAACTAGGTCCAGACTATGACTGTGGCAGTGAGTAGGTCCAGAGACATGTTGGACAAAACCCACTGAGTCGATGATGGCTCCGAAAGCCTTTTGGAGTGGGTCTGTGGACTTTTCCATATGAATATTAAAATCACCAAAAATTTGAATATTATCTGACTACAAGGTCCGATAGGAATTCAGGGAACTCAGAGAGGAACGCTGTATATGGCCCGGGAGGCCTGTAAACAGTAGCTATAAAAAATTATTGAGTAGGCTGCATAGATTTCATGACTAGAAGCTCAAAAGACGACAACGCCATTTTATTTTTTGTAAATTGAAATTTGCTATCGTAAATGTTAGCAACATCTCCGCCTTTGCGGGATGCACGGGGGATATGGTCACTAGTGTAACCAGGAGGTGAGGCCTCATTTAACACAGTAACTTCATCAGGCTTAAGCCATGTTTCAGTCAGGCCAATCACATCAAGATTGTGATCAGTGATTAGTTCATTGACTATAACTGCCTTTGAAGTGAGGGATCTAACATTAAGTAACCCTATTTTGAGATGTGAGGTATCACGATCTCTTTCAATAATGGCAGGAATGGAGGAGGTCTTTATCCTAATGAGATTGCTAAGGCAAACACCGCCATGTTTAGTTTTGACCAACCTAGGTCGAGGCACAGACACAGTCTCAATGGGGATGGCTGAGCTGACTACACTGACTATGCTAGTGGCAGACTCCACTAAGCTGGCAGGTTGGCTAACAGCCTGCTGCCTGGCCTGCACCCTATTTCATTGTGGAGTTAGAGCCCTGTCTATGTTGGTAGATAAGATGAGAGCACCCCTCCAGCTAGGATGGAGTCCGTCACTCCTCAGCAGGTCAGGCTTGGTCCTGTTTGTGGGTGAGTCCCAGAAAGAGGGCCAATTATCTACAAATTCTATCTTTTGGGAGGGGCAGAAAATAGTTTTCAACCAGCGATTGAGTTGTGAGACTCTGCTGTAGAGCTCGTCACTCCCCCTAACTGGGAGGGGGCCAGAGACAATTATTCGATGCCGACATCTTTCTAGCTGATTTACACGCTGAAGCTATGTTGCGCTTGGTGACCTCTGACTGTTTCATCCTAACATCGTTGGTGCTGACGTGGATAACAATATCTCTATACTCTCTACACTCGCCAGTTTTAGCTTTAGCCAGCACCATCTTCAGATTAGCCTTAACGTTGGTAGCCCTGCCCCCTGGTAAACAGTGTATGATCGCTGGGTGATTCGTTTTAAGTCTAATACTGCGGGTAATGGAGTCGCCAATGACTAGGGTTTTCAATTTGTCAGAGCTAATGGTGGGAGCCTTCGGCATCTCAGAACCCGTAACGGGAGGAGTAGAGACAAGAGAAAACTCGGCCTCAGACTCCGACTCGCTACTTAATGGGGAAAACCGGTTGAAAGTTTCTGTCGGCTGAATGAGCGACACCAGTTGAGCATTCCTACAGCATTTCCCTCCAGAAGCCATGAGAAAGTTGTCTGGCTGCGGGGACTGTGCGGGGGGATTTATACTAACTTTAGTATCTGTACTTACTGGTGGCACAGACGCTGTTTCTTCCTTTCCTACACTGAAATTACCCTTGCCTAACGATTGCGTCTGAAGCTGGGCTTGTAGCACAGCTATCCTCGCCATAAGGCGATCGTTCTCCTGTATATTATGAGTACAGCGACTGCAATTAAAAGACATAATTTTAATGTTACTACTTAGCTTCGGCTGTTGAAAGTGCTGACAAACCATGTCCAGATAAAGTGTCCGGAGTGAAAAAGTTGTGATTGAAAAACTTTTACTCACTGCTTTAGCACACTCTGCCAACCCGGATGTCTTAGCCATGTCTGAATCCTGGCTTAGGAAAACCACCAAAAACCCTGAAATCTCCATCGTCAACTATAACATTTTCCGCCAAGATAGAACTGCCAAAGGGGGCGGTGTTGCAATCTACTGCAAAGATAGCCTGCAGAGTTCTGTATTACTATCCAAGTCTGTACCCAAACAATTCGAGCTTCTACTTCTAAAAATTCACCTTTCTAGAAACAAGTCTCTCACTGTTGCCGCTTGCTATAGACCTCCCTCTGCCCCCAGCTGTGCCCTCGATACCATATGTGAATTGATTGCCACACATGTATCTTCTGAGCTCGTGCTACTAGGTGACCTAAATTTGGACATGCTTAACACCCCGGCTATCCTACAATCTAAGCTTGATGCCCTCAATCTCACACAAATTATCAATGAACCTACCAGGTACAACTCCAAATCCGTAAACACGGGCACCCTCATAGATGTCATCCTAACTAAATCGGCCTCCAAATACACCTCTGCTGTTTTCAATCAAGATCTTAGCGATCACTGCCTCATTGCCTGCATCCGTAATGGGTCTGCGACCAAACGACCACCCCTCATCACTGTCAAACACTCTCTAAAACACTTCTGCGAGCAGGCCTTTCTAATCAACCTGGCCGGGGTATCCTGGAATGACATTGACCTCATCCCATCAGTAGATGATACCTGGCTATTCTTTAAAAGTGCCTTCCTCACCATCTGCAATAAGCATGCCCCATTCAAAAAATTTAGAACTAGGAATAGATATAGTCCTTGGTTCACTCCAGACCTGTCTGCCCTTGATCAACACAAAAACATCCTGTGGCGTTCTGCATTAGCATTGAATAGCGCCCGTGATATGCAACTTTTCAGGGAAGTTAGGAACAAATATACACAGGCAGTTAGGAAAGCTTAGGCTAGCTTTTTCAAACAGAAATTTGCATCCTGTAGAACTAACTCAAAAAACCTCTGGGACACTGTAAAGTTCATGGAGAATAAGAGCACCTCCTCCCAGCTGCCCACTGCTCTGAGGCAGGAAACACTGTCACCACCGATAAATCCACTATAATTGAGAATTTCAATAAGCATTTCTCTACGGCTGGCCATGCTTTCCACCTGGCTACCCCTACCCTGGTCAACTGCCCGGCACCCTCGACAGAGTTTCAGAGCTGGTCATGGGTGCACCTCAGCCACGCTCAAGGTCCTAAACGACATCATAACCGCCATCGATAAGAGACAGTACTGCGCAGCCGTATTCATCGACCTGTCAATCCCCACATTCTTATTGGCAGCCTCGACAGCCTTGGTTTCTCAAATGATTGCCTTGCCTGGTTTACCAACTACTTCTCTGATAGAGTTCACTGTGTCAAATCGGAGGGCCTGTTGTCCGGACCTCTGGCAGTCTCTATGGGGGTGCCACAGGGTTCAATCCTCGGGCCGACTCTCTTCTCTGTATACATGAAGGATGTTGCTCTGATCCACCTCTACGCAGACGACACCATTCTGTATACTTCTGGCCCCTCTTTGGACACTGTGTTAACTAACCTCCAGACGAGCTTCAATGCCATACAACTCTCCTTCCGTGGCCTCCAACTGCTCTTAAATGCAAGTAAAACTAAATGCATGCTATTCAACCGATCACTGCCCGCACCTGCTCGCCCTTCCAACATCACTACTCTGGACGGCTCTGACTTAGAATACGTGGACAACTACAAATGCCTAGGTGTCTGGTTAGACTGTAAACTCTCCTTCCAGACTCACATTATGCATCTCCAATCCAAAATTAAATCTAGAATCGGCTTCCTATATTGCAACAAAGCATCCTTCACTCATGCTGCCAAACATACCCTCGTAAAACTGACCATCCTACCGATCCTCGACTTTGGTGATGTCATCTATAAAATAGCCTCCAACACTCTACTCAACAAACTGGATGCAGTCTATCACAGTGTCATCCGTTTTGTCACCAAAGCCCCATAAACTACCCACCATTGCGACCTGTACGCTCTCGTTGGTTGGCCCTCGCTTCATACTCGTCGCCAAACCCACTGGCTCCAGGTTATCTACAAGTCTTTGCTAGGTAAAGCCCTGCCTTATCTCAGCTCACTGGTCACCATAGCAGCATCCACTTGTAGCACGCGCTCCAGCAGGTATATCTCACGGGTCACCCCCAAAGCCAATTCCTCCTTTTGTCGTCTTTCCTTCCAGTTCTCTGGTGCCAATGACTGGAACGAACTGCAAAAATCTCTGAAGCTGGAAACACTTATCTCCCTCACTAGCTTTAAGCACCAGCTGTCAGAGCAGCTCATAGATTACTGCACCTGTACATAGCCCATCTATAATTTAGCCCAAACAACTACCGCTTCCCCTACTGTATTTATTTATTTATTTTGCTCCTTTGCACCCCATTATTTCTATTTCTAGTTTGCACATTCTTCCACTGCAAATCTACCATTCCAGTGTTTTACTTGCTATATTGTATTTACGTCGCCACCATGGCCTTTTTTGCCTTTACCTCACTCATCTCACCTCATTTGCTCACATTGTATATAGACTTATTTTTCTACTGTATTATTATTGACTGTATGTTTTGTTTATTCCATGTGTAACTCTGTGTTGTTGTATGTGTCAAATTGCTATGCTTTATCTTGGCCAGGTCGCAGTTGTAAATGATAACTTGTTCTCAACTAGCCTACCTGGTTAAATAAAGGTGAAATAAAAAAATAAAAACATAAAATGGTCAACCGAATCGTTTCTAGTTATCTCTCCTCCTTCCAGGCTTTTTCTTATTTGGACTTTATATGGCGATTGGCAACTAACTTTCAGTGTTACCACAACTGACCGACCTCAGTTCATCTTTCAATCACCCACGTGGGTATAACCAATGAGGAGATGGCGCGTGGGTATATGCTTTTAAAAGCCAATGAGGATGGGAGAGGCAGGACTTCGCGTTCGGCGTTACTAATAGAAGCCACTTCTATTTTAGTGCTTGGCAACGCAGACACTCGTTGGTGCGCGTGAGCAGTGTGGGTGCAATGATTGAATAACATGTATGTTTAAATTTATTTTGCAACGATCACAAACTCAACGCGTACGGTACGATGTGATCAGCATCATAGCCAATCTCTGGCTAAACCAACTAGGCTCGTAATTTAACAGTTGTATTTGTATTTACAGATGGCATACACATTTGTTATTAAGGCACATGAAAGTTCACATGTTTGAGAAGGCATTTCTTTCATAAAAACGTTTACGTTCAAAAGGATCTTCTGTGAAGTGGTGACCTGCGACATACGCCTAGTTTCCTGAAACAAGTCACATATGCTGCTCCTGTTGACTAGTGACTTTATCCCTTCCCATATGTACATATCTAACTCAATTACCTCGTACCTCTGCACGTTGACTTAGTACTGGTGCCCTGTGTATATAGCCAAGTTATCATTACTCATGGTGTATAATTACTTTAATTATTACGTGTTTTACTTTCTATTATTTCTCTATTTTCTTTCTCTCTGCATTGTTGGGAAGGGCCTGTAAGTAAGCATTTTACTGTTAGTCTACACCTGTTGTTTACCATGCATGTGACAAATACAATTTGATTTGATTTGGGTAGGTAGGTTCTTTGAAGTAGCCTTCAAAGTAGGCTACAAGAGAACACCTGTTGATTTATCAGGAGAACACCTGTTGATTTATCAGGAGAACACCTGTTGATTTATCAGGAGAACACCTGTTGATTTATCAGGAGAACACCTGTTGATTTATCAGGAGAACACCTGTTGATTTATCAGGAGAACACCTGTTGATTTATCAGGAGAACACCAGTTGAATCAGAACTCTTGATAAAGCCATAATAATATCTTTGAAACAAGGTTTCCACTAATTCATTAAACAACTATCAGCAGTATTATTCTTTGCAGTTGGTATGGAGTCACAGTATGTTGACAAGGGAAAAGCAGTATCTTGGCATGAGGTACAGTACTGTACTGTAGCTAGGATAAGATGGGATGCGCACACTGCTCTCCATCGGAAAAGCTCCCTCTCGTTTGTGCCTGTACAGATAGCAGTTGATTACCCCACAACACTACAGGCTGTGAGAGTAGTGGCCTGCATAGTGTTGCATGGAAAGCAGCTTTCCATCCCATTTCATCTCCTCTTTGAGTGCCTGGGAGCCTGCATGGTGACTTGACAAACTCACCTTTGCTTTTATCACTCATGTTTTTTATGCACTCTAACTTTGGATTATGTCTCGTGATCCCTTACCTTATTAAATCAAATCAAACTAAATCAAATTGTTTTAGTCACATGGGCCGAATACAACAGGTGTAGACCTTACAGTGAAATGCTTACTTACGAGCCCCTAACCAAAATTTCTGTTTAAAAAAAAAGACAAATATATTAAAAAAATTAACAAAAATAATGAAAATATATACTAAATGAGAAATAAAAGTAACAAGTAATTAAAGAGCAGCAGTAAAATAACAGTAGCGAGACTTAATGATGGTGTTGGAGTCGTGCCTGGCCGTGCAGTACAGGAGGAAATGCGTTCCTTTACTTTGTTGTCATTTAGACAAACATTTCATTTCATGTGCATCCTGTGCAGGGTAGGAAGGAGGGGTTGGTGGGGGTAATGGGTTTCATTGGGGAGTCTACGATACTTGTACTCAGTGAATAACATCCCTAAATAAATATTTAATTAGAAAGATAATCCCTTTATTTCCTATGGCAGCCTCTCTGTTGCTCTCATTCTCTAGTAGTATGGGCGCTGCCAGTGCCAGTCACATGCTACATGACATTCTGAAGGGGTTAGAGGCTACTAGCTTACTGCTGCTGGCTTCTTCACGTCAGCCACTTCTATGGCAGTGATGCGCTGTGACTGCTGGTGTGTGACCTGCTGTTTCATACACACACTTGTCTACCATCTCCCATCATCTGCAAATGCAGTCACCCTCTCTGTCTCGTGCCGCATTACATCAATATTGAATATTGACTCAATGACATCTGAATTTCACTGAGTAATCTGTTTTATTTACCTCAAACTAAAATAAACAACGTGGTGAACTTAATGTGACAATTAATAAATAAACTCATTATTGGTTTACGCAGATTCTCTTTAATAATGACAAACACATGACTTTAAAGTGAACACTAAGGCCAGTGTATGATAAAGATCCTTGTGAAAGGAGCAGTACAAAGCGAACAGTATTGTGTAAGCCGCCTTCCTATTTAGCTTTATAACTGACAGTAATTGGGTGGCCATCCCTCTGGAATGCTGTGCGTCCACCGATCAATGCAGAGTGTTTAATATTAACCAGCAAGTCAAAGAGCTATATTGATCTGTGGTGCCACGGAGTAAAGGAATAACCTGTCCCAGGTGTCCACAGAGACAGAGAGCTCACAGTAGGCTGGATCAAGGTGTTTCATTAAATTAATCACTAAGGCCTGTGTGTGTGTGTGTGTGTGTGTGTGTGTGTGTGTGTGTGTGTGTGTGTGTGTGTGTGTGTGTGTGTGTGTGTGTGTGTGTGTGTGTGTGTGTGCTTGATATCTGTGTACTTTGTGATCATTTTCACCTGTGGAGACACACATATCTCATCTAGTACTCTATCAGATGTCACGTTTAGCATTGTCAGTTTTAGTATGTTTGTATCCTCATTGGATTTTTTATTGAATTTTACTGAATGTACTGCACTGTTGTTTCCCTTTAAGCATGACAATGAAACCAAAACAACTTCAGCAATTCAAAGTCTACCGTTACACAAGCATTATTGAAATCAGCACAACACAGTTGCTGTTTAGTAAAATGCGAAGTACTTCAGAAGTACATTTGTTATTCCGTATTAGACGGACATGTTATTGGTGTTGTGTGAAATAATTAGGAACATAAGTCTTCTACACCTGAGGGAAATCAAATGGCCGTAGGGTTTGCTTTTCTCTTCAATAATGCACAAGGCACCAGCGGAAATTCCAGGTTCCAAACATCTCACAGGAATTACCTACAGGTTCTAAAACCAAGGGGAAACCTGTAAAAGAGGCAGGTAGTTTCAGAATGCTGTGGTTGCACATTGCTCCTAGGGAGAATGAGAGTGAGAGTGAAAGAGGGGAATAGTGACGAGTGTTGGAATGAAGAGAGAGTGTACATCATTATTGTTTCTGAACAGTCAGCTGATGGAGAGAGAGAGAGGGGGAGGGAGGGAGAGAGAAAGAGTGAAAGAGTGAGAGAGTGTTGAAATGGACAGAGTGTACATTTATTATTACATTTCTACCCACTGATTAAATAGCGAGAGAGAGAAAGAGTGTGTGCATCAGAGAGAGAAAGCCGTACCAAGCGGTGATGCAGCCAGTCAAGATGCTCTCAATGGTGCAGCTGTATAACTTTTTGAGGATTTGACAAAGAGAAAGAGTGAAAGCACATGATGACAAAGAGACAGGGGTTGTCATGTGGTAGATGTTCAACACTGGTCCTCTAATACCCCCCTCCGTTACGTAAGCCACTCGCTCGCTTGGCTGCAGGCATAGAAAACTAGCCTGTCTCCATGCTTTCAGCCTTCCCCTTCACTGCCTCCCAACCTTGCGGCACACAAGAGGAGCAGAGAGTGAGACAGATTAAATTATTTAGGGGCAGAGAATGTCTCGGCACTGGAAGGGAGGAACCTTGGGGTTCCATTCACCATGTTGAATGAGGTTGGTCGACGGAGTGTTCTACTGGGCAAGCTGGTTACAGAGGAGGCTTGGAAGGTCTATACAAACATATCTATCCAAATTCAAATCCAATCAAAGTTTATTGGTTTAGTGCACAGACATACTCAGCTCTGAACAACCACACACACACATACACACACACACACACCCACACCCACACCCACACCCACACACACACACACACACACACACACACACACACACACACACACACACACACACACACACACACACACACACACACAGTGGTTAATTGTTTGCCAGCCATGAGGCTCGTCTCCCTCTCAGACCTCAAGCTTAGTCCATATATACTACACCTCCCTCTCTATCCCTCCCTCCCTCCCTCCTCCTTGCTTGCCTGCTGTTCTAAATCAGTCAGAATTCTTTAAGGAGCCTGAGGCTCTTGTTATGTATGGAGTCAATCCAATACTCACCCAGTGAAGTACTCCCAACTTCTCCCCACAAATTATATTTTATTTTACAGCAATCTCTGAGGGGCTTATGGGGGTTTGATGTGAACTGGTTTTCACACCCACACACATCGCTTGATGTTTCTCTTCAATCACTGATTGGTTGACAGAGCTGACCACTGAACTTCCACAACTAAAATGCCACAGCATCTCCTGCCTGGCCATTGTGATCACATTCATATCCACTGGCTGACCTAAATGGCCTCATTCAAGATGGATACTTTGCCGTGCATAGCTGACATAATGTTCACTATGGTTAAACAATTGTTAACATCTGATAAGCATTTGGCGTTAAGGTATTTGACTGTTCATTCTGGGAATACACGTGCAAGTGTGTGTTCAGATCAGTGTATAGATCAGAAATAATGATGTTCAAACACACACAACATATTTAATGTGTGTGTTTTGTGTGTGTTTTAAATTTGTTTTTTCTACTCCACAGTCTTCGGAACACTCCCAGATGTCCGCTGGGATCAAAGGTCAACCAACCCAACATTTGACAGAATATTAATAGATGCAATTGTTTGCTAATATGCAATAATTATATGAAAATGAACCCACAATTCATATTTTAATCTCCTCACTATGGAGCCACAGGGGTGTGAATAGCAGGCCTTGTTCTGAAAAGAGGGGTGAATTTGTCCTCAAGACTCCTTCACCCTGTCACACCCTCCACCCTCCACCTGACAACCACTGTCAATCTGGGGCAGTATGGTGGTTCTGGTTGTAGGAAACCTTATTAAAGATGTGTTTTAAAGATTTTGTACAATTTCAGCCAGTAGTTTTAAAACCTCTTGTTAATAGGGGGCGCTGTTTTCACTTTGGGAAAAAATCGTGCCCAAATTAAACAGCCTCGTACTCTGTTCTAGATCATACGATATGCATATTATTATTACTATTGGATAGAAAACACTCTGAAGTTTCTAAAACTGTTTGAATTATATCTGTGAGTAAAACAGAACTCATTTGGCAGCAAACTTCCAAACAGGAAGTGAAAATTCTGAAAATGGGTGTCTGTGTAAGGCCTTGCCTATTCAATTGCCTTATATTTATGGATCTGTATGCACTTCATACGCCTTCCACTAGATGTCAACAGGCAGTAGAATGTTGAATGGGGTGTCTAGCTTGATGTGAGACCGAATGAGAACTTTTGGAGTGACAGGTCCGCCATATTGGCAGTATTTTGCTGCGCACCAGAGAGCACCATATTATTTTCTGAAATGCGTTAGGTAGACACGACGAAATGCTCCGTCTTGGACGTTATTGGATACATATGAGAAAAACATCATAAAGATGGATTTTCAACTGAGTTTGACCAGTTTATTCAACGTTTATTATGACTTTTGGAATTTTTTGTTCAATGTGCCAAGAGTTCATGGACATGTGCGCTCCACCATGCTAGCCAAAGTTGCTAATTCGACAGAAGAAATGGACATTCTAAAACAAAACAACGATTTATTGTGGAACTAGGACTCATTGCACTGCATTCTGATGGAAGATCATCAAAGGTAAGAGAATATTTATGATGTTATTTCGTATTTTTGTGGAATATGTTGGCTCCAACATGGCAGAGAATGGCTGGACGCTGTCTCAGATTATTGCATGCTGTGCTTTGTACTAAAGTTATTTTTTTAAATCTAACACAGTGGTTGCATTAAGAACCAGTGTATCTTTCATTTGCTGCACAACATGTATTTTTTAGCAAAGTTTATGATGAGTTTTTGGTTAGATTTCGTGACTGTCCAAAATTTCTCCGGACAATTTGGTGCATTTTGGCGCCATATTCACAATGTAAAACCAGGATTTGTAGCTATAAATATGCACATTTTCGAACAAAACATAAATGTATTGTATAACATGATGTTATAAGACTGTCATCTGATGAAGTTGTTCAAAGGTTAGTGATTAATTTGATCTCTATTTGTGGGTTTTGTGAAAGCTATGTTTGCGGTGAAAAAATGGCGTTGTGTGTTTGGCTATTGTGGTGAGCTAACATAAATATATATTATGTTTTCGCTGTAAAACATTTAAAAAAATCGGAAATGTTGGCTGGATTCACAAGATGTTTATCTTTCATTTGCTGTATTGGACTTGTGATTTCATGAAATTAATATTATATGAAATCCCTGTGGCGCTAGGCTAGGCTATGCTAGTCAGCTTTTTTGATGAGGATGATCCCGGATCCGGGAGGGGGGGTCCTTAGAGGTTTTAAAAGTAACGCTCACAAGCCAAAACGGGCCGCCGTAAATTGTATACAAAGTCATCCATTTCGTATGATATGTTACGTCCAGCAAAAAAAAAAAAAATATATACAGTTGAAGTCGGAAGTTTACATACACTTAGGTTGGGGTCATTAAAACAAATTTTTCAACCACTCCACAAATTTCTTGTTAGCAAACTATAGTTTTGGCAAGTTGGTTAGGACATCTACTTTGTGCATGACACGTCATTTTTCCAACAATTGTTTACAGACAGATTATTTCACTTATAATTGTCACGTTCTGACCCTAGTTTTTTTGTTATTTCTTTGTTTTAGTATGGTCAGGGCGTGAGTTGGGTGGGTTATCTATGTTCGTTTTTTTTTGTTGGTTTTTTCGTTTGGCCTGGTGTGATTCTCAATCAGAGGCAGGTATCGTTAGTTGTCTCTGATTGAGAATCATACTTAGGTAGCCTTTTTTCACCTGGGTTTCGCGGGTGGTTGTCTTCCGTGTCTGTGTGTTCCACACAGAGCTGTTTCGGTTTTAGTTCGTTCACGTTATTGTTTTGTATTTCAGTGTTCAGGTTTGTTCCATTAAATATTCATCATGAACACTTACCACGCTGCGCTTTGGTCCTCCTCTCTTTCTCCCAACGAAGATCGTTACAATAATTCACTGTATCACAATTCCAGTGGGTTAGAAGTTTACATACACTAAGTTGACTGTGCCTTTAAACATCTTAGAAAATTCCAGAAAATGACATCATGGCTTTATAAGCTTCTGATATGCTAATTGACATCATTGTCAATTGTGTGTACCTGTGGATGTGTACCTGTGGATGTGTACCTGTGGATGTATTTCAAGGCCTACCTTCAAACTCACTGCCTCTTTGCTTGACATCATGGGAAAATCAAAATAAATCACCCAAGACCTCAGAAAAAAATTGTAGACCTCCATAAGTCCGGTTCATCCTTGGGAGCAATTTCCAAATGCCTGAAGGTACCACGTTCATCTGTACAAACAACAGTACGCAAGTATAAACACCATGGGACCACGCAGCTGTCATACCGCTCAGGAAGGAGACGCATTCTGTCTCCTAGAGATTAACGTACTTTGGTGCGAAAAGTACAACTCAATCCCAGAACAACAGCAAAGTACCTTGTGAAGATGCTGGAGGAAACAGGTACAAAAGTATCTATATCCACAGTAAAACGAGTCCTATATCGACATAACCTGTAAGGCCGCTCAGCATGGAAGAAGCCACTGCTCCAAAACTGCCATTAAAAAAAGACAGGCTATGGTTTGCAACTGCACATGGGGACAAAGATCATACTTTTTGGAGAAATGTCCTCTGGTCTGATGAAACAAAAAATAGAACTGTTTGGCCATAATGACCATCGTTATGTTTGGAGGAAAAAGGGGGAAGCTTGCAAGCCGAAGAACACCATCCCAACCGTGAAGAACAGGGGTGGCAGCATCATGTTGTGGGGGTGCTTTGCTGCAGGAGGGACTGGTGCACTTCACAAAATAGATGGCATCATGAGGTAGGAAAATTATGTGGATATATTGTAGCAACATCTCAAGACATCAGTCAGGAAGTTAAAGCTTGGTCGCAAATGAGTCTTCCAAATGGACAATGACCCCAAGCATACTTCCAAAGTTGTGGCAAAATGGCTTACGGACAACAAAGTCAAGGTATTGGAGTGGCCATCACAAAGCCCTGACCTCAATCCCAATCCTAAAATTCACCCAACTTTTTCCCCAAAAAGCTTGTGGAAGGCTACCCGAAACGTTTGACCCAAGTTAAACAATTTAAAGGCAATGCTACCAAATACTAATTGAGTGTATGTAAACTTCTGACCCACTGGGAATGTGATGAAAGAAGAAGAAGCTGAAATAAATCACTCTCTCTACTATTATTCTGACATTTCACATTCTTAAAATAAAGTGGTGATCCTAACTGACCTAAGGCAGAATTTTTACTAGGATTAAATGTCAGGAATTGTGAAAAACTGAGTTTAAATGTAATTGGCTAAGGTGTATGTAAACTTCCGACTTCAACTTTGTGGTTATTGTTTATATTTTAGTTACACAGAAATATCGATGCAGGCTTTCTAAATGATTGATGAACTTATCTCTTCATACTACACAACCATCATCAATTCCTTTTCTTCCACAGGGCATTCCTCTGGCAGCAGAGTTGAAGAGAGACAGTGAGCAGATTTTCTCTGTGAGTTCTTCATTCATAGATCAGTCAAATCAGGGATCAATACATTTTTTACTGGGGTGCTGTCATGAGTCAGTGAAATTAAACAGAGCATCTTTACTTCCCTGAATCAGTAAACCGTTCTCTGGAATTCTAGCTCTCATGCTGATCAGTGGACAGATCTCACAGTGCAGAATTGACATAAATTGATCAAAGGAAGACCTATTACTAAACTTCCAATTCCCTCTGTGTCTCTGAATGTACAACGCCATCAGAAAGTATTCATACTCCTTGACTTATTCCACATTTTGTTGCGTTACAGCCGAAATTCAAAATGGATGAAACACCTCATAATGACAAAGTGAAATCATGTTTTTAGACATTTATTGAAAATGAAATACAGAAAAGGTGTTCACATCCCTGAGTCAATACATGTTAGAATCACCTTTAGCTGCGATTACAGCTGTGAGTCTTTCTGGGTAAGTCTCTAAGAGCTTTGCACACCTGGATTGTACAATATTTGCACATAATTATTTTACACATTTTTCAAGCTCCGTCAAGTTGGTTGTTGATCATTGCTAGACAGCCAACTTTAAGTCTTGCCATAGATTTTCAATCCGATGTCAATCAAACTGTAACTAGGCCACTCAGGAACATTCAATGTTGTCTTGGTAAGCAACTCCAGTGTATATTTCACCTTGTGTTTTAGTTTTTTGTCCTGCTGAATGGTGAATTTGTCTCCCAGTGTCTGTTGGAAAGCAGACTGAACCAAGTTCTCCTCTAGGATTTTGCCTAGTCTATTTATTTTTATGCTGTATAACTCCATAGTCCATGACTATGACAAGCATACCCATAACATAATGCAGCCATCACCATACTGGAAAATATGCAGAGTGGTACTCAGTGATGTGTTGGATATGCCTTAAACATAACGCTTTGATTTCAGTACACATTTCTTTTCAGTTGTAACTTTAGTTGTTTATTGCAAACTGGATGTATCTATTGGAATATTTTTATTCTGTACAGGCCTCCTTTTTTTCACTCTGTCATTCAAGTTAGTTTTGTGGAGTAACTACAATGTTGTTGATCCATCCTTAGTTTTCTCTTATCACAGCCGTTAAACTCTGTAACTGTTTTAAAGTCACCATTGGCCTCATGGTGAAATCCTTGAGTGGTTTCCAAGTGTAATTAATAACTTCACCATGCTCAAAGGGATATTCAATGTCTTTCATTTTTATTTTTTATTTACCAATCTAACAATAGGTGCCCTGGTCACTGCTCGATTGAGGGACCTTACAGATAATTGTATGTGTGGAGTACAGAGATGAGGTAGTCATTCAAAAGTAATGTTAAACACTATAATTGCACACAGAGTGAGTCCATGCAATATATTATGTGACTTGTAAAGCAAATCTTTACTCCTGAACTTATTTAGTCTTGCCATGATAAAGTGGTTGAATACATATTGTCTCAAGACATTTCAGCTTTTAGGTTTGTATTAATTTCTAAAAAGGTCTAGAAACATAATTTTACTTTGATATTATGGGGAATTGTGTATAGGTCAGTGACACAAAATCGCAATTTATCAATTTTTAATTCAGGCTGTAACACAGCAAAATGTGGTAAAGGTCAAGAGGTGTGAAAACTTTTTCTTTTCTGTACACTGTAGATTAAATCAAATCAAATGTTATTTGTCACATGCGCCAAATACAACAGGTGTCAACCTTACTGTGAAATGCTTACTTACAAGCCCTTAACCAACAGTGCAGTTCAAGAAATAGAGTTAAGAAAATATTTACTTAATAAAATAAAGTAAAAATAAAAACTAACACAGTAGAATAACAATAACGAGGTGATATACAGGGGCCCGGTACTGAGTAAATGTGCGGGGGTACAGGTTAGTTGAGGTAATTTGTACATGTAGGTAGGGGTAAAGTGACTATGCATAGATGACTATGCATAGCTGCAGTGTAAAAACAAAGGGGGGGGGGGGGGGGGGGGGGGTCAATTTAAATAGTCCGGGTGGTCATTTGATTAATTGTTCAGCAGTCTTATAGCTTGGGGTAGAAACTGTTTTAAGGAACCTTTTGGACCTAGACTTGGCACTCCGGTACCGCTTGCTGTGCGGTAGCAGAGAGAGCAGTCTATGACTTGGGTGACTGGAGATTTTGACCGTTTTTTTGGGCTGTCCTCTGATCTAGTTTGTTCTTCGTTCTATAACCCTGGTCAGACTGGATTTGGTTGGTCAATATATTGTTAAACAGAGAATACTGACAGTGACAGAGATTTCCATAGTCTTCTTCCCTGAGGGTTTCCCTGGTAGGATGTGTCAGGGCCTGTCATGGTCAGTCTGGCATGCCTGTGGAGAGAGAGAGGATGTTTGGTGGATGGGAGGGAGGGAGGGAGGATGTGAAGGCTTATTGTCCAGGAAGTGACAGAGAAAGGCAATTAGAACAGAGTGCATTCTTTACACATGGATATCCTGTACACAATCCTGTCATGTGACCTGGTAATGACAGACAAGGCTTGCCTTTCTTTGAAGGCTTTATTATGTGATTGGGAAAGCACACTTCAATCACCCAGACAGTCACAAAGACATTTCAGTCACGTCAACATTTTAGACATATCTATTTGAATGCATTTCATTTGGAAAGGCACAAAGAGTAAACCATAAGTCTGTATTATCATGGGGTTTGAGCTATCCTAGTCAGAGCAGCCCTATATGAAGATATTCTGTCAAGATATTCTACTTGCTTTTCTCTCTCCCTCTCTCTGTCTCTCTCTCTCTTTCTCTTTCTTCCCACCTCTCTCTCTCTCTCAATTCAATTCAATTCAAGGGGCTTTATTGGCATGGGAAACATATGTTAACATTGTCAAAGCAAGTGAAGTAGATAATATACAGAAGTGAAATAAGCAATAAAATGAACAGTAAACATTACACTCACAGTACAAAAGAATAAAGACATTACAAATGTCATATTATTTATATATACAGTGTTGTAATGATGTGCAAATGGTTAAAGTACAAAAAGGAAAATAAGTAAGCATAAATATGGGTTGTATTTACAATGGTGTTTGTTCTTCACTGGTTGCCCTTTTCTTATGGCAACAGGTCACACATCTTGCTGCTGTGATGGCACACTGTGGTATTTCACCCAGTAGATATGGGAGTTCATCAAAATCAGGTTTATTTTCTAATTCTTTGTGGATCTGTGTAATCTGAGGGAAATATGTCTCTAATATGGTCATACGTTTGGCAGGAGGTTAGGAAGTGCAGCTCAGTTTCCACCTCATTTTGTGGGCATTGTGCACATAGCCTGTCTTCTCTTGAGAGCCAGGTCTGCCTACGGCGGCCTTTCTCAGTAGGAAGGCTATGCTCACTGAGTCTGTACATAGTCAAAGCTTTCCTTAAGTTTGGGTCAGTCACAGTGGTCAGGTATTCTGCCACTGTGTACTCTCTGTTTATGTCCAAATAGCATTCTAGTTTGCTCATTTTTTGTGCTAATTCTTTTCAATATGTCAAGTAATTATCTTTTTGTTTTCTCATGATTTGGTTGGGTCTAATTCTGTTGCTCTCCAGGGGCTCTGGGGGTCTGTTTGTGTTTGTGAACAGAACCCCAGGACCAGCTTGCTTAGGGGACTCTTCTCCGGGTTCATCTCTCTGTAGGTGATGGCTTTGTTATGGAAGGTTTGGGAATCACTTCCTTTTAGGTGGTTGTAGAATTTAGCTTCTACTTGGTACTCATCCCGGATACGGGAGCACCTTCATCAGTAAAAAAGCTGACTAGCATAGCCTAGCATAGCGCCACAAGTAAATACTAGCATCTAAATATCATGAAATCACAAGTCCAAGACACCAGATGAAAGATACACATCTTGTGAATCCAGCCATCATTTTCCGATTTTTAAAATGTTTTACAGGGAAAACACAATATGTATTTCTATTAGCTAACCACGATAGCAAAAGACCCAACCGCATATTTTCACAATTTTTTACTGCATAGGTAGCTATCACAAATTCGACCAAATAAAGATATAAATAGTCACTAACCAAGAAACAACTTCATCAGATGACAGTCTTATAACATATTTATTGTATAGCATATGTTTTGTTCGAAAAATTTGCATATTTCAGGTATAAGTCATAGTTTTACATTGCAGCCACCATCACAAGTCTCACCAAAGCAGCTAGAATAACTACAGAAACCAACGTGAAATAACTAAATACTCATCATAAAACATTTATGAAAAATACACGGTGTACAGCAAATGAAATACAAACATCTTGTGAATCCAGCCAATATTTCAGATTTTTTAAGTGTTTTACAGCGAAAACACAATATAGCATTATATTAGCTTACTACAATAGCCTACCACACAACCGCATTCATTCAAGGCACGTTAGCGATAGCGAATAAACCAGCAAAAGATATTAATTTTTTCACTAACCTTCTCAAACTTCATCAGATGACAGTCCTATAACATCATATTACACAATACATATATGGTTTGTTCGAAAATGTGCATATTTAGCGGTACAATTCGTGGTTGAACAATGTGAATAAGTAGCCAAACTGCACAAAATAATCCGGATATATTTCTGACACTCAC
Source organism: Salvelinus fontinalis (assembly GCF_029448725.1). Lineage (NCBI taxonomy): Eukaryota > Metazoa > Chordata > Actinopteri > Salmoniformes > Salmonidae > Salvelinus > Salvelinus fontinalis. The sequence continues at coordinate 29,529,208 of NC_074672.1, forward strand.
ATCATCTAATCAAATAACTAATCATATACTTTACTAAAAAATACAGGTTGGACAGCAAATGAAAGATACACTAGTTCTTAATGCAACCGCCGTGTTAGATTTTTAAAAATAACCTTAGTACGACATACAGCTTACGTTATAGCGAGACAGTGCCCGAAATCTGGGCGGAATATAGTCTAAACATTTTCGACAGAAATACGAAATAATATCATAAATGTTTCCTACTATTTGATGAGCTTCCATCAGAATCTTGCACAAGGTGTACTTTTCCAGAATAATCGTTGTTCGGTTGTAGAATGTCGTCTTCATCTGTCGATTTAGCTAACAAAGCTGGCCATGCGGCACAGAAGTGTCCAACTCACCAGATCGCATAACAAAGAAAATACCGAAAATCGCAATAAACTGATATAAACTGATATAAGTAGGTTTAATATAACTAGTTGATGATGTTTTTAACACATATATCAAATAAAATCAGAGCCGGATATATCTAACGCCTATAACGAAAGCTATTCAGAACGCAATCCTGAGCTCCCTCAGTGAAAAGACTCGGTGAAAAGACTGGACCCACCTTTCCAAGAGGTCTTGTTCGGCCTCACATAGAGCTATACACCCCATTCCAACTCTCACTGCCTACTGACATCTAGTGGAAGGCGTATGCAGTGCATGTAGACCCATAGATTCCATGCAAATTGATAGGCTGACCCTGGAAAAGAGCCCCCGATTTCAGATTTCTCACTTCCTGACAGGAAGTTTGCTGCAAAATGAGTTCTGTTTTACTCACAGATATAATTCAAACGGTTTTAGAAACTAGAGAGTGTTTTCTATCCAATAGTAATAATAATATGCATATTGTACGAGCAAGAATTGAGTACGAGGCAGTTTAATTTGGGAACGATTTTTTTCAAAGTGAGAACAGCGCCCCCCCTATTGAGAAAAGGTTTTAACTGCTCTTTTCTGGATTTTGATAATTCGCGGGTATAGTCCTAATTCTGCTCTTTATGCATTATTTGGTGTTGTACACCAAGGATATTGTTGCAGAATTCTGCATGCAGAGTCTCAATTTGGTGTTTGTTCCATTTTGGGAGATCTTGGTTGGTGAGTGGACCCCAGACCTCACAACCATTAAGGGCAATGGGTTCTGTAACTGATTCAAGTATTTTTAGCCAGACACTAATTGGTATGTCAAATGTTATATTCCTTTTGATGGCATAGAATGCCCTTCTTGTCTTGTCTCTCAGATCGTTTACAGCTTTGTGGAAGTTACCTGTGGAGCTGATGTTTAGGCCGAGGTATATATCGTTTTTTGTGTACTCCAGGGCAACGGTGTCTAGATGGAATTTGTATTTGTGTTCCTGGCGACTGGACCTTTTTTGGAACACCATTATTTTGGTCTTACTGAGATTTACTGTCAGGGCCCAGGTCTGGCAGAATCTGTGCATAAGATTTATGTGCTGCTGTAGGCCCTCCTTGGTTGGTGACAGAAGCACCAGATCATCAGCAAACAGTAGACAATTAACCTGTTTGGGCTGCAGGGACAGTATTGAGTAGCCAGATAAAAGGTACCCATTTCAAACGGCCTCGTACTCAATTCTTGCTCGTACAATATGCATATTATTATTACTGTTGGATAGAAAACACTCTCTAGTTTCTAAAACCGTTTGAATTATATCTGTGAGTCAAACAGAACTCATTTGGCACAAACTTCCTGACCAAGAAGTGGAAAGTCTGAAATCGAGGCTCTGTTCTACTTCCTGCCTATAAATGGTCATGATACGTATTAGTATACGTGCACTTCGTAGACCTTCCCCTGGATGTCAAGAGGCGGCGAGAGAAGAAATGTACTGTTTATCTTGGTCTGAAGTGGAATACAAGCTCTTTGTATGACGTGTCCCCCATTTCTTGTTTTCTGGAGAGCGCGAAGAGGGACTTGGATTTGCCTTCTGTTTAGCTGCCGTTATAGGCGACTAATATCTCCGGCTTTGATTGTATTTGATACATGTGACCATATCATCGTAAAGTATGTTTTTTCAATATAGTTTCATCAGATTATTGAAATTTTTTCGGAAGTTTTGCCGTGTTCCGTTCTCTTCCGTTTGTTGACATGGAGAGCGTCGTGCCACTTGGCTAGTGTGCTTGCTAATTCAAGAGGGAAAATGGACGTTCTAAATCCAAACAACGATTGTTCTTGACAAAGGACACCTTGTCCAACACTCTGATGGAAGATCAACAAAAAACATTTTATGATGCTATTTCATATATCTGTCGTGCATGTGAACTAGTCGCCGGCACCCAACTTTGGGGTACTCTAGCTATACCGAAGCTGGATGTCGTAATGAAGTTATTTTTTAGAATTCTAACACTGCGATTTCATTAAGAACTAATGGATCTATCATTTCCTATACAACATGTATTTTTTAGTTATGTTTATGAATAGCTATTTGGTCAGAAAATGTGTGTCAGAAAAAGTGTCAGAAAAATATCGTTGCTGTTTAGACGTTGTGGAAAAAGTAGCTAAGTTAGCACAATGTGTAACCACTGATTTCAGCTCTAAATATGCACATTTTCTAACAAAACATAAGTGTATGTATAACCTGATGTTATAGGACTGTCATCTGATGAAGAATATCAAGGTCAGTCAAAAAATATATATCGTTTACTGGTTTGTTACGATCGCTAACTTTTGCTACTGGGAAATGGCTTGTCTTTCTGGCTATTGTGGTAAGCTAATATAACGCTATATTGTGTTTTCGCTGTAAAACACTTAATAAATCGGAAATATTGGCTGGAATCACAAGATGCCTGTCTTTCATTTGCTGTACACTATGTATTTTTCAGAAATGTTTTATGATGAGTAATTAGGTATTTGACGTTGGTGTCTGTAATTATTCTGGCTGCTTTCGGTGCAATTTCTGATTGTAGCTGCAATGTAAACTATGATTTATACCTGAAATATGCACATTTTTCGAACAAAACATAGATTTATTGAATAACATGTTATAAGACTGTCATCTGATGAAGTTGTTTGTTGGTTAGTTTGGTTGGTTCTTGGTTAGTTAGGTTGGCTTTGTGCATGCTACCTGTGCTGTGAAAAATGTCTGTCCTTTTTTTTGTATTTGGTGGTGAGCTAACATAAATATACGTGCTGTTTTCGCTGTAAAACATTTTAAAAATCGGACATGTTGGCTGGATTCACAAAATGTGTACCTTTCATTTGCTGTATTGGATTTGTTAATGTGTGAAAGTTAAATATTTAAAAAATATATATTTTGAATTTCGCGCCCTGCACTTGAGCTGGCTGTTGTCATAAGTGTACCGACGTCGGGCTTGCAGCCCATCAGATTCTGGTAGTGCTGCAGACTCTTCTAGTGCCCTCACCAATTCGTTGATATATATGTTTAACCTGTCTAGACCTGGGGTTCCGCTTCCGCTAGCGCCCCAGCCATTGAAATTGCAGGGCGCCAAATTCAATCAACAGAAATCTCATAATTCAATTTTCTCAAACATACAAGTATTAGACACCATTTTAAAGATAACATTCTCGTTAATCCAACCACAGTGTCCGATTTCAAAAAAGCTTTTCGGCGAAAGTAGAACATATCATTATGTTAGGTCAGCAACTAGTCACAGAAATCATACAGCGATTTTTCAACCAAAGAGAGGAGTCACAAAAAGCAGAAATATTGATAAAATGAATCACTAACCTTTGATATTCTTCATCAGATGACACTCCCGGGACAACATGTTACAAAATACATGTATGTTTTGTTCGATCAAGTCCATATTTATATCCAAAAACCTCAGTTTACACTTGGCTTTGCCTCCAAAACATCCCGTGAATTTGCACAGAGCCACATCAAATCACAGAAATACTCATAATAAACACTGATAAAAGATACAAGTGTTATTCACAGATTTAAAGATATACTTCTCCTTAATGCAACCGCTGTGTCAGATTTCAAAAAAACTTTACGGAAAAAGAAAACCATGCAATAATCTGAGTATGGCGCTCAGACGACAAATCAACCCAAAGAGATATCCGCCATGTTGGAGTCAACATAAGTCAGAAATAGCATTATAAATATTCACTTACCTTTGATGATCTTCATCAGAATGCACTCACAGGAATCCCAGTTCCACAATAAATGTTTGATTTGTTCCATAAAGTCCATAATTTATGTCCAAATTACTACTTTTGGTTCGCGCATTCAGTACATAATCTAAACTCACGACGCGCGGGCAGGTCCAGGCAAAAGTTCAGACGAAAAGTCATATTACAGTCCGTAGAAACATGTCCAAGAAAGTATAGAATCAATCTTTAGCATGTTTTTAACATAAATCTTCAATAATGTTCCAACCGGAGAATTCCTTTGTCTTCAGAAAAGCAATGGAACAGAGCTCGCTCTCACGTGAACGAGCGTCACAAGCTCCGGGCATTCTGCCAGAGCCCTGACTCATTCCCCTCTCATTCGGCCCCACCTCACAGTAGAAGCATCAAACAAGTTTCTAAAGACTGTTGACATCTAGTGGAAGCCTTAGGAAGTGCAAAATGACCCCATAGACGTTGTGTATTCGATAGGCCAAGAGTTGAAAACCTACAAACCTCAGATTTCCCACTTCCTGGTTGGATTTTTCTCAGGTTTTCGCATGCCATATGAGTTCTATTATACTCACAGACATCATTCAAACAGTTTTAGAAACTTCAGAATGTTTTCTATCCAAATATACTAATACTATGCATATATTAGCAACTGGGACTGAGTAGCAGGCAGTTTACTCTGGGCACGTTTTTCATCCAAGCTACTCAATACTGCCCACAGCCATAAGAAGATAACAGAGGGGTAGTATGCTAATACAGCACTGTGCCATGCCAGGGTCTGTGTGGAAGATGAGGTTGCTGATGTTCCCATTTTTATAATAGTCAGCAAAAAGTGTCTCTTGATTTTCCATAAGGACCTTAGTTTTGTGCTCTTTTCATACACAGGGTACTGTATTTGAATTAACTCTGAACAGCAGGAGGTAGCTTCTAAGGCCTCTCCATTTGGTTTGAGTAGACAGTGCAACTCTCCTGCCATTGTTGGGCTGAAGGGCTTTGACACCTCTCACTCGTCAGTGCTAATTATTATTATTTATACCTTTAGTCAGTTAAGAACAAATTCTTATTTTCAATGACGGCCTAGGAACAGTGGGTTACCTGCCTTGTTCAGGGGTAGAATGACAGATGTTTACCTTTTCAGCTCAGGGATTTGATTTTGCAACCTTTCGGTTACAAGTCCAACGCTCTAACCACTAGGCTACCTGCCGCCCCAATTGAAGTTGTATCAAGCTTGGTAGCCTCAACTTAGCATTCAGTCCTTATAAAGTAATGTAATGTATTTTTCTTCTTGGCTTTACTAAATAAAATATACAGCTGAAGTACGAAATGTATATACACCTTAGCCAAATACATTTTTCACAATTCCTGACATTTAATCCTTGTAAAAATTCCAAGTCTTAGGTCAGTTAGGATCACCACTTTATTTTAAGAATGTTAGAATGTTTTAGAATGTTAGATGTCAGCATAATAGTAGAGAGAATAATTTATTTCAGCTTCTATTTCTTTCATCACATTCCCAGTGGGTCAGAAGTTTACATACACGCAATTAGAATTTAGTAGCATTGCCTTTAAATTGTTTAACTTCGGTCAAACATTTCGGGTAGCCTTCCACAAGCTTCCCACAATAAGTTGGGTGAATTTTGGCCCATTCCTCCTGACAGAGCTCGTGTAACTGAGTCAGGTTTGTAGGCCTTCTTGCTCGCACACGCTTTTTCAGTTCTGCCCACAAATGTTCTATAGGATTGAGGTCAGGGCTTTGTGATGGCCACTCCAATACCTTGACGTTGTTGTCCTTGAGCCATTTTGCCACAACTTTGGAAGAATGCTTGGGGTCATTGTACATCTGGAAGACCCATTTACGACCAATCTTTAACTTCCTGACTGATGTCTTGAGATGTTGCTTCAATATATCCACAGAATTTTCCTTCGTCATGATGTCATCTATTTTGTGAAGTGCACTAGTCCCTCCTGCAGCAAAGCACCCCCACAACTTGATGCTGCCACCCCCGTGCTTCACGGTTGGGATGGTGTTCTTCGTCTTGCAAGCATCCCCCTTTTTCCTCCAAACATAACGATGGTCATTATTGCCAAACAGTTATATTTTTGTTTCATCAGACCAGAGGACATTTCTCCAAAAAGTATGATCTTTGTCCCCATGTGCAGTTGCAAACTGTAGTCTGCCTTTTTTATGGCGGTTTTGGAGCAGTGGCTTCTTCCTTGCTGAGCGGCCTTTCAGGTGATGTCGATATAGGACTCGTTTTACTATGGATATAGATACTTTTGTACCTGTTTCCTCCAGCATCTTCACAAGGTCCTTTGCTGTTGTTCTGGGATTGATTTGCACTTTTCACACCAAAGTACGTTCATCTCTAGGAGACAGAACGTGTCTCCTTCCTGTGTGGGAAGACGGCTTCGTGGTCCCATGGTGTTTATCCTTGTGTACTGTTGTTTGTACAGATGAACATGGTGCCTTCAGGTGTTTGGAAATTGCTCCCAAGGATGAACCAGACTTGTGGAGGTCTACAATTTTTATTCTGAGGTCTTGGCTGATTTCTTTAGATTTTCCCATGATGTCAAGCAAAGAGGCAGTGAGTTTGAAGGTAGGCCTTGAAATACATCCACAGGTACACCTCCAATTGACTCAAATGATGTCAATTAGCCTATCAGTAGCTTATAATGCCATGACGTCATTTTCTGGAATTTTCCAAACTGTTTAAAGGCACAATCAACTTATTGTATGTAAAATTCTGACCAACTGGAATTGTGATACAGTGAATTATAAGTGAAATAATCAGTCTGTAAACAATTGTTGGAAAAATGACTTGTGTCATGCACAAAGTAGATATCCTAACTGACTTGCCAAAACTATAGTTTGTTAACAAGAAATGTGTGGAGTGGTTGTGTGTGTAAGTGTATGTAAACTTCAACTTCAACTGTAGCTTCAGACTAACCATTACTCACTCAGTTCCAGGTTGAATGGGGTTTTCAGGTTTCTGTTGTTTTCCAGAGCATCTGCTGTATAGTGTTGGAATAATAATCTTTGGTAGTTGTACGCCTTCCAGGTGATTCCGTAATTCCATCCAAAATCAGGTTGTAGGTTTTGAGTTTTGAATTGGAGTGAAGGTTCTGTTGTAGAGGGTAGCATCCTGTATATGTTCCTGACAAGAAATCCATGTTTGTCGAACTCTAAATCTATCTTTGTTTAAGAACATGTTGAAAAATGCCAGGAGCTCATCTGCTCATGCTCATCATCTGCTCATGACCTCTCATGACCTCTCTCTCTCCCCCCCCCTCTCTCTCTCTCTCTGTCTCAATCTCTTTCTCTCTCTCTCTCTCTCTCTCGCCCTCTCCCTAATGTCATAGTATTTATATATACAGTGTTGTAACGATGTGCAAATGGTTAAAGTACAAAAGGGAAAATAAATAAACATAAATATGGGTTGTATTTACAGTGGTGTTTGTTCTTCACTGGTTGTCCTTTTCTTGTGGCAACAGCTCACAAATCTTGCTACTGTGATGGCACACTGTGGTATTTCACCCAGTAGATATGGGAGTTTATCAAAATCAGGTTTGTTTTCTAATGGGAGTTTTGCTTTTCCCTCCCTCCCTCCCTCCCTCCCTCCCTCCCTCCCTCCCTCCCTCCCTCCCTCCCTCCCTCCCTCCCTCCCTCTCTCTCGGTCTCTGTTGCGCTCTCTCTCGGTCTCTGTTGCGCTCTCTCTCTCTCTCTCTCTCTCTCTCTCTCCCTGAGTCTCTCTACAAATATGAAACTCTCTAACAGAGATATGTTTCTCCTCTCATCCTTGTCACGTCGTCTGGCTGCTCGGTGCGCTCTTTGAAGCTCTCCAATGTCTCTGTGTTCAGTTTCAGCTGAACATGGGAAAGAGGCGACAGCTGTCTAACTCAATGTGTCGTTTGGCTGGAGTGCTTCTGTCTTCATTAGTGCAGGTCAGTACCAGTGCTTCACACACAGGGGGCACTGACACACTCTCCTCATACAGTACATCTCATACCTGTTCGGTCATTTCATATAGGCCCAACCGGATCATGGTCAGTTATACTTTTTCTTAGTGTTAATTGTATGCAGGTATGAAACGGGGATCACATTTAGGCCTACTACAACAAAAATGTATATCAATAGTAACATTATCCTATTCATTACATTTCTGTAAGTGACCATAAAACACATTTTATTACAACTGCATGAATCACATATAATACCAATTGTTATAAACAAAGCACCAGTCTTTAGCTGCTGGATCATTATGTGGAGCCATGGAATGCATTCAGAGGAGTGCTGGCAGCCTAACCGGCCTGTTTTAATATTAGCAGGGCTTTGAAGTACAAAACAGTTGGCTTCTCTAAGCATAATACCAGAGCTTTGTTCACTCATTTATTTATTCATTGGTTCCAAATTCACTGCTGTGAGTCTTTTCATATTACCAGACCCCTGTGTGTGATGATTATTTGATGTTGTGCACAGACCCATACAGGGCCAGACATACAGGGCCAGACATACAGGGCCAGACATACAGGGCCAGACATGCAGGGCCAGACATGCAGGGCCAGACATACAGGGCCAGACATACAGGGCCAGACATACAGGGCCAGACATACAGGGCCAGACATACAGGGCCAGACATACAGGGCCAGACATGCAGGGCCAGACATGCAGGGCCAGACATGCAGGGCCAGACATGCAGGGCCAGACATACAGGGCCAGACATACAGGGCCAGACATACAGGGCCAGACATGCAAGCACACATACACACACATTATTTTACTTTTTTAATTTTACCTTTATTTAACCAGGTGGGCCATTTGAGAACAAGTTATCATTTACAACTGCGACCAGGCCAAGATAAAGCATAGCAGTTCGACAAAAACAACAACATAGAGTTACACATGGGATAAACAAACGAACAGTCAATACCACAATAGAAAAAAATCTATATACAGTGTGTGCAAATGAGGTAGGATAAGGGAGGCAAGGCAATAAATAGGCCGTAGTGGCAAAGTAATTACAATTTAGCAATTTAACACTGGAGTGATATATGTGCAGAAGACTAATTGGAAAGTACTGGGGTGCAAAGGAGAAGAAAAAAAATATGGGGATGAGGTAGTTGGATGGGCTATTTACAGATGGGCTATGTACAGGTGCAATGATCTGTGAGCTGCTCTGACAGCTGATGCTTAAAGTTAGTGAGGGAGATATGAGTCTCCAGCTTCAGTGATTTTTGCAATTCGTTCCAGTCATTGGCAGCAAAGACCTGGAAGGAAAGGCGGCCAAAAATAGGAATAGGCTTTGGGGGTGACCAGTGAAATATACCTGCTGGAGCACGTGCTTCAGGTGGGTGCTGCTATGGTGACCAGTGAGCTGAGATGAGGCGCGGCTTTACCTAGCAAAGGCTTATAGATGACCTGGAGCCAGTGGGTTTGGCGGCGAATATGAAGCGAGGGCCAGCCAACGAGAGCATTCAGGTCGCAGTGGTGGGTAGTATATGGGGCTTTGGTGACAAAACGGATGGCGCTAAATAAATATACATAAATATATAAATACATACATATACACAATTCTCACAGCCATCATATATGTCATGAACAAATACATAATGTACCCTGATCAACTCTATCACACATTAACCTTTCACGCCTCACTACCCCGGGTCCGGGAGCACCCCCCACCCCCCCCCCCACACTGAGTAGCATCGCTAGCATAGCGTCACAATTAAATAGTAGCATCTAAATATCATTAAATCACAAGTCCAAGACACCTAATGAAAGATACAGATCTTGTGAATAAAGCCACCATTTCAGATTTTTTAAATGTTTTACAGGGAAGACAAAATATGTAAATCTATTAGCTAACCACGTTAGCAAAAGACACCATTTTTCTTTGTCCACCATTTTTTCTCTCCACCAGTAGCTATCACCAATTCGGCCAAATAAAGATATTGATAGCCACTAACCAAGAAAAAAACTCATCAGATGACAGTCTGATAACATATTTATGGTATGGGATAGGTTTTGTTAGAAAAATGTGCATATTTCAGGTATAAATCATAGTTTGCAATTGCACCCACCATCACAACTCGACTAGAAAAAATACACAGCAACGTGTATTACCTAATTACTAATCATAAAACATTTCTTAAAAATACACAGCGTACACTAATTGAAAGACACAGATCCTGTGAATACAGACAATATTTCAGATTTTCTAAGTGTCTTACAGCGAAAACACAATAAATCGTTATATTAGCATACCAGATGTGCAAACGTTACCAGAGCATTGATTCTAGCCAAAGAGAGCGATAACGTAATCATCGCCAAAATATATTAATTTTTTCACTAACCTTCTCAGAATTCTTCTGATGACACTCCTGTAACATCATATTACAACATACATATAGAGTTTGTTCGAAAATGTGCATATTTAGCCACAAAAAAACGTGGTTAGACAATGAGAAAAGTAGCCCAGCTGGTCAGAAAATGTTGTGCGCCATATTAGACAGTGATCTAGTCTTATACATAAATACTCATAAACTTGACTAAAAAATACAGGGTGGACAGCGATTGATAGACAATTTAATTCTTAATACAATCGCTGAATTACATTTTTTAAATTATCCTTACTTTTCAATACAGGTTGCGCCAAGCGAAGCTATAACAAACAAAATGGCGGCATAAGCGTTTAACATTTTTCGACAGAAACACGATTTATCATAATAAATTGTTCTTACTATGAGCTGTTCTTCCATCAGGATCTTGGGCAATGAATCCTTTCTTGGGTCTAATCGTCTTTTGGTCGAAAGCTGTCCTCTTGCCATGTGGAAATGCCCACTAAAGTTCGGCATGAACTGGAAAAGTGCCCAGCGGTTCAAAGTGTCTCAGAAAGCAATGCCTCAAAATCGCACTAAACGGATATAAATTGCTATAAAACGGTTCAAATTAACTACCTTATGATGTTGTTAACACCTATAACAAGTAAAAACATGACCGGAGAAATATTACTGGCTAAACAACAGGTTGGAAGGAGGCGAGTCCGACGTCCTTCGTGCGTCAGGTGCAGGCAGCCAAAGGAAGTTACTTCCGGTATTTGGTGATTTATAGAGGCACTGATTGCGCAATCGACTCCATTCAAAGCGTCATCACGTACTGACATCCACGGGAAGACGTAAGAAGTGTCTGTTTCTCCATAGCATTTACACGGACCTTTAAACCGACCTGGGATCAGGGGCCAAGATGTCTGAAATCTGACTCCCTGTCATGAAAAGTGCTGTAGAAGGAGTTCTGTTCCACTCAGAGACATAATTCAAACGGCTATAGAAACTAGAGAGTGTTTTCTATCCAATAATAATAATAATATGCATATTGTACGAGCAAGAATTGAGTACTAGGCAGTTTAATCTGTAGAGCAAATTATGCTAATGCGAAACAGCACCCCCTATATTCGCAAGAAGTTAACATTCACTGGCTCATATAGACAGTCTACATAATCACCCCCAACAGGCCACTCTCACAGAGGCTCATTTGGACAGTCTACATAATCACCCCCAACAGGCCACTCTCACAGAGGCTCATATAGACAGTCTACATAATCACCCCCAACAGGCCACTCTCACAGAGGCTCATATAGACAGTCTACATAATCACCCCCAACAGGCCACTCTCACAGAGGCTCATATAGACAGTCTACATAATCACCCCCAACAGGCCACTCTCACAGAGGCTCATATGGACAGTCTACATAATCACCCCCAACAGGCCACCCTCACAGAGGCTCATATAGACAGTCTACATAATCACCCCCAACAGGCCACTCTCACATAGGCTCATATAGACAGTCTACATAATCACCCCCAACAGGCCACCCTCACAGAGGGATGAAAACAAGCACTCAGGGTGCTAGATGTATGCACGCTACCCATGGACTGTATAAATGAATGGGAAATGAAGTGGCTTGTCAACAACATGTATGAAACCAAGGAATAACCATCAGCTCTACCTATAATCATAGGGGCCTAGCCACACATTTAACTAGGCCTTGGACACAACAGTACACTTACAGTACAGCAACAGCAGGAGCAGCAGCGATGTGATGAAATATTAATGGGCTGTATAGAGATGGATGGACCTGGAGACTTTGTCGTGTCGCTTACATGGTGGAAAACAAGATTTGTTACCATGGCTTCTTGTGTTGTTTACTACATGGTGTTTTTATGGAACACCTGTTCTCTGTCTCTAAGGGCTCGTTGCTAGGTAGTAGCACCATTCCTGCACCAGAGGCAAAACAACCATTCGATCCTTTCTTCTGATTGTGTGTGGTCCTTTTATTCATTCAGCCATTTACATTTCCTGTAACCTGTAAGAGTCCTATTGTATTGGCAACAATGCACCTACATTGTTGTGGGTAATGTATGAGGATGTACAGGATGCATAAATCCTTTGTAAATTCATGAAAATAATGCTTTGACTCTAGTCGCAAGAATCATCCCACTGTATGTCTACTGCCTAAGTATCTTACTGTATATTTTTTCTGGTCAATGCAGTGACTTGCTGTCTAAACCAATAATCATCAAATATCCTTTCCTTGAAGATAATACATGGCCATCCAGTGATACAGTACACATCTCACACACCTGACACCACCAAGGCCTTTGGTGTCCATGTCGCTGTAAATGGATTAGAGGTCTATCAGTCCATGTCCAGCTGGGTGATATGCCGCTTTTGTTCTGGCTCAGAGTTGTGGGAGAAAGAGAGTGAGAGCGAGAGAGAGAGAGAGAGAGAGAGAGAGAGAGAGAACGAGAGAGAGAAAGAGAGAGAGCGAGAGAGCGAGAGAGAGCGAGAGGAAAACTTTAATAAGGCTTAAAGAAAGGTTAGAGATATTTCGACAGGTTCACACACACACAACACACACTGCATCACACTGCATGGCCTCTCTTGTAGTTTGCTTGGTGTCATCACAGTCTGGCTCCCTCAGGTGAGCTCTACAGTGTGTGCACAGGGAAAGCTTTAACAAGAGGCATAACTGATACCTGGAGGAGCAATGCTTCACCCTGCTGGTGAAAAAAGATATTGCACACGTACAGTAGTCTTGGCACACTGTACCGTAGCAGTTTGTATTGGGGCTCTTATCAAACCAATGAAACATAGACGTCAGTCTCATTGTTAGACAAGTACTATTCGTTGCTATATCTTGTACCCTTGTGGCCAGGTGACAGTGATCCACAGAGCACAGCTTTGCTCATACAGATGAATTAGACTGAGACACAGTGGCACCGACGCCATGGGAGAACAGGATGGCACAGAGATACAGCTTGATGAATCACAGACCTCTTAGAGGTTGTTTACTGTTGCATTGTCACCATGAGCCTCCGCAGACAGATAACCTTGCCACTGCGGACTGATTGGCACTCTACTCACATGTCGGACTATAACAAGTTCTCAAATTATTTATCCCTCTCTGTCTGCTTTTTTATTTCTTTCTGGGGGTTTTTTCACACACACACATACACACACAAACACACCACAGGAGGCTGCTGCGGGGAGGATGGCTCATAATAATGGCTGGAATGGAGTGAATGGAATGGCATCAAACATGGAAACCATAGGTTTAATACCATTCAATCAATTCCGTTCCAGCCATTACTATGAGCCCGTCTTCCCCAGTTAAGGTGCCACCGACTGCCTGTGACACACACACACACACACACACACACACACACACACACACACACACACACACACACACACACACACACACACACACACACACACACACACACACACACACACACACACACACACACACACACAGTCTTGTACAGCTAACCTTGTGGGGGCACAAATTCTTTCCAATAAATTCCCAGGAAATACTTGGAGCTAACTTGATCAAAAGGATAAATGCACAGCTGAATGAAGAATGACACTTAGTAAACTCTGAATCCTGATAGATTAGAGGTGGTTCAGTTCCTGAGTAAAGGAAAGGTAAAAGCAAATAGTTTATGTAGTGATTAACCCAATCAAACCCTCATCTCCTCCCAACAACCTTCACTCTGCCTCATATCTCCCCTATCTTGATGGATCAGTCAGTTTGATGTAAAATGGCCTGCTCTGGATTCAATCTCTGAACTGTGTATAGCAGCAGTTTTAGCACAAACCCTTGTCCTATTGTCTCAACTTGTGGGTTTCTGCAATGTCTACTATCCTGATAACCTTGTTTAATATCTTTGTTTTGTGGGGATTGAAGTCTCAGCTATGGTTCTGTATGAAATAATCTAAAATGACAACATAGTAGTAAACCTAACATACACTTGGAGTAAACTGATTAGAAACACACACTGACACCAAGTCTTCCCCTTATATTTAAGTCCATGCAAATATGAGTTTGTGACTCTCAAATATGTTAAAGTTTTGGTCACTAGGTTTCCCATGCCCACCAGTGGAGGCCATGTTCGGAGGAGGGGGTTGGAGGCCAGGCAGGAGTGACGCATGGGTTTCCCTGGGCAGTGTGGGAAACAGACTGATGGGCATCCATTTTTCCCTGGGGATCAAAGGTCAGATTTTGCTGAGAGTGCCCCAGAGCTGCCTGCCAAAATGTGTCACCAAGACTAATTGGGAGAACTCAATGTAGCCCTCTGCAGTGCTGTCCTGAAGTAGAGTAACAGGTTCAGAAGAGAATGAGAGTACTTTTGATGGAAAAACAGTGATTCTTCAAATAGGATACCAAAAGCCAAGCGACAATTCCACACTAGCAGAATTACGCTTTGACTCAGATTTGTCACTTTTAAATGTAAGCCACACAAAAACCATTGATTTCAAAGTTTTACAACTCAATGCACAAGGACTACTATGAACAATTACACAGATACAAAGTTTGACGTCCCCTGGCTTCTAACCACTGGCAACCCACATTGCGCACACCTGGCAACCATCATTGCGCACACCTAGTCCCCATTATTAAGAACACATGGACGTCATCACCACCCTGATTACTCTTCCTTCATATAGCCCTCAGCAAACTCACCTTCTGCACCATCTTCCTGACTCCCTGCGCATACATTACAGAATACTGTCTCAGAAAATATTGAAGCAAAAGAAGATTCCACCATCTTCCAGACGGTCGAGGAACAGGGTCATTTACTCCACCAACACCACGACCAGCTGGCTCTACTGGGTACGACCACGAAGGAGGTCCTCCGCGTTCTCCACCGCCTCGACACCACCAGCGAGGTTCTCCATACCTCTGACGGTGGACCTCCTACCATAGTGAGTCAGTCCCCCAGCCTACCCAGCCATCCGCCCAGGTCAGTGATGCCCGACTGTCTCTTCCGGAGAAGTATGACGAAATGCCTCGGTTTCCTACTCCAGAGCTCCCTATATTTCGCCTATCAGGTGTTTGATTGGCATATGGCCGTCTGGGAGACAAGAGAGTAGCTGGGTTCATATGAGAGGTTCATGGCTCTGTTCAGGGCAGTCTTCGACCATCCTCCAGAGGGCAGAGAGGGAGGTGGGTGACTTTCTAAATCCATCAGAGTGCCCAGACCGCTGCGGAATATGCCCTCAGCTTTCGGACTGTGGCAGCCTCCAGCAGATGTAATGAGCTGGCGCTCCTCACTCTATTCCACAGTGGACTGCGCAAAGAGGTCCAGACGGAGTTGGCATGTCGGGATGACAACATCACCTTGGACGCTCTCATCGCGATGGCGATCCGTCTGGATAACCTTCTTCAGGAGTGCCGGTGTCCATCTCGCCACTCTCCTCCCTCCTTTGCCTGTCCTGAGGCAGAGCCTGAACCCGTGGAGATTGGGGCCACACACCTCTACGCGGCAGAGCGGCATCGCCGGAGACAGCTGGGGCTCTGTCCCTATTGCGGCCAGGAAGGCACCAGCTTCAATGGTGTCCAGTGCGTCCCAACCCAGGGTCCACTAGAGAGCATAGGGGCGGCCCCGTGACCTTCCATTTCCCAGAGTAGGTGTGAGTATTCCATTATCATCATTTTCCGCCAAAACCTTTCTGGTTCCAATTTCACTGGCTCGCTGTCCCTCAAGTGTTGTCTCTACAGCTCTAGTAGACACCGGTTTCGTGGAGAACTTTATCGACCAGGCCCTCGCCTCCTCCATGAATTTAACTTCATACCAGCTCTCCTCTCTTTTTATAGTGTACGGCCCAGTACATCACTGGGGCCAAGCCTCATTCCATCCAGGACTTATATACATAGACTGTTCTTTCTGCTACTGCGTGGTACCGGAGTGCCAAGTCTAGGTCCAAAAGGCTCCTTAACAGCGTCTAACCCCCAAGCTATAAGAAGAATTATTAAAATGGCCACCTGAACTATTTACATTGACACCCCCCCCCCTTGTTTTTACACTGCTGCTACTCGCTGTTTATCCTGTTTGGCGTGCAAGCCCGACGTCGGTACACTTATGACAACAGCCACTTCAAGTGCAGGGCGCGAAATTCAAAAGATATCTTTTTTAAATATTTAACTTTCACACATTAACAAGTCCAATACAGCATATGAAAGGTACACATCTCGTGAATCCAGACAACATGTCCGATTTTTAAAATGTTTTACAGGGAAGACAAAATATGTAAATCTATTAGCTAACCACGTTAGCAAACGACACCACTTTTTTTACTCCAACAGTTTTTTACTCCATCAGTAGCTATCACAAATTCGGCCAAATAAAGATATAAATAGCGACTAACCAAGAAACAACTTAATCAGATGACAGTCTGATAACATATTTATTGTATAGCATATGTTTTTTTCGAAAAATGTGCATATTTCAGGTATAAAACATAGTTTACATTGCAGCTACAGTCAGAAATTGCACCGAAAGCAGCCATAATATTTACAGACACCAACGTCAAATACCTAATTACTCATCATAAAACATTTCTGAAAAATACATAGTGTACAGCAATGGAAAGACAGGCATCTAGTGATTCCAGACAATATTTCCGATTTATTAAGTGTTTTACAGCGAAAACACAATATAGCGTTATATTAGCGTAGCCACAATAGCCAAAAACACAAGCAATTTCCCAGTAGCAAAAGTTAGCGATCGTAACAAACAGGCAAAAGATATATAATTTTTGACTAACCTTGATTTTCTTCCTCAGATGACAGTCCTATAACATCAGGTTATACATACACTTATGTTTTGTTCAAAAATGTGCATATTTAGAGCTGAAATCAGTGGTTACCCATTATGCTAACGTAGCTACTATTTCCCACATCGTTCGGATATTTTACTGGCACTTATTCTGACCAAATAGCTATTCATAAACATAACTAAAAAATACATGTTGTATAGGAAATGATAGATCGATTAGTTATTAATGAAATCACAGTGTTAGAATTCTAAAAATAACTTCATTACGTTATGCAGCTTCGGTATAGCTTAGAGTAGCCAAAACGTTGGCCGCCCACGACTAGTACACAGTTTGACAGATATATGAAATAGCATCATAAAATGTTTCTTACTTTTGCTGATCTTTCATCAGAATGTTGGACAAGGTGTCCTTTTTCCAGAACAGTCGTTGTTTGGAATTAGAACGGACTCTTTCCCTCTTGAATTAGCACGCGCGCTAGCCAAGTGGCACGGATCTCTCCAACGTAAACAAAGTCAGAGGACGGAACACGGCAAAACTCCCGAAAAAAATTCAATAATCTGATGAAACTATATTGAAAAAACATACTTTACGATGATATGGTGACATGTATCAAATAAAATCAAAGCCGGAAATAATATTCCCCTATACCGTCAGCAAAACAAAAGGCAATCCCACTGTCAAGCTCGCGCTCTTCAGAGTACCGAAAATGGGGGACACGAGATTCCAAGATGATGTGTTCCAACTCAGATCGAGATAATCACCTAATTTCTTCTCTCACAGCCTTCTTGACACCCGGAGGAAGGTGTTTGACGCGCATGAATACTAATAGCTCTTGTGCCCATTTATAGGCAGGAAGAGGAAGAGAGCCTCGGTTTCAGACTTTGAACTTCCGGGTCAGGAAAAGTGCTGCAGAATGAGTTCTGTTTCACTCAGAGAAATAATTCAAACGGTTTTAGAAACTAGAAAGTGTTTTCTATCCAATAGTAATAATAATATGCATATTGTACGAGCAAAAATTGAGTACGAGGCCGTTTGAAATGGACACATTTTATCAGGCTACTCAATACTGCCCCTTGCAGCCATAAGAAGTTATCTAAACTTTACCCCAACTTACATGCACAAACTACCTGGACTAAGTTGTACCCCCATACATTGACTCGGTACCGGTACCACCTGTATATAGCCTCGTTATTGTTATGTAATTTTGTTGAGTTACTTCTTTTTTTTACTTCAGTTTATTTAGTCAATATTTTCTTAACTCTATTTATTGAACTGCATTGTTGGTTAAGGGCTTGTAAGTAAGAATTTCACAGTAAGGTCTACATCTGTTGTATTCGGAAAATACAAAATTGATTTGATGTTAGCGCACATCATTGCTTTTCCTCATGACATCACATTCCAAGAGAACACATGATTTCCAAAACTTCCCTGTCCATGAAACCAGAGCACCCCCTTGGCTGAGATGCTAGAAGTCGTCAGTACCCCTGTATGCTGTGGATGACCACGTAATCAGGTTCCTGGCAGTTCTACCCACAGGGAATAGCTGAAGGGCTGACCCCTGACTTCAACTAAGGCTGTCCAAGTCTCTGCTTGCCGTGGATGCTCATATCTCCTGCTAGGCTGGGTGGTCACTACAGTACACATATGACCCCAGCCCCACAGAGCAGATACTGTGGGAACCCAATCTGGCTGATACAGCTAACAGGGAGAGATAGAGCGAGAGAAACCTCAGCTAGCCATAGACCTTGACTAGCCTCTGACCTATAGCCTACAGTATGTAGGCCTATACATTTACAGACCTTTAATAGCCTACAGACAGACAGACATGAGCTAGCCTAACTAAGTATCTAATATAAAGAAAGGTGAAATAAACAAATAAAATCTAGCCTGAAGTCCACAGCACAACCCCCACAAACAAAATGTAGGATTAACTCCATTCCCTACGGAGTATTCCTATTGCAGACAAGATAAAGTGAAACTGTTGCAGCATACACTGTAAAGTTGGTGCAGATACAGTATACTTCAGCAGAAAGAAAAGAGATGGCACTATAAATGAACATCTGGCCTGTTTAGCATGTAATGTTTTACAGTCCATTTCAATAGCTTTTGATGGATTAATTCATCATCTGGAAAGACTGGGTAATCCCTGTCAGCATCCTTCTCCTATTTCCCTGTCCCCTTTAAAGCTTCTCCCTTCTCTGCATTGTCTACATATTACATATGAGTATCATCTGGCAATCATTGATTTCAGATGTTATAGCCACTGGCCACATATAGATTAAATGCCTTTGTCACACCATTCAATTCGCCACACAATTCAAGTATAAATTGACTCCTTTACAGATTTCACAGGGCTCGTTTCTGTGTCCTACGCCTGGGTAATCCAAATCAGCACCCTTTCCTACTCCTCTGTCCCCCTAAAGCTTCTCCCTTCTCCCTCCCCCACCCCAAGGCTCCCACTCCTCTTCTCACAGGCCTTAATCGATGCTCACCCTGCAGCCATGATGTAAACCCAGCCTGGTCAGAGAGCTCTCTCTCTCGCTCTCTCTCATCCCTGCTTTCTGTCTCCAGTCTGTTCCCAAGGGTCATAGTTCACATCTCACTCTGGGACCTGTTTTTCAAGGGAGGGCTGGGTGAGGTAGAATGGAGGGAAAGGGTTGGTGGACACTTTTAGGGAAGCTCAGAGCTGGTATAAAAAGAGTAGACAGACAGAGAGGGGCCAATCTTTCAGAAGATCAGATGTACAACTAGCTGGTTTTCCCGGAGGAACGGTACAAGGAAAACCTAGTCAAGTTAACTTGTGCATCTCCTCGCACACTCCTTCACACTCCAGGGTCTCCATGGCCCTGCTGATGCAATGCTGGGTGTGTGTGATTACTCTGTCACTCACGATGACCACCAGCCATGCCTTACAAAGGTAACGCCATCT
This sequence comes from Salvelinus fontinalis, assembly GCF_029448725.1. Classification (NCBI taxonomy): domain Eukaryota; kingdom Metazoa; phylum Chordata; class Actinopteri; order Salmoniformes; family Salmonidae; genus Salvelinus; species Salvelinus fontinalis. Next base: position 29,549,356 of record NC_074672.1, read on the forward strand.
TTATCTTTGTGTTTTTATCACTGTATGTTGTCTACTGTGTAATGAACCTAAATGCTATGGTCCTGATGGGGTCAACTTGGGGTCATGATAGGGGCTGCACCAAATGTTTGATGTATTATAATAATCGATTATGCTTATACTGTATTAAAAGAAGAGGAAGGGCTATAAGACCCCTCCCCCACTACATTTATATGGTCCTGGACTACAGATTAGCAAAATATATTCTTTATAAGGTTTAATATTGTTCCACAGTTATTTTCTAGTCTCTGCTTCTTATAAGAAATGGTCTGAGAGATGTGTGAGTTATTGCAGTCAAAACAGGGTGTCTGTGAGAAATCGCCTCGAGGCTAAAAGAGATTCATAGACACAGAACCCTGCAGGGGAGTGAAAGAGATAAGAGACAAGTCAAACATACCACCATAAAGGAACTTGGGGAGTGGGAAATCACTGCTGAGCCCTTAGAAAACACTGGAACTATTGTTCTCTCCTGCAAGTTTGTATAACTGTATATGCATGGTCTCATGAGTAGAAGTTGTTGACGTAGGCAGTAACATCACTAGGAGTTGACTGCAAGCACATTAAAAGCAACTTGGACTTTTCCTATTTTGCAGAACTCAGAAGAGACATCGGTTGTATGTTTGATGTTTGATCTTTGACTTCTGTTTACAGCTGTAATTTGATTAAAATTGATATGATTTATAAGTGCACATTTTGAGTAGTCCTTATTTGTTAAGTAAATAACGGAACCCAGAAAAGTGGAACCAACAGTCCTACTCTGCAATGTGTAATGAACCTCAATATGAAATTATGTCTGGTTAGCAATTAAATAACTTACTGGGATTGTTTTCTAATTAAATTGTCAAAAACAAAATAGCTTCCTAGCATAGAGCAATTTCTCAAGCAATCATTTTTGGGACTGTCTGGGAGTGATCTGAGTGGGGAGCGGAAAACTGAAAACTATTGGCAGAGAGGTTTGAAACTCTCCATCTTATTGGTCTATGAACTTATTTACCAGGCAGGGCAAAACTCCATCCCACCAAAATAGGCAGACATGTATTTTCAAACTGCTCTTAAAATGAAATGGTATTATCCTAATTTTCACAATTTCACAGTATTATTCCAGCCTCATTGTGTGGAAATATTTATAATAAGCAGGAAAATCATGTTTTTGACTGCTCTGGATCGTTAAAATAGACAGTGAAGAAGCTTGAATGGATACTTTGAGGTGTTTTATCAATTTAAACCAGACAATTTTTCTAAACTAAATCATTTGAGAATGTGTATTTTGGCAGAGCTGTAGAAACAACGTTATACAGACATGGGGACACATGGCCTCATGAGGACACATGGTCTCATGTCAACAATGGTCCATGATTGCAGAATGCATTGTATACCCCCCAGTCCCATCCCACCCCTGCTCACTTCCTATGTATCATTCTATTGGATGATTTTTCCTCACTGTCGTCATATCTAATCAGGATCAGTCTGAAGAAAATGCCCTCCATAAGAGAAACCCTACATGAGATGGGCGTGTCCCCAGCGCAGTTATTCACTGAATTGGCCCAGAAGAGCAAAGATGACCTCTCCCCCAGCAACGGGACAGCCCCCACCCCCCTCATCAACTACCTGGATGTGAGAGACACTGCACTGACCACCCATACTGTAGATGCAATTGACATGGAAACATTATGTTCCAAATGAGAGAACACTAAGCACGTGCCTAACTTAGTTGGGTAAATTATTCATTGCTGCTTCTTCTCTCTGCTTCTCAGACCCAGTACTATGGGGAGATCAGTATTGGTTCTCCTGCCCAGATGTTCAACGTAGTGTTTGATACAGGCTCAGCCAACCTGTGGGTGCCCTCACACAGCTGTTCCCCTCTCTATACTGCCTGCTGTAAGTACAGTGCACACAAACACACACACACATTCAGAGATGTCATGCCCATAGGGGGCACAGGGGCAAGGGCCCCTTAGATCTGTCCTCTTGAAAAAAAATGTTTTATCTGTAATAGTACTAGCCACCTACACATTTTATGAAGTTGACTTTAGCTAACCCAGATAGGTTTCCAATTTCACTACCGCATAACTGGCTACCAAGAAGCCAACAATCAAGTTAGAGTAGCTAGTTTATCTAACTACACGTAACTGCCAAAATAAAGGAAACACAGGGAATGCAACACAATTTTTCCAAGAGAAATTCCATAATTTGGTGTTTTGTTGATGGTGGTGGAAAACACTGTCTCAGGCGCCGCTCTAGAGTCTCCCATAAATGCGAGGGTGTAACTTTCACTGGGGACGGGGGGGACTTGACCCCTCCCACATTCTAAAATTGTATTTTTGCCCCCCCCCCCCCCCTCCCCAGTTTTAAAATTGCACTGTGATACAAAAAGGAGCATCGGTGTGCTTTAGGACCATGCGGACGCCTCAGAGCGGTCAGTTGGCTGTTTGCCGATATCAGACGGCTGGATTTAGGACTGCGTGGACACCACAGAGTGTACAGACAGGCTGTGTGAAGGCAAAGATATTATTATAGGGCCAGCACGGTGCTGTTGTCTGCAGCTGCCGTCTCTGTGTGTTGCACTTTTTCTCTGAGTTATAAAAGCAAGCAGAGCAGAAACTCGCATCTCTTTATTTGACTGATGTAGCTGGCAAGGTAACTTTTGTTTGACTTAACAGAAAAAAAGTATTTATTCACAGTGCTGAGCTAGTAGTGTAACTGACATGTAACGCTAGCTAATGTTTCATCCTCTCTCGATTTGAAGTTCTGTCTGAAGAAAATGAACTAGCTAGCTTGTAGCTACCACAACTAGTTCAGCTCTAGCCTCTAGTTGTCTGTCACGTAGCAGCATCTAGCAGCTGTTGTGTGTATGGAAATGTTTGTAGCCTTTTTGTCCCGTTTCAACAGAAGTAAATTGACTAGGCTAGTTTTTGCCAGTTGATCTACCATTAAAGCTAGCTAGCTCACTAACTTTACTATTACGTTTGCCTCAATCACACTAGCCCTGAATCAAATCAAATTTATTTCAAATGTATTTTTTATATAGCCCTCGTACATCAGCTGATATCTCAAAGTGCTGTACAGAAACCCAGCCTAAAACCCCAAACAGCAAGCAATGCAGGTGTAGAAGCACGGTGGCTAGGAAAAACTCCCTAGAAAGGCCAAAACCTAGGAAGAAACCTAGAGAGGAACCAGGCTATGAGGGGTGGCCAGTCCTCTTCTGGCTGTGCCGGGTGAAACCAGCGGCCAAACTGAAGACCGATTATGCAGAAGTTTTTTTACAGCGCAATTCGAGTTTTTATTATATAGCAATTATACAATGTAACGGCTATTGATATGTCAGTTTCCATAGCTAATTCTCTACGTTTCACATGGACACGATATAAACAGCTCTACAGTGCACAGTCAGTACACAACACTATGCTCATCATGTCTTAGCAGGATCAGATGGTGACAGGTGTCCCAGCAGGGTCAGACAGCCAGGGAAGACCAGTCTACAGAGCTGAAGTGAATTTTGCAGTGTATTATTATAACAATCAGTGAACGGATACAACATTCATAGTTTTGTTGATGGGTAGGCTATAGCCTGGGATCTGGGAATAATGGCCTTTTCAATTATTGAACCATTGATTCTATTCTTGGATAATATCATGTATAAATGTACATCATGGTAATACATTGTCATGCCTCTGAGTAGGATCAGATGGTGACAGGGGTCTCCGCAGGTCAGGCAACCATGGGGAGACCAGTCTGTGACGGCACTGAGGTTAACTTTTGTTTTGCAGAAACAACATTTTATTAACGCTGGACAAGCCGGAAGCTTCAAAAATGGAAACTATTTTAAGGCAGTCTAACAACCCTGTAAAGTTGATTTCTAAACTGGATCAAGGGTTGATAGAGGCTTTTTCCGATGACACAAACAGGTCAAACAAAAACGTGAGGAAGACCTGGGAAGCACTATTGATAATGATGAATGTATACAGATATGTCAAGGATGGTCTTATAATCTCAGACATAAATTACTGCAGTATAATTAAGAACATCCATAGAACATCCTATATACCAGTTAAACTTAATATCATGCACTCAGAAATATTATTCCTCTGCTGAAGGTGTACAACATAAAAGGGGACATACTGTATTTGAATATGTTATGATCTTGTGAAGGCAAAGATTATGTTCTTTAATCTCAGCATGTCTACAGACTTCCCCTTCTCCCTGTTTTTGTTTGCTTGGAAATGTTGATACTGGAGACTGTTATCAGAAAAAACAGTGTAACCTACCATTAATGGCTAATGATGCATTGCCATTAATTGAAAGGTTGGTTATCCTAGAACAATGTCACAATGGATGGCAAAAATGTCAAGTTCTGCATTGCACCTGTCTCAGTGGACTAATGCGTTGAGGACTCCACACTCCAAGAATATGGGGATTGGGGCTCAGATGCACAAGGAACGTCTCTCTCCAGAATAGGCTCTCTCCCGCCATTTCATGGGTTCATAGTTTCATAAACTTAATTGTGTGCATTGTTCACTGTATCTATAAGTTCCCCATTACATATATCACAAGTACTAGTTTACATTTACCATTAATTGCTATAATTCTGAATCTGTGACATTTGTTGGTTATGGTCATTTCTTTTAATGCATTCAATTTATTATTATTATAACAGTAATTTACCATTTTTCATTGTCGGAGTGTCTTGAAGAACTCCAACCTATGCTACACTTGTGAGAAACAAGTTTCTGTTTATTTCATTCCATTTATGAGTTTTGTCAATTCATTCATTGTCTTATGTTTGAAATGCTCCAGTCAATGGTGAGTAAGGACGCACACCTGATTACGCATATAGAAGTAGGACTAGTCTACCTGGCCTGCGCACAAATGTAGGCCTTTAATTGTGCCCATTTGGGGACGTCTGATAGTATTTCTAATTGTCTTGACTCACCACCCCTAATGAGCTGTGGAGCTTCTCAAAGTAATTTTTCTTCACATTAAACAGCAAGTAAATTAATTCTATTTTTAACCTTTTACGGGGGCAGCCCGACACCGGTACACTTATGACAACATCCAGCTCAAAGTGCAGGGCGCGAAATTCAAAAACTAATATTTAAAAATATTTAACTTTCACACATTAACAAGTCCAAGACACCAGATGAAAGGTGCACATCTTGTGAATCAAGCCAACATGTCCGATTTTTAAAATGTTTTACAGGGAAGACAAAATATGTAAATCTATTAGCTAACCACGTTAGCAAAAGACACAACTTTTCTAACTCCATCAGTTTCTTACTCCATCAGGTGCTATCACAAATTCGACCAAATAAAGATATAAATAGCCACTAACCAAGAAACAAATTCATCAGATGACAGTCTGATAACATATTTATTGTATAGCATATGTTTTGTTCGAAAAATTTGCATATTTGATGAATAAACCATAGTTTACATTTCAGCTACAATCCGAAATTGCACCGAAAGCAACCATAATATTTACAGACACCAACGTCAAATAGCTAATTACTCATCATAAAACATTTCTGAAAAATACATAGTCTGCAGCAATTGAAAGACAGGCATCTTGTGATTCCAAACAATATTTCCGATTTATTAAATGTTTTACAGCGAAAACAAAATGTATCGCTATATTAGCGTAGCTACAATAGACAGACACAATTGGGCGCCCACGGCCAGTTCACATGCACGACAGATATATGAAATAACATCATAAAATGGGTCTTACTTTTGCTGATCTTTCATCAGAATGTTGAAGAAGGTGTCCTCTGTCCAGATGAGTCGTTGTTTCGATTCAGAATGGCAAATTTCCCTCTTCAATTAGCATTGGCACTAGCTGAGTGGCATACATTTCTCCAACGTAAACACAGTCAGAGGACGGAACACGGCAAAACTCCCGAATAAAGTTTCAATAATCTGATTAAACTATATTGAAAAATCATACATTACGATGATATGGTCACATGTATCAAAACAAATTCGAGCCGGAGATGTTAGCCGTTCGATACGAAGGCAAAACAGAAGTCAATCCCACTTCCTTCAGAGTACCGGAAGCGGACGGTCACGTCAAAGAAATAGGTTTTTTTCCACCACAGAACAAGATGAGCACAAAAATGTCTTCTCTGACATCCTCTTTACACCAATAGGAAGGTGTATAGAGTGTCAGCAGACTCCTAAGTGTCAAGACCATGTATAGGCATCAAGTTGAAAAGAGCATCGATTTCTGACATTTCACTTCCTGGTCAGGAAAAGTGCTGCAGAAGGACTTCTGTTTCACTCAGAGAAATAATTCCAACTGTTTTAGAAACTAGAAAGTGTTTTCTATCCAAAAAGAATAATAATATTCATATTGTACAAGCAAGAATTTGAGTAGGAGGCCGTTTGAAATGGGCACGATTTCACTGGCTACTCAACACTTTGCCTTGCAGCCATAAGAAGTTTTAAAATCAATTGAGAATGAACATAGTTCGTCAAAGTATTTGAACAATGTACAGTTGAAGTCGGAAGTTTACATACACCTTAGAAAAATACATTTCAATTCTGTTTTTCACAATTCATGACATTCAATCCGAGTAAAAATTCCCTGTCTTAGGTCAGTTAGGATCACCACATTATTTTAAGAATGTGAAATGTCAGAATAATAGCAGAGAGAATAATTTATTTCAGCTTTTAATACTTTCATCACATTCCCAGTGGGTCAGAAGTTTACATACACTTAATTAGTATTTAGAAGCATTGCCTTTAAATTGTTTAACTTGGGTCAAATGTTTCGGGTAGCCTTCCACAAGCTTCCCACAATAAGTTGGGTGAATTTTTGCCCATTCCTCCTGACAGAGCTCGTGTAACTGTTTTAAAGGCTCACTCAACTTAGTGTATGTAAACTTCTGACCCACTAGAATTGTGATACAGTGAAATAATTTGTCTGTAAACAATTTTTGAAAAAATAACTTTTTACAATTATAATTGCAATTTACATACTGCCCCAATAGATCCACAGATGACTCAATCTCTATTGCACTCCACACTGCCCTTTCACACCTGGACAAAAGGAACGCCTATGTGAGAATACTATTCTTTGACTACAGCTCAGTGTTCAACACCATAGTGCCCTTAAAGCTCGTCACTAAGCTAAGGACCCTGGGACTAAACACCTCCCCCTGCAAGTGGATCCTAGACTTCCCCCAGGTGGTAAGGGTAGGTAACAACACATCCGCCAAACTGATCCTCAACACGGGGCCCCTCAGGGGTGTGTGCTCAGTCCCCTACTTTACTCCATGTTCACTCACGACTGCACGGCCAGGCACAACTCCAACACCATCATTAAGTTTGCCGATGACACAACAGTGGTAGGCCTGATCACCGACAACGATGAGACAGCCTACAGGGAGGAGGTCAGAGACCTGACCGTGTGGTGCAAGGACAACAACCTCTCCCTCAACGTGAGCAAGACAAAGGAGATGATTGCGGATTACAGGAAAAGGAGGATCGAGCACGCCCCCATTCTCACCAACAGCGCTACAGTGGAGCAGGTTGAGAGCTTCAAGTTCCTTGGTGTCCACATCACCAACAAACTAACATGGTCAAGCACACCAAGACAGTTGTGAAGAGGGCACAACAAATCTATTCCACCTCAGGAGACTGAAAAGATTTGGCATGGGTCCTCAGATCCTTAAAATGTTTTACAGCTGCACCATCGAGAGCATCCTGACAGGTTTCATCACTGCCTGGTTTTGCAACTGCTCGGCCTCCGACCACAAGGCACTACAAAGGGCAATGCATACAGCCCAGTATTTACCGGGTCCAAGCTTCTTGCCATCCAGGACCTCTATACCAGGCAGTGTCAGAGGAAGGCCCTAAAAATTGTCAAGGACTCCAGGCACCCAAGTCATAGACTATTCTCTCTCCTACCGCACGGCAAGCGGTACCAGAGCACCAAGTCTAGGTCTAAGAGGCTTCTACCGCCAAATCATAAGACTCCTGAACATCTAATCAAATGGCTACCCAGACTATTTGCATTGCCCCCCCCCCCTTCTACACTGCTGCTACACTGTTATTATCTATGCATAGTCACTTTAATAACTCTATGTACAGTTGAAATCGGAAGTTTACATACACCTTAGCCAAATACATTTAAACTTTTCACAATTCCTGACAACGTTTCGGGTAGCCTTCCACAAGCCTCCCACCATTAGTTGGGTGAATTTTGGCCCATTCCACCTGACAGAGCTGGTGTAACTGAGTCAGGTTTGTAGGCGTCCTTGCTCGCACATGCTTTTTCAGTTCTGCCCACAAATTTTCTATGGGATTGAGGTCAGGGCTTTGTGATGGCCACTCCAATACCTTGACTTTGTGGTCCTCAAGCCATCTTGCCACAACTTTGGAAGTATGCTTGTGGTCATTGTCCATTTGGAAGACCCATTTGTGACCAAGCTTTAACTTCCTGACTGATGTCTTGAGATGTTGCTTCAATATATCCACATAATTTTCCTTTGTCATGATGTCATCTCTTTTGTGAAGTGCACTAGTCCCTCCTGCAGCAAAGCACCCCCACAACATGATGCTGCCACCCTGTGCTTCACGGTTGGGATGGTGTTCTTCGTCTTGCAAGCCTCCCCCTTTTTCCTCCAAACATAACGACGGTCATTATGGCCAAACAATTCTATTTTTGTTTCATCAGACCAGAGGACATTTCTCCAAAAACTACGATCTTCGTCCCTGTGTGCAGTTGCAAACCGTAGTCTGTCTTTTTTATGGCAGTTTTGGAGCAGTGGCTTCTTCCTTGCTGAGCGGCCTTTCAGGTTATGTCGATATAGGACTCGTTTTACTGTAGATATAGATACTTTTGTAACTGTTTCCTCCAGCATCTTCACAAGGTCCCTTGCTGTTGTTCTGGAATTGATTTTTCACACCAAAGTACGTTCATCTCTAGGAGACAGAACGCGTCTCCTTCCTGAGCGGTATGATGGCCGCGTGGTCCCACGGTGTTTATACTTGCATACTATTGTTTGTACAGATGAACGTGTTACCTTCGGCATTTGGAAATTGCTCCCAAGGATGAACCGGACTTGTGGAGGTCTACAATTTTTATTCTGAGGTCTTGGCTAATTTCTTTAGATGTTCCCATGATGTCAAGCAAAGAGGCACTGAGTTTGAAGGAAGGCCTAGAAATACATCCACAGGTTCACCTCCAATTGACTCACATGATGTCAATTAGCCTATCATAAGCTTCTAAAGCCATGACATCATTTTCTGGACTTTTCCAAACTGTTTAAAAGCACAGTCAACTTAGTGTATGTAAACTTCTGACCTACTGGAATTGTGATTAAGTGAAATAATCTGTCTGTAAACAATTGTTGAAAAAATGACTTGTCTCATGCACAAAGAAGGTGTCCTAACCGACTTGCCAACACTATAGTTTGTTAACAAGAAACTTGTGGAGTGTTTGAAAAAACGATTTTTAATGACTCCAACCTAAGTGTATGTGGTGCCCCTGCACATTGACTCTGTTCCGACTCTATATCTGACATGGTACAGGTTTAATTTTTTAAAGCCCATAACCATATGTGTGAGGTGTGTACTTTTGTTACAAAGTAGATATATTTAATACTGCCAAACAACCTGATTTAGCCCACTGCTGTAAAAGGTTAATTGCTTAATTAATTGAGGAACCATATAATGAAGCACCTGCTTTCAATATACTTTTTATGTCTCATTTACTCAAGTGTTTCCATTATTTTGGCAGTTAGCTGTATCTTAGCTGGCACTCCTGCTGACAAGGATGGTAGACTTTATAAAAGCGAGCCATAACTAAATGTACTGAATAAGACTCACATTCTTTTCAATCTTTTACCCAGGTTTTAGCAGAGATGCAGAGAAGCATATTAAGTGTCTCTAGATAGCAGGAAAAAGATATCTCAGGTGTTTGAATAATGTAAAATTCTCAACCCCCGAGCCATGCTAGCGTACTTTGTGCCACCTCATATTTTTGGGGTGCATGATGGCCCTACACACATGCACACGCCTGCGCACACACACACATACAAACACACACATTTTAAACATTTTATTTGAATCCACTAATCAAATGTACAAAAAAAGGATCCAACCATTTCAAAGATCCCCGTATGCATGGCATTCAAGGATACAGAAAGCACCTCCTTCTCCAACCAGCGAGGCAGCCCACGACTGCTGAACAGCACAGTACTTACCCAATAGCTTTGCCATAGTTTGTCAGGCCCGCAATCTGGAGGCCATGCACTGCAAGCCTGTGTACATGGCCGAGACTGCCAAATATCAGAGCCTCCAGCTTGCACCTACACCCGAGGGTGTTCAAGCATGCCACAAGGGGCTGGTACTTATGCAGCTTCTCTGCAATGGCCTGCTACATGTAGCCGTCAAATGAACAGCCCACTTCCAAAATGAGCATGTCCCCCTGGCCTCCCACACACACACATAAAACCTGTATGTTTAATTGCTTCCTGGACGATTATGACACAATGACCTTTGAACTCCCAGTTACCCACAACAGATACGACAGTTCTAAGTCCCGGACGCACATCAAGAACGGGACAGGTTTCTCCATCCAGTATGCCTCTGGAAACGTCAGGGGATTCCTGAGTGAGGATGTGGTTGTGGTGAGTGTAACGTTACACCACTCTAAGAAAATAATCTTCGTACCCTTTCTCCTCATCTGTGTCCTATCATCCCTTTTAAACATGCTTTTTTGTGATCAATATGGGAAAAGTAGTAGACATTGCCCATAAGTACTGATCTACCGAAGGATTATCTTACTAGGGGTAAACCTGGATCTAGGTATTGAGGGACAATTTATATCTTACTCTGTGCATTCCCCAGGTGGGTGGCATCCCAGTGGTCCAGGTATTTGCAGAGGCCACAGCCCTGCCTGCCATCCCCTTCATCTTTGCCAAGTTTGACGGGGTCCTTGGGATGGGCTACCCCAACGTGGCCATTGACGGTATCACCCCTGTGTTCGACCGCATCATGTCCCAGCACGTCCTCAAGGAGGAGGTCTTCTCTGTCTATTATAGCAAGTAGGTGATATCACTGTCACTGTTTATATAGGGCCTGATTCAGACTTGAGATAAGTAGACTTCTTTTTACTTAAAAATGGCTGCATTGGACCTTTATCTCAATATCAAATAATTTCTAGGTACCAATTATGTACCTTACTGTGATTGTTTTCAAATTGAAATGGTCAATAAGAATCAAATATAGCTTCTTAGGGAAGAGACATTTCTCAAGCAATAATTTAGCTAGGACTGTCTTTCAATGGTCTGAGTGGGGAGGGGAAAACTGAGAACTAGCTGACATTGGCAGAGAGGTTTGGAACTCTATTTCTTATTGGTCTATTAACTAATTTATTGCCTGGTGGTGTCACCTGGCAGGCCAAGACTCCATCCCACCAAAACAGGCAGAAATGTCCTTTTCAAACAGGTATTACACTAAAGGGGCATTATCATAATTTTCACAGTATTATTCCAATCTCCTTTAAGTCCATGTTTAACAATATATTTGCCTACTTTAGCAATGTCACTGCATTTCCAGGCTACTATACTGAAAGTTAGATGAAACAGTCATTACCCACTGGGCACGGATGTCATTTCAATGTCTACTTTTGATTTACATTTCGTTGAGTCCAGAGGAGGCTGGTGGGAGTTATAGGAGGACAGGCTCATTATGATAGCTGGAATGGAATCAATAGAATCGTACCAAACACATGGAAACAACGTGTTTGACTCCATTCTATTGATTCCATTCCAGTCATTACAATGACCATCCTCCTATAGCTCCTCCCACCAGCCTCTTCTAGTTGAGTCATCAACTATCGTGAATTCAATGTGAAATCAACAAAAATTGTCACCATATCATTGACGAAGTTCTCTTATGTTGATGACTTTTTGCAAATCCAATCAGTTTTCCACATTGACTCCAACATCACAAATATTTCTTTGGTTGAAATGAAGGGGAAACAATGCTGATTCAATCAGGTTTTGCACACTGGGTGGCCCCCGTTCAGAGTGACTGGGTGGCCCCCGTTCAGAATGACTGAGTGACTGGGTGGCCCCCGTTCAGAATGACTGAGTGACTGGGTGGCCCCCGTTCAGAATGACTGGGTGGCCCCCGTTCAGAATGACTGAGTGACTGGGTGGCCCCCGTTCAGAATGACTGAGTGACTGGGTGGCCCCCGTTCAGAATGACTGGGTGGCCCCCGTTCAGAATGACTGAGTGACATGGTGGCCCCCGTTCAGAATGACTGAGTGACATGGTGGCCCCCGTTCAGAATCACTGAGCTTATTACAACTTTTTGGCACCACTAAGGCAGAGGGCGGCTTGAAAACGTGCATAACAATGGCATGATGCAACCGATTGATGGAGGTGCAACCTATGAATAGTAATCCAGGCAATCTGTTTTTCTTCTCTCAGGGACCCAATGCACAAACCAGGTGGAGAGCTAGTGATGGGAGGAACAGACCCAGAGTACTACACTGGTACCTTCAACTACATGGGCACCAGTGAGGCAGGAAAATGGGAGGTCAACATGAAAGGGTGAGATGTGACAGCTATGTGTGTATGTGTACATGTGCAACAGTGGAGGCTGGTGGGAGGAGCTATAGGAGGACAGTCCAGCCATTACAATGAGCCCGTCCTCCTATAGCTCTTCTCACCAACCTCCACTGATGTGCAAGTTGTCTGTCTGTCTCTGTCTGTTTGTTTGTTTATCTGTGGGTCAGTATATACACATTTTCCTGTGTCAATGAACTTTACATGTGTATGTGTATGTAATTTTTTCACTCTTTTTTTCTCTCTCTCTCTCCCAGGGTGACAGTGGGGGAGGAGATGCTGTTCTGTAAGGAAGGCTGTACGGCAGTGATTGACACAGGCTCCTCCTACATCACAGGCCCCGCCTCCTCTGTGTCTGTACTGATGAAAACCATTGGAGCCACAGAACTGGCAGAGGGAGGGGTATGTACATCACAGAGCCACAGACTGTATCTTTATTGCCTAAACAGTCTCTTAACTAGCATCTTACCTTACCTTATGGGTGGAATAAGATGTGTTGTTTTTTCTCCTTTCAGTACACTGTAAACTGTGACCTGGTGAAGTCCTTACCCAGTGTCACCTTCCACCTCGGAGGACATGAGTACTCACTCACTGAGGAGGACTACATCTTATGGGTAAGTAACGGAAATTGGCGCCACTGGGATATACTGTACAGGGCAATTGTCATGTTTACGTTTGTAGCTACTATGTCATGTTTACTTTGTGTTATAGATGTGACATGTAGGTTTTATAAATACACATTTATGGAAGTCTTTATCAGTATTTTTTTATGATTTGCTCTCCGCCTGCAGCAATCTCAGTTTGGAGAGGACATCTGTAGTGTGACCTTTAGGGGTTTGGATGTGCCGCCTCCTACTGGCCCTATCTGGATCCTGGGAGCTAACTTCATCGCCCGCTACTACACAGAGTTTGACCGTCGCAACAACCGCATAGGCTTCGCCACAGCAGTCTGACAGGAGCCTCTGCTTAGCCACCAAGCTTTCACTCTCTCTTGCTCTTACTTCCTTCATACTCTCTTTGTCTCTGTTACTGTCTCTTACTATCAGCTTGTATTTCTCACTTACACTCTGTTATTGCGTTTCTCTTTCTTTCTCTCTCTTTCTCTGTGTCTTTATCACAGGGCCTGCCCTTTGTCCCCATCTTTTTTATACTTCTTGCATTCTGCCATGTCAAGTCATCATTTCGAACTCAATCTGTGCCAATTGCACTTTTCACCTCGTATCACCCAATCAGAATACATATTTGTTTTTAGTTGACGATCATTGACGTGCAGCTAACAACAACACACTTATTTTGTGTTATATATCACATGGCACGCTGATGTCATGTCATAGTTACATTTTTTTTAAACAATCCTCATGTAATAGCACTGTCTACAACGTCATGCTGTAACAAGAATAAAGCTTCTTTAATGGAAATGTCTATATTATTGTTATTGTCTGCAGTCAAGGAATTTTGTTTGCACTCTAAGTTGTCAGAATGTCTGTTTTTCATCAGGGGAAACTCCAGCAGAAAACAAAGTGATCCTCATTCACTGACCGCAGAAACACGAGCATCTTAATGTCTGTACAGAAATAAACTATCCAGATGTCTTCTATTTTGAGTCACAATATTAATATGATTTATCCTCTGAAGTTGAGCTAGAGATGAATTGATATCAGACAGTGTTTAAGTCCTTAGTTCTGGCAGGCTTTGGTCTACAGAGTGTTGATCTAATGTGGGAACTGATGGTGTGAAAATAGCACACACTGTATGCGTAGGATCCAGGGGTGGATGTAGAAAACCGGTTGAGTAATTTATCTTCTGTTCTGCTGTTCCCGCCACACTGAAGATGCCTTTCACAGCATAGTGTCGCCTCTCTCTCGTTTCTCTATCTTTTCTCTCTTCTCTCTCTTCACTCTCCACTCTCTTCTCTCTTCACTCTCTTTTCATTCTCTCTTTTCTCTCTCTTCATTCTCTCTCTCTTTTCTCTCTCTTCACTCGCTCTTTTTTCTCTTCATTCTTTCTTCTATCTCTCTTTTCTCTATCTTCCCTCTCTTTTCTCTATACCTTCTCACTCTCTTTTTTCTCTCTTCTCTCCCTCTCTCGATTATTTGTTTTCTCTCACCATGTGCCAGCTGGCTAGGTCATTATTTGTAAAACTTGTATGAGCTAGTGTATTTTTCCACAGCATTTGTGGACAAATAAAAATTCTCTGCCCACCATTCATGCTGGTAAGAGGGGTGAAGCAATTCAACTTCAGCAAAACTTAACATTTACTGTAATGTAGAGGGATTTCTCTGAAACAAAACAGGACAGGGTGGAAATGTCCCATGATGTCCTCAAGGAAACATTAGGCCATTTCAGTGTACATCTCAACCACAAAGATCAGAGGTCATGATCAATCACAGGTCGGAAAGGTCATACAACCTGTCACTGGAGGATGACTTTGAAAGTGAAACCTGCTCTGCAAACAGAATTACCGGAAGACAGACTCTGTTCTTCTTGTATCTTTAACCTCCATTATAGCTAGTAGACACACAAAGAGATAAAAAGACAATAAATGCAGTCATATTTGTTGCAAACTGTTGTGGAGTTATTTCCAGAGGAAAAGTCCGTCCAGTGATGTGGGGTATAGAGAATAAAGATACCTAGACTGGAAGACGAACAACAATTTCCTTGCCTTCATCCCAGCACATCCATGAATTGTTCAACTAAGATATTATCTGGAAAAATGTGTTTTGAGGTTAAGGTGAAGATACTGGCACTGCTACTTTTAATGCTGGTACTTTTGAACATACTGTACAAGTATTCTCTCTACATGACTCTACAAAACATCTCCATTTCATTTAGCACTAGATCTGTAGTGGCTTTAGAATGGAAGCACATGTTATGTTTTACATAATTCCATGTTGAGGAGGAATATCGAATTACCAAAGGTTATTGTCAAGTATTTCCTGGAATATGCTGTGTTTATGAACTGTGGTCTGCATTGAACCTAAGGGACACAAACCATGTTCCATCTGACCAATTCTCACAGTGGCATCATAAGGATTTGAATAGGAGCTGTATTTAACCAATAGAACAGGTAATATGCATCTTGCACTTATTGTACTGATCAAAACATAAACACAACATGCAACAATTTCAAAGTTTTTACTGAGTTACAGGTTATATAAGGAAATCAGTCAATTGAAATAAATGCATTAGGCCCTAATCTATGGGTTTGGCGCTGCAGAGGGTAGTGCGCACGGCCCAGTACATCATTGGGGCCAAGCTTCCTGCCATCCAGGACCTATATACTAGACGTGTCAGAGGAAGGCCCCAAAAATTTGGGTTGGGGTCAATTTATTCACCCAAGTCATTGACTATTCTATCTACTACCGCACGGCAAACGGTACAGGAGTGCCAAGTCTAGGTTCAAAATGCTCCTTAACAGCTTCTACCCCTAAGCCATAAGACTGCTGAACAATTATTCAGATGGCCACCTGGACTATTTACATTGAACCCCCACCCCCTTTGCATAGTCACTTTACCCCTACCTACATGTACAAATTAGCTTGACTAACCTGTACCCCTCGGTACTGGTACCCCCTGTTTATAGCCTTGGTATTGTTATTTTAGTGTGTTACTTTTTATTTAAAAATTACTTTAGGTAATTTAGTAAATATTTTATATTAACTCTATTTCTTGAAGTGCATTGTTGGTTAAGGGCTTGTAAGTAAGCACGTCACGGTAAGGTCTACACCTGTTGTTTTTAGCGCATGTGACAATTACAATTTGATTTGATTTGATTTGGCACCTAGTCCATTGTTGGGTTAATTTTTGACATCCTGCTTCTTGACAGATGCAGACAGTGAAAGGTTTTACATTTAATCAAACTGTGTCTTACACAAATAAACAATGTATGAATACGCTTAATGGAGGATTGCCACTTGTCTTCTGATATTTCTGTTGCCATTTCTTTCTCCCAGGAAGCCTTTGTCTTTACTAATGACAGGCTTCTCATGTTTTGGATGGTTTTGTATATTCTGGAGATGTTTCCCCTGGCACTGAGGTTATTCTAAGTGTTAGCCAATGATGCTCCTGGGTGGAAGAGATGGCAACAGGTTGAGATGCTTTGAAGCATAGCTCTGTATTTGTAAGTATCTGGGAAAAAATGAAATTGTGTTTGCTTTTCAGGAATTCTGGAAGTTTGGGAAGAGATCCACAGGGGTCGAAATTCCGTTTTGATACCATTGCTTGAATGCGGAATCAGTTAATGGTTGGAAATAGAAGTTGGCACATAACAGCATAAGAGTGATCATCTCTTTCAGACCAAAATTACTTCTGAACCGTGTCCATATCTTCAAGGCGCTTTTCACTTCTGCGGGGTTCCCTATGTGGGAGGTTAGTCCCATGCTTATTTGGGAGCAGAGTAGCGAGAGTGGAACGATCGGAGAGAATGAGTCTTTTTCCATAACAGACAATATACTGTACGTTCTTCCTTGTTTTTATATGTGTATGTCCAATAGGCAGAAAAAGTTTTTTCCCAAGAAACGCACCTACACCCTCGAGAACAAAATCGAGGGTTTAGAAATTTAGTACAGCAAAGATGGTTTTATTTTCGGTTGTTCTAGAACTGGTTTGCAGATTCTCGGTTTCTTGTTGTTCCAAATGAAAAATGTTATGATTTGGTCAAGAGACTTAAAAAAAGAGGTGGGAATGAAAATGTGTCATGTCTAGAAATTATTTGTAAAAAATTGGACAATGTTACAATTTTGATGGAATTAATGCGGCCTGAGGAGGAGATTGGCAGCATGGGCCGTCAACCTCATTGTACTATAGCTCTGGGTTATTTCTATACCAAGCTAAATGAAGGGGTTAATTTAAAGGGAATTCCATTGAAAGATGCACAAGATGCTGTGTCATTCACTGGGAATATAATCCTTTGGTTCAGGTTCAGTTTGTAACCTTCCTGTAGCACTAATTCCAAAACGTTTTGGGACACTGTAAAGTCCATGGAGAATAAGAGCACCTCCTCCCAGCTTCCCACTGCACTGAGGCTAGGAAACACTGTCGCCACCGATAAATCTATGATAATCGAGAATTTCAATAAGAATTTTTCTACAGCCAGCCATGCTTTCCACCTGGCTACCCCTACCCCGGCCAACAGCTCTGCACCCCCCGCAGCAACCTGCTCAAGCCCCCTCCCCTCTTCTCCTTCACCCAAATCCAGACAGCTGGGCTAGACAATCTGGAACCTCTCTTTCTAAAATGATCCGCCGCAATTGTTGCAACCCCTATTACTAGCCTGTTCAACCTCTCTTTCGTATCGTCTGAGATCCCTAATGATTGGAAAGCTGCCGCGGTCATCCCCCTCTTCAAAGGGGGAGAAACTCCCAAACTGACACTCTAGACCCAAACTGTTACAGACCAAACTGTTACAGACCTATATCCATCCTGCCCTGCCTTTCTAAAGTATTTGAAAGCCAAGTTAACTTCTTATGGCTGCAGGGGCAGTATTGAGTAGCTTGGATGAAAGGTGCACAGAGGTGCCCAGAGTAAACGGCCTGCTCCTCAGTCATAGTTGCTAATATATGCATAATATTATTAGTATTGAATAGAAAACACTCTGAAGTTTCTAAAACTGTTTGAATTATGTCTGTGAGTATAACAGAACTTATATGGCAGGCAAAAACCCGAGAAAAAATCCAAAGCACTGCTTTGCTTTATCTTGGTCAGGTCGCAGTTGTAAATGAGAACTTGTTCTCAACTGGCCAATCTCAGGGTTTTTTTAAACCTGAGATCCTGCAGAATATATTCAGCGTATCTATAACCGTGGGGATTGTTTTGTGAGGGTCCGAAATAAACAGCAGAAGGTTTTCTGCATATAACGAAAGTTTGTGATTTACACCGGCTCTATTTATACTTGCAAAATGTTAATTTGTTCGTAGGGATTTACAGTAGCAAGCAGTTCTATCGCAATATAAAAAAGCGGCAAAAGTAGACATCCCTGTCTCGTGCTTCTATGTAGAGGGAAGTAGTCTGAGATTACTTTTGCTTGTACATACAGACGCCATGGGGGATGAGTATAATATTTTGATCCATGATTTAAGTACTTCACCAAATCGTCATTTACCAAGGGCTGTAAATATGTATTCCCATTCGATTCGATCTAATGACTTTTCAGCGCCCAGCGAGGTTACTACTTAAAGCGATTCCGTTGACTAACTGGCATTGACTATATTGAAAGGATGTCGGATGTTGAAAATCGATTGTCGTCCTGCCATAAAGTTTGTTTGATCCGGGTGAATTATGGATGGCATGACAGTTGTCAGATGGTGTGAGAGGACTTTCACTAACATCTTATAAATTGACACAAAGCAAAGAGACTGGCCTGTAGGATCCGCAAATGGATGAGTCTTTGTCTTTTTTTTGTTGTAAGACTGATATGACTGCCTGATTAAGGGTTGGAGGTAGTTTATTTGTATCAATTGCCTCGGAGAAATCCGTGCATAAAGGTGGGTTAATCTAAGAGAGAATATGTTATAAAATTCTACCTGGAATCCATCGGGTCCCAGTGATTTCCCGCATTGCATGCTAGCGATGGCTTGACCTATTTCCGATATAGAGAATGAACAGGCAAGTATGGTTCATTGTTCTTTATTTATAGTCAGAACGTCAAGTTTCTCATAGAAAGACTCCATATGGGAGCTGTTTGTCGTTTCTGACATATATGAGTTCTGGTAGAAACATTTAAATTGATATCGTTGGGGTCTACGAACGCGTTCCCATTTTTGTGCCGTAATATAGCAATTTGGCCAGATGTAGATGACTGTCTTAATTGGGGCAGAGTAGTTACATTTTGTTTTAAATACCTTATTTAGATAAGTATTCAGACCCTTTGCTATGAGACTCGAAATTGAGCTCAGGTGCATCCTGTTTCCATTGATCATCTTTGAGATGTTTCCACAACTCGATTAGAGTCCACCTGCGGTAAAATCAATTGATTGGACATGATTTGGAAAGGCACACACCTGTCCATATAAGGTCCCTTAGTTGACAGTGCATGTCAGAGCAAAAACCAAGCCATGAGGTCGAAGGAATTGTCAGTAGTGCTCCGAGACAGCATTGTGCTGAGGCACAGATCTGGGGAAGGGTACCAAAAAATGTCTGCAGCATTGAAGATCCCCAAGAACACAGTAGCCTCCATCATTCTTAAATGGAATAAGTTTTGAAAAAAACAAGACTCTGGCCACCCGGCCAAACTGAGCAATCGGGGGAGAAGGGCCTTGGTCAGGGACGTGACCAAGAATCCAATGGTCACCCTAACAGAGCCCCAGAGTTCATCTGTGGAGATGGGAGAACCTTCCAGAAGTACAACCATCTCTGCAGCACTCCACCAATTAGGCCTTTATGGTAGAGTGGCCAGACAGAAGCCACTCCTCAGTAAAAGGCGCATGACAGTCCACTTGGAGTTTGCCAAAAGGCTCATCAGACCATGAGAAACAAGATTCTCTGGTCTGATGAAACCAAGATTGAACTCTTTGGCCTGAATGCCAAGCATCACATCTGGACGAAACCTGCCACCATCCCTATGTGAAGTATGGTGGTGGCAGCATCATGCTGTGGGGATGTTTTTCAGCAACACGGACTGGGAGACTAGTCAGGATTGAGGGAAAGATGAACAGAGCAAAGTACAGAGAGATCCTTGATGAAAACCTGCTCTAGAGCACTCAGGACCTCAGACTGGGCAGAGGTTCACCTTCCAACAGGACAATGACCTAAAGCACACAGCCAAGATAACGTAGGAGTGTCTTCGGGACATGTCTCTGAATGTCC
This sequence comes from Salvelinus fontinalis, assembly GCF_029448725.1. Lineage (NCBI taxonomy): Eukaryota > Metazoa > Chordata > Actinopteri > Salmoniformes > Salmonidae > Salvelinus > Salvelinus fontinalis. Next base: position 29,569,756 of record NC_074672.1, read on the forward strand.
TTGAGCTGCCCAGCAGGAGTCGGGACTTGAAACAGATCAAGCATCTCTGGAGAGACCTGAAAATAACTGTGCAGCGACCCTCCCCATCCAACCTGACAGAGCTTAAGAGGTTAAGAGGATCTGCAGAGTAGAATGTGAGAAACTCCCCTTGTGCTAAGCTTGTAGCGTCATACCCAAGACCACTCGAGGCTGTAATCAATGCAAAAGGTGCTTCAACAAAGTATTGAGTAAAGGGTCTGAATACTTGTGATATTATTGTGATATGTGATATTATGTGATATTATTTTTATTTATTTTTTATAAATCTGCCAACAATTTTTAAAACAACGTTTTTGCTTTGTCATTATGGAGTATTGTGTAGACTAATGAAAAAATACATTTTAGAATAAGGCTGTAACATAACAAAATGTGGAAAAAGTCAAGAGGTCTGAATACTTTACGAATCAACTGTAATTGCATTAAGTATTAATAACAGAAACAGATTTTTTTTTATCCCTTATTGATTTCACTTGTTAAATCCACAGTGTAGATGAAGGTTGCTGTATAATTATTTGGAGTGGTCGAGGATTGGATTTAGAACACAAATTAAGTTCCCACCAAGTATTAGAAGGTGTGTATCCATGTTTGGGATAAGTGAAATCATGTTAGTTAAAGAAGATATGGTCATCCCAATTTTTTTAATAGTATTCCAGAAACAATCACATATAATGCCCATTGTCATCGGATATGGCATTACTAGGAGTGAACTGCACGTCCTTGTGTATTATAATTGCTGTACTGTGGCTTTTGGAGTTAAAATGTGTGCGAAATTGTTGATCCACCCATACATTTGCAAGACGATTTTGACCTCAAGGGTGTAGGTGGGTTTCTTGGAGAAAAACAATTTCTGCAATTTAATTTGTGTAAATGTGAGATAATCTTATTTCTTCTTATTCTGCTGATAGTCCCTTTGCATTTCAGCTTATCATAATAGTGGAACCTAAAGTATTTGTGGCCATTCAGGCTGTGAAGAAAGATAAAGAAAGTGCATCATGCTAATGATAATTAAAGACAATTTGTAATGGGGAATACTTGTAAAAAACTTAAGCATAGCATTAAAAGTCTTCCATATTACCATCCTGAATGAAATCAGGATACATCGCTGCCCCCCGTGAGACCTAGTCTTTGCTATAAAGGTGCCATTTTGTAGTAAGTATACATAGCCCTGATTGTAGTGAATAGCCTTCCCAACCAATCCACAAACATTTTAGATGGTGGGAGAGAAAGAAAAGAGAAAAATCTTTAAGTAAAAGCATTGTGATCATAATTATCATAGTTATCATAATCAACCTTCAATGAACTTCTTTAATTATATTATGATTCCAGTTTGGTAAAAATAGATTCCAAAATTTGAATCAGACAAGGAATAATAAGGCCAGGCACCACACCCTAATAGAGACACCCCCCCCCCAACTTTCACCAGTTGAATGTAGATACAAATATAATACTTTTTGTATCCATGGTCCTTGTAGGGGTTGACACATTTTTCATTGGGGAAAATCAAGTCCGAGATTTCTAAGTGGAAATTACACATTTCTGAAGCCTTTTTAAACCTCAAATACAAGTTGTATATTTCTTGCATTGCAACAGCTTGATCAAATTAAGATCTTACATCTGTATGTCATCAACTTCAGCCGCCATTACTGGAGTGTCTCCATGTATTCATCAAAGATCAGACAGGTTTGAATTATAGAGGAATCCATAGATCTCTCAGAGGATATGACGCTTTGTAAGGGTTATTAAAGAATCCTAAAAGACCTGGAGTTTAAACCCAGAGAGAATAAAGGGCTCAAGACTAAGAGTTTGGATGATGAATAACAGTGCCATTAGCAGACGCAGCAGCCCCATTGCATGTGTTACAGAGGTATGAGTTCTCCTCTCTGTGTGATTCTGCCAGCCAGACCAGAGTGTTTTGTAAAAGACAGTAAATTGGGCTCACTCTATAGTTCTTATTTTTCTTAAGAGAGGTCACTGGATACTTCCCAGATTACAAAATTCAAAATCTGATCCCAGCTAGCACATAACGTTCTGAGAACCATATGTTTCTTGGAGCTTGGTGAGAGTGTGGTTGTCCTATGGTTATTTTACATACAACCTTCCCACAACTTTCTGGGAATGGTACAAGATAGTTGCTTGACTTAGGAACATTTTCAGCACATTTAAGGACCTTGACAAAAAAACGTTATTTTCTTGTTATTCCATTACTTTAACATAGTGGTCACCAACCGGTTGATTGTGATCTACTGGTTGATGAGGAGGAGCGACGCTCCTCATCCAACCTGACAGAGCTTGAGAGGATCTGCAGAGAGTAATAGGAGAAACTCCCCAAATACAAGTGTGCCAAGCTTGTAGCGTCCTACCCAAGAAGACTCAAGGCTGTAATCGCTGCCAAAAGTGCTTCAACAAAGTACTAAGTAAAGGGTCTGAATACTTATGTAAATGTGATATTTCAGTAATTTTATTTTATATATTTTTTTTTTACTCTTTTGCTTTGTCATTATGGAGTATTATGTGTAGACCGAATAGGGAAAAAACTATTTAATCCATTTTAGAACAAGGCTGTAACATAAAAAAATGTGGAAAAAGTCAAGGGGTCTAAATACTTTCCGAATGTACTGTAATTCACCACCAACCCTGCTAGATCTTGTAGGCTTTGCCTTGAATGGCCTGAGATAAGAGGAAGTCAACGAGAGGAACTACCCACTAAATTGGCAAAGGAGCTGGAAAAAAGAAGCAGTGAAAAAAAAGTGACTACTACCTGTTTGCTTCTCCCTGAGGGTGATCTAGATTTGGGCTATTGGTACAGTGATAAAGTATACCAGCAGCTCAAGTAAAGAAAGACAATACAGGAAACAGTGGATATTCACTTTCTTTTCCTTGGAAATATAAACTCCACCTCATACCAAGTAAATGCAAATTGACATTCTTAAATGGTACACAACATTTGAAATGGATCGTAAAAGAAGACAATGTTTCGATCAATGTACTTGCATCATGATTTTCTTTTCTTTGCCAGACCTGTTTTTGGAATGTTAACATTCATACTGGGGCAACAACAGGACAGTAAGAGTTGAAAGGGCAAAGAGGATTTCCCATGTCCAGGCATTTAGGCTACAATCAAATATGGCTCAATGTGTCCCACTGGTTACACACTGGTGGAATCAACATTGTTTCAACGCAATTGAAATAAAATGTGAAGCCACAGTACAGTGACTTTTGCCTGAATAGCTGACTCCTACTGGTATATGATGGGTAATGAACTTAAGTGAGAACAAGTTTACCATCCAGATGCCTACCGGTATGCACCCTGCGTAGCTTTGGAAACCAGCTGTTCATTTCAGCTGAGCTATCATTTCCACCTCATTGATGAGCTTCCACACTCATTTGTGTAGAATTCCTAAATATCATTGAATAGTTGAAAATAACTTCTCTAACTTTTCTTAAGCAAGCTGTATGTGAAGGTAAATTCAGAGTGGGGCTGGGTTTAAGTAGGCTACATTGACATCACATTCTATTTCAATGTACCTCTTTACTCAGGTTGATAGCATGACGTTAAAACAATAACGTTGATTCAAACATACAATTGTACTAGCTATCAACACTGAAACAAGGTCAAATAAAATATGTCAAGCAACTATGAAATTCAGCATAATTTCAATAACCCAATATATATAGAATATAGGACAACAAATATTTTTAGGATATACTCATTCAAGGGTTTTTCTTTATTTTTACTATTTTCTACATTGTAGAATAATAGTGAAGATATCAAAACTATGAAATAGTTTAAAATAACAACAAGGAGGCTATGTACAGGGGGAACCGGTACAGAGTCAATGTGGGGTACAGGTTAGCGAGATAATTGAGGTAAAATGCACATGTAGGTAGGGGTAAAGTGATGATGCATAGATAATAGATAATAAACAGCGAGTAGCAGCAGCGTAAAGGGGGGTTTAATGCAGATATCCCGGGTAGCCATTTGATTAGCTGTTCAGCAGTCTTATGGCTTGGGGGTAGAAGGTGTTCAGAAGCCTTTTGCACCTAGACTTGGCGCTCCGGTAGGACCTTCCTCTGACACCACCTGGTAAGGAGGTCCTGGATGGCTTGGCCCCAGGGATGTACTGGGCCGTACACACTGCCCTCTGTAGCGCCTTGGGGTCGGAGTTTGAGCAGATGCCATACCAGGTGGTGATGCAACCCGTCAGGATGCTCTCAATGGTGCAGCTGTCAAACTTTTTGAGGATCTGAGGACCCATGCCAAATCTTTTCAGTGTCCTGAGGAGGAATAGGCTTTATGACTGTCTTGGTGTGTTTGGACGATGATGTGGATACATTACATTTACATTTACATTTAAGTCATTTAGCAGACGCTCTTATCCAGAGCGACTTACAAATTGGTGCATTCACCAAGGAACTTGACGTTCTCAACCTTCTCCACTACAGCCCCGTCGATGAGAATGGGGGAGTGCTTGGCCCTCCTTTTCCTGTAGTCCACAATCATCTCCATTGTCTTTATCACGTTGAGGGAGAGGTTGTTGTTCTGGCTCCACACTTCCAGGACTGACCTCCTCACTACAGGCTGTCATCATTGTCGGTGATCAGGCCTACCACCGTTGTGTCATCGGCAAACTTAATGAAGGTGTTGGAGTCATGCTTGGCCGTGCAGTCATGGGTGAACAGGGAGTACAGGAGGGGACTAAGCACGCACCCATAAGGGGCCACTGTGGTAAGGATCAGCGTGTCAGATGTGTTGTTGCCTACCCTTACCACCTGAGGGTGGCTCGTCAGGAAGTCCAGGATCCAGTTGCAGAGGGAGGCGTTTAGTCCCAGGATCCTTAGCTTAGTGATGAGCTACCAGGGCACTATGGTGTTAAACACTGAGCTGTAGTCAATGAACAGCATTCTCACATAGGTGTTCCTTTTATCCAGGTGGGAAAGGGCAGTGTAGCAATTGCGTCATCTGTGGATCTGTTGGTGCGGTATGGAAATTGGATTGGGTCTACGGTTTCTGGGAGGATTGTGTTAATGTGAACCATGGCCAGCCTTTCAAAGCACTTCATGGCTACAGACGTGAGTGCTACGGGTCGGTAGTCATTTAGGCAGGTTACCTTGCTGTTCTTGGGCACAGGGACTTTGGTGGTCTGCTTGAAACATGTAGGTATTACAGACTCGGCCAGGGACAGGTTGAAAATGTCAGTGAAGACATTTTCCAGTTGGTCAGTGCATGCTCGGAGTACACATCCTGGTAATCCATCTGGCTCTGCAGCCTTGTGAATGTTGACCTGTTTAAAGGTCATATTCACATCGGCTACGGTGTGTGTGATCACACAGTCATCTGGAACAGCTGGTGCTCTCATGCATGCTTCAGTTTTGCTTGCCTTGAAGCGCTCATAGAAGTCATTTAGCTCGCCTGGTAGGCATGTGTCACTGGGCAGCTCGCGGCTGGGCTTCCCTTTGTATTCCGTAAAAGTTTGCAAGCCTTGAGACATCCAACTAGCGTCGGAGCTGGTGTAGTAGGATTCAACCTTAGTCCTGTACTTACACTTTGCCTGTTTGATGGTTCGTCTGAGGGCAAAGCGGGATTTCTTATAAGCGTCCGGGTTAGAGTCCCGCTCCTTGAAAGCAGAAGCTTTAGTTCAGTGTGGATGTTGCCTGTAATCCATGGCTTCTGGTTGGGGTATGTATGTACGGTCACTGTGGGGACAACGTCATTGGTGCACTTATTGATGAAGCCGGTGACTGATATACTCCTCAATGCCATCAGATGAGTCCCGGAAGATATTCCAGTCTGTGCTAGCAAAACAGTCCTGTAGCTTAGCATCTGCATAATCTGACCACTTCCGTATTAAACGAGTCACTGGTACTTCCTGCTTTAGTTTTTGCTTGTAAGCAGGAATCAGGAGGATAGAATTATGGTCAGATTTGTCAAATGGAGGGCGAGGGAGAGCTTTGTACGTGTCTCTGTGTGTGGAGTAAAGGTGGTCTAGAGTTGTTTTCCTCTTGTTGCACATGTAACATGCTGGTATAAATGAGGTAAATCGAATTTAAGTTTCCCTGCATTAAAGTCCCCGGCCACTAAGAGCACCACCTCTGGATGAGGATTTTCTTGTTTGCTTATGGCTTTATACAGCTCATTGAGTGCGGTCTAAGTGCCAGCATCGGTTTGTGGTGGTAGATAAATTACGAAAAATATAGATGAAAACTCTCTTGGTAAATAGTGTGGCCTACAGCTTGTTATTAGATACTCTACCTCAGGCGAGCAAAACCTTGAGACTTCCTTAATATTTGATTTCGCGCACCAGTTGTTATTTAAGCAATAAGGCCCGAAGAGGTGTGGTATATGGCTAATATACCACGGCTAAGGGCTGTTCTTATCCACGCAACGCGGAGTGCCTGGACAAAGCCCTTAGCTGTATATTGGCCATATATCACAAATCCCAGAGGAGCCTTATTGCTATTATATACTGGTTACCAATTAAATTAGAACAGTAAAACTAAACGTTTTGTCATACCCATGGTATACAGTCTGATATACCATGGCTTTCAGCCAATCAGAGTTCAGGGCTCAATCCACACAGCGTATAATGACAAATAGACACCCCTTGTCTTACTGGATGCAGCTGTTCTGTATATTATCCATGTCGTCATTCAGCCACGACTCGGTGAAACATAAGATATTACATTTTTTATTGTCCCGTTGGTAGGATAGTCTTGAACGGAGCTCATCCAGTTTATTATCCAATGATTACACGTTGCCTAATAGGACGGATGGTAGAGGCAGGTTACCCACTTGCCGACAAGGAACCTGGGCCTGCGTCCCCTATATCTGTGTTTTCTCTTCACGCGAATGACAGGGATTTGGGCCTGGTCGGGTATCTGGAGTAAATCTTTTGCATCTGACTAGTTAATGAAAAAATCTTTGTCCAGTTTGAGGTGAGTAATCGCTGTTCTGATATCCAGAAGCTATTTTCGGTCATAAGAGACGGTGGCAGAAACATTATGTACAAAATAAGTTAAAAAATAACGTGAAAAAATACACAAAATAGCATAATTGTTAGGAGCTTGTAAAACGGCAGCCATCTCCTCCGACGCCATACTGAGAGTATTTAATTGGACTGACAACAGGTTAGTTGTCAGTCTCCACCCCATATATCTCAATCTATGCTTTTACCCCCCCCCCCCCCCCCCACACACACACACACACACTTTTGTATGCATGTCTTGGGCTTTATAGATTGTTTATTTGTATGTGTTGGGGGTTATTCTTTACAGAATCAAGTATATTTGTCCAGGAGTCAATTGTTCCCTCACTAGCACCATTCATTCTCGCTGTCGATAATTCTAATGTTATAACTTGTAATAGTAGCTGTATCCACTGGGGAATTGGGAGAGACAACATTTTTTTTGCGTCAGGGTTGTCCGCCAGTAGTAATCGTCTCTGATTGATTGAGACATTCAAGATGCTATCATTGTTAAGTAACATAGTAGAGGCAACGCATTGAATATTTACATTCATGCACTTCAAAATTATTTTTGTAACTTTGTCCCAGAAGCATTTAACTGCAGGGCACTCCGACACCATGTGAAGGAATGTGCCTACCTGATTTATGGGACACATTGAACAGTTGGGAGTTGGAGCCATTTCCATTAAAAGAAATACAGTCTGGTGTTAAATACAGTCTGAGAACAAACAAATTGATGGTTCAGATTATGGGATGCCAAGGTCTTATTTTTCCATATTCTGTTTCAGTTAAAGGGTTGTTCAGATTCACTTAGATCTGTGGACTATAGTTTTTCAATGGCCAACACAGAATATGAATTGTTTATATATTACAGGGATCAGTCCTTTCGGTAGCCCAGATAATTCATTTCTAAATCCCATCACTGGATGGTTAGGTAGTTGGGTTTCCTAAGGGACTCCATCGGCCAGCATAACCGACCTAAATTGCAATGTCTTTCAAATCTTGGAATGTTGTCAAACCATTACTGTCCATGATATCAGCAAATGTCCGGATTCCACATTTGGACCATTGGGGGAATGCTGTCCTCCAAATTGCAAGGCAATAGAAATTGTGTGAGGGATAATAGAACCAAAGTGTAGTGTACATTGTTTATGGGATATACTGTATCAGTGAAGACCACCTCTTCCAGGGCTATAGGACACACCATATTTCTCTCTATACTCAGCCAGGGGGAAGAAGAATCATGTCTAAGCCAAATTAAGAGGGGACGAAATGCTAGTGCCTGGAAATGATATTTAGTTTGGTACGGATAGTCCTCCCACGTTTTCCTTCTTTGCAAGTTTGTTAATTTTATCGGGGCTCTCTTACATTGCCATATAAATGTTGAAACCGCACTATGGATTGTATCCCAGTAGCCAGAAGGAGGAGACGAGGGAAGAGTACCAGAAATTCAGCTGTGGCAATATATACATTTTGACAATAGATATTCTTCCGGTTAAAGCAGCTGGGATATTAGTCCATCTACTGAGGTCGTATTTAATTGATTTGAGCGTTCTGTTAAAGTTTCTGACAAAGGAAAGAAATATATATCTATTCCTAAATATTAGAAATGGGAAACGATTGGAGATTGTAACGGTCCTGAACTGTTTTATGTTGTTTTTGTATGTGTTTAGGTCAGGGCATGTGTTTTGGGTGGGCAGTCTATGTTATCTGTTTCTATGTTGGTTTTGGTTGCCTGGTATGGCTCTTAATTAGAGGCAGGTGTTTTGCGTTCTCCTCTAATTAAGAGTCATATTTAGGTAGGGTGTTCTCACTGTTTGTTTGTGGGTGATTGTCTTCCGTATCTGTGTTATGTCTTGCACCATACGGGACTGTTCGGTTGTTCGTTTCGTTTCGATGTAGTCTGTTCCTGTCCGTGAGTTTTACGTTTTAGTTAAATAAGTTCATGTTCAGGTTTTTTTCGTCTACGTCGTTTTCTTGTTTTGTAATTTTGAAAGTGTTTTGTTTTTCGTGTTGCCATCGTCGTGTTTAAATAAAAGATGGCTTATTTCCCGAATGCTGAATTTTGGTCTGATGATCCTTCTCTCCTCTCCTCGTCCGAGGAAGAGGAGAACGACAGCCCTTACAGAGATGGAGTCCTCCATCGGGGTCTTGAGATGGACAGACTTGGTTTTATTTTATACCTTGAGATAGAACTGAATTTGTCTATGATCTTCAACGCTTTAGGGAGGGAATGACATACATTGTCTAGATAAAGTAAGATATTGTCGGCGTATAATGAGATGACGTGATTCGTAGAATTGAGAGATATTGGTGTAATTTCTTTAGATTGTCAAATTGCCTTTTCCATTTAATTAATCTAGCAGACGCTCTTACCCAGAGTGATTTACATGAGAAATTAGGGTTAAGTGCCTTATTCAAGACCACATTGACAGATTGTTCACCTGGTCGGCTCGGGAATTTGAACTAGCGACCTTTCAGTTACTGGCCCAACGCCCGACACTCTTAACCGCTAGGCTACCTGATGATTATATTGAAATTAGATTAAAGTAACAACCTGAGAGTCAGATTAAGTCAATGTATTTAAAATGAAGTTTTACACTAATTTCAATGTTTACAAGGCTAGTTAAAATTAGATGAAACAGTACTGGTTGATTACTTTTTTCAAATCCAATGTATTTTCTATGCTGATTTCACGTCATAATACATTGATAAATTAGTTGAAACAACATTGATTAACTCAGTGTGTACCAATGTGGCCTCAGGGGTAGACGTAACATAGTAAAGGTAAATCCAGGACACTCCAAATTGTATGATATGTTTCGTATGGTATGTATTAATTTGTGGATGTCCATCACCCATTTCATATGATATGTTACAAATTACAATTTGTATGATATGTCACGATTTGTAATTTGTACAATATGTTACAAATTTGTAAAACATTTCATGTGTTACGAATTCAAATTTGTTGTGGCTAACATTAGCTAGCTGGCTAACATTAGCTGGGTAATGGTTGGGGTTAAGGTTAAGAATAGGGTTAAGGTAAGGGTTAGGAGTTAAGTTAAAGGATTAAGGTTAGGGTTGTGGGAAGGTTTTGCTAACATGCTAAGTAGTTGCAAAGTAGCTAAAAAGTCATAAATAGTTGCAAAGTTGCTAAAATTATGTATGATGACATTCGAACATGGAACCCTTGGGTTGCTAGACGTTTGTGTTATATGCCTACCCATCCACCCCGACCGACCAACCAACTAACTAACCAACATTACATTTTGCCCTAAGTAACCTTCTGTCTTATGTAACCATACCAAATGTAAGATAACATACTAATTTGAGTGTCCCGGATTTATGTTTACTATGTTACATCTTGTCTATGAGACCAGGCTGTGTGTGCCCAGTGGTGTGCAACATCTGTAAGACCTTATCACCAGACTCTACCTGTGTATGAGTGTAGCATATTATGTAACCATATCAAATGTAAGATATCATACTAATTTGAGTGTTCCGGATTAACATTTACTATGTTACGTCTTGTCTATGAGACCAGGCTGTGTGTGCCCAGTGGGTTGCAACATCTGTAAGAGTTTATCACCATAAAACATTGCATCGATGTGTAGAAAAGGTTTCTAAAGGATATTCTGTGCAGGGAACAAAAACAACATAAAACCTTTGCAGTTATAAACAAAACAGTACCATGAAAAAGTATTTGTGCTCTTTTAAATGTTCTCTACTTTTATGTATTTTTGATACTGGATGTTATCAGATCTTCAACCAAAACCAAATATTAGATAAATGGAAACTGAGTCAACAAATAACACAACAATTACATACTTATTTAATTTATTTCATAAACAAAGTTATGCAACACCCAATGCCCCTGTGTGAAATAAAAAAAATATATATATTTAACCTTTATTTAACTAGGCAAGTCAGTTAAGAACAAATTCTTAAATAACAATGATGGCCTACCCCGGCCAAACCCTCCCCTAACCCAGACGACGCTGTGCCAATTGTGCACCGCCCTATGGGACTCCCGATCACAGCTGGTTGTGATACAGCCCAGGATTGAACCAGGGTCTGTAGTGACGCCTCTAGCACTGAGAATGCACTGCCTTAGACCGCTGAACCAACCGGGAGCCCGAAAGGTGTCTGTAAAATGAATAAAAATGTATTGCCCCTTTACACTCAATAACTGGTTGTGCCACCTTTAGCTGCAATGACTGCAACAAAATGCTTCCTGTAGTTGTTGATCAGTCTCTCATGTTGCTGTGGAGGAAATTTGGCCCACTATTGCATGCAGAACTGATTTAACTCAGCGACATTTGTGGGTTTCGTGGTTGGTTTTCACCAGGCATAATGGGACCCATGTCATCCAAAAAGTTATACTTTGAATCATCTGTCCACAGAACATTGTCTCAAGTCGAGACCCTCCAGTTGTTATTGGGAATCATGAAAGCTGGGATACGGGGCATAGTTTCCTGTGGACCATATGAGAGAGAGAGCAGGAAGAGGGAGGTCTTAAAATAGTCTCTGAGTTACAGCTCAGGCAGGCAGTCACACTGTGAGCTCCAGACCTTTCGGAGGGGAGTCGAACCACATCAGTCCATGCTGGGGAAACCTGGGCTTCATCCACGCCAGAGGACTGTCAGCTTCTCTTTAATGCATGTCTTGTCTCCAGAGGTTTACTAGAGGGATTGATCAGGGCTAAAAGAGAAGATACACATCATCTATCTTCTCCAATGCTTCTGACAGAGGAGTCTGGTCTTCTCTATTTTCATAGGTGAGCCAGATGACCCTCCTCGTGCCAACCCACATTCAGTGCAAAACCAAAGTAAGAGAAACAGTTACTTCTGCATGACTTTCATTCATTTTGCTATGCTCTTGTGAAGGAAATCTTTTGACAAAACTGCCTTTGACATTACTGTATTCTGTTTGATTCATCTACAGTTGCTGCATTTTTCCCCGCGGTATGACTGATTTGACATTAGAACGGAACACATTAAATGACTTATGTTCCTCTTTTGGAAATGTGAATGTCGTATTTTTTTGCAGTAGTTTGGCGTTTCAGACTTCATACTTTCAGGTTTGTCTCTAACAGGTTTGAAATTAATATATGTAACTACTGTAGAAGAAAATGTAAACACGGCATGGACAGTTAATTCACATCATGTGACTATAATGTACTGTACTGTATGAATGTGGGTAATCTTTATGAAAGCTAATTTATGGTTATATTAGATTATTTCTAATGTGTGATAATCATTAATAATGTTATTGACCTAAGCCAGAGGTTAACAATTGAGTGTTCAGAGAATGTTCCAAAACATGTTTATTTTCAGTAATTTTCTAACATTAGAAATGTAGGTTTCTTTTTAATATAGATAACCAATAGAACAAGTAAAAAAGGAAATGGATGTTATATGTCATACAGCTCCACCCCATGAGGCTCCGCTCTACTCATATAACTGGAGTTAAAATTCCCAGTATCTATCGTCCCCTCTGCTTGACTCATTCTATTCATCTGGATTCCTGTTTGTAATAAATCCTGTTCTAATGTAGTGTATTTGTGGCATCAACAATACGTATTACAAATTAAATAGAAATATCAATATGTTTGAATGAGGAGATTCTAAGAACAGTGCAGTACATTTAAAGTGCTACTCAAGAATCCAATGTGCAACAAACCACAAAATATGGTTTCAAAATTGAAGATTCATACGGACAAAGTCCATTGAGAAATAGGAAATATTATGTTTTATATATTCTATAGAACTCTATATTTTATAAATAGTATATATAAAATAAATATATCACCAAATTTCGTACAACTTTATTTTTCTGTTCATGAAGCTGATACGTTTCACCATTGGTTTCAGATCTTCATCAGAGCAAAAATAAACCATGATATCCTTCCCTTTCAGGTAAAGTGTCTGTGTGTGATGGTGTTCTTGAGTCTCCCCTTGACCATGGGAGACCCTGGTCCGTGCAGACACTCCATCACCAGAGATCACCTGCTGACCATAAGACACCTGGTGAGTAGTACAACTATACTGAACAATGGGAAATAAATATATATATTTTTTTTTAAACATGAAAAAATGTAAGCGGTATAAAGCTCTTATAATATGACAAAAATTATACATAACCAAGAGTGGTTTATGAAATACGTGTTTAATCACAGTGGCTCACAGTGGAGAGCAGGGCCATGCACAACCCTTTGGAGGGGCAGGTGCTCAAAGTGAAGAAAAAAACACCAAGCTGAAAGGGCACTTTTCTCAGGGCAGGTATTCAGGAACTCTTAGACCTCTATCTGTGCACGTGCCTGGTAGAGAGCATATTTTCAGTTAGATTTTCACAGTTAGACTAGAACCATTACACACTGATGATTGGGGTCGTTGAATGTCCAGCAAATTCCTCTCATGAACACAAGATATGAGAAGTCAATATCTATGTTGTTAACTTAATGACTCCTGATTTTTGCATTTATTTCTGTTTTACATAGATAGATAACCAGTTGCAGAGTGGATGCTCAATAACCTACACATTTATTGAGCAGAGAAGTTTGGTAAGGTAATTTCTATGCATAAAATGCATGTGCAGTTAAAACTTGGAAATTCACAAAGAACATTAGGTTAACTATTTTTATTTTTTACTGTAAGAAATTATACTTTCTTTGATTTTGGTACCATTTATTTTAATTGTTTTTACAAATGATTTGTTATATTTTTAGGAGAGTGGCAGAAAGTATCCACTGTGCACCACATTTATCTCAGCTAAAAAAAGGACTGTAAAAATAAGCATTAACTATAATCATTATGGCTAACCAAGAACAAGTCCCAGATATCAAGCATACCTTGTATCATAACTGTTATGAATTTTGACTGTTCTTCCATTCCATGGCAGAATAAATGTTGCTATGTGAAAGCTGCCATGCCCTGGATCTTGGAACTCCTGACCGGACACTTCAGATACACTCGGGGATCAGACAACCACAGCTACGTGTTGTCGCTGACCGTTCTCATCCACAACATTTACTCCCAGAGATGTGTGCCACAGATCAATGAGGAGCTGGAGGTGAGGGAGGTTTGATGCTCAAGAGCTCTCTCATTAATAAATAACAGCATTACTTGGGTGTTTTAAAGAAGATTCAAGGAACTCAATACTAAGCTCATAAAACTATTGTATAATTGTATAGATAGGACATGCATCCCATATACATTTTACAAACATTATTTTCTGACCCTATTGACTAGGACGACCCAGTGAGTTTTGGAATGTCATTCAGCAGTTCACCATCTGAGGCCCTGGGGAGGGTCCAGGATGTCCTGTCTGTGTACTGGGAGCTGGTGACCACCATGGACTCACCAGTAGACTGGAGCTGTGAGAGGGAGTACACAGACACCGCAGAGCCTCCCACAGCCCTCCCTACAGCACACTCTCTGACTACAGGTGGGCAACTTCCTCAAGGTCCGTAGAGATTCCCTGGCAAAGGCATAAAACAGAGAATTACATTATTATCGAATATAATAATCCAGTACAGCAATTTAGCAAAGTAGCTTAGAGAATCAGACCCACTGTCCTTTGGTGTTGCATGTATCAACTTGCTGAGCTCTCTGATTATCTTAACCTCACTTGTACATATTATAACCTGGCTGTTTTGACCTGTCTCGTTGTCCCCAGTCAGCACCTTTTGGGACTCAGAGAAAGCCCCTCAGACTGGTCTAGATGGAGACCAAGATGGAAACTTGTACAAGTTTGGTTTCATGGTCATAGCTCCATCAGTCTGTGGAGGACTGCTGTTCATATTCACTCTCTATTGCCTCATCACACACAAGGTAATAATGCATACTAAGAAGTTTGAGTTACTAAACAGCACTAAATACCCCTGATGCCTTTAAATTCAGTATCACAGTAAAAAAATAAGAGAAAGGGGAAATATACATAAAATGCAATTTACAAGTTCCTTTGTTTGTGTGATTTTGTTCCACCACAGATGTCCTACAGTACTGACCATCAAACATCACTAGGGTACCAAAACTCAAGGTAAAGTATCACACAGTATCTAGAATAATTGAACCAATGCAACATGATGACAACCCAAACATATATGTAGGTTCTAATTCAAAGTTTTACTTATAGTTTGCATACAGATATTCCGGACATAGAGATGCAGGTGGAATAAAGTGAGTATTATTTATCTATCATCTGTCAGTCTCTCTATGCATTTGCTGTAGCTACATATTCTGAATACTTCTCATTTCTCCACAAAGGCCGTAAAAGACAGATCGCTGCAGATGGAGGATATACCATCAAGCTCTCATCTCCAATAAACAATGTACAATGGTGGGTTACATATGATACATTTGATTGATATAACATCCTATGGACATTTCCAGTCTTTTTCTGGCCTACAGGCACTATCAATGGATTTGAATGGAGCTTATCTTTATGAGAATGCTATTCAAAGATGGGATATTATCATAATCTATGTTGTATATTGTGTGTATGTATGTATATATATATAATGTATGTATACATATATATTTATAACTTGACTTAAAATCAATATTTTCTTATACTGTTTATGATGATTGATCTGGTGAATAATGTGCCTTTGTCCACTGTAAAAAACAATAATTGTTTTGTTGTTTCAAATCGACTGTTAAAAAAGTTTCAATCGAAGAATTACTATACAGTTATCGCCAACATTACTGATAATAATACTTAACTATCCTTACAGAAAAAATACATGATCATGTGAAATATTCCAAAAAATATGTGTTTTTGGAAGACTTCACATGTGATCACATTTTCATATGTGTAGTTTCATGTTATCACAAGTTGCTTTACATGTTATCACATTAACTTCACATAAGATCACATGTGGACACACATAAGATTCATGTGTGTCCACATGAAAACATGTATTTTTGGAACATTTCACGTGTCCACATGAAAACATGTGTTTTTGGAATGCTTCACGTGTCCACATTAAAACGTCAGTGTCCCAAGAAAACATGTGTTTTTGGAACACTTTCTCCATTAAGGGCTAATAGTGTTTGAATTGTAGTTTGTACCATTGATGTCTTCCAGTTCTTTGCTTGTGGGGGGATTAATGTACATTTATCCAGAATGTTGAAAACTTCCTTCAAAACAGCCAATCAACAAGCTCATTAAAACTTTAAAAGCCATTTCATAGCCAGTATATTATTTTTTTCTCACCACTTCGTACATAAACTCAGCAAAAAAAGAAACGTCCTCTCACTGTCAACTGCGTTTATATTTAGCAAACTTAACATGTGTAAATATTTGTATGAACATAACAAGATTCAACAACTGAGACATAAACTGAACAAGTTCCACAGACATGTGACTAACAGAAATTGAATAACGTGTCCCTGATCAAAGGGGGGGTCAAAATCAAAAGTAACAGTTAGTATCTGGTGTGGCCACCAGCTGCATTAAGTACTGCAGTGCATCTCCTCCTCATAGACTGCACCAAATTTTGCCAGTTCTTGCTGTGAGATGTTACCCCACTCTTCCACCAAGGCACCTGCAAGTTCCCAGACATTTCTGGGAGAAATGGCCCTAGCCCTCACCCTCCGATCCAACAGGTCCCAGACGTGCTCAATGGGATTGAGATCCAGGCTCTTCGCTGGCCATGGCAGAACACTGACATTCCTGTCTTGCAGGAAATCATGCATGGGACGAGCAGTATGGCTGATGGCATTGTCATGCTGGAGGGTCATGTCAGGATGAACCTGCAGGAAGGGTACCACATGAGGGAGAAGGATGTCTTCCCTGAAACGCCACAGCGTTGAGATAGCCTGCAATGACAACAAGCTCAGTCCGATGATGCTGTGACACACCGCCCCAGACCATGACGGACGTAACCCGGGCAGTTGTTGTTGCCATTCTGTACCTGTCCCGTAGGTGTGATGTTCGGATGTACCGATCCTGTGCAGGTGTTGTTACACGTGGTCTGCCACTGCGAGGACGATCAGCTGTCCGTCCTGTCTCCCTGTAGCGCTGTCTTAGGCGTCTCACAGTACGGACATTGCAATTTATTGCCCTGGCCACATCTGCAGTCCTCATGCCTCCTTGCAGCACGCCTATAAAATAAACTAAGGCACGTTCACGCAAATGAGCAGGGACACTGATCATCATTCTTTTGGTGTTTTTCAGAGTCAGTAGAAAGGCCTCGTAAGTTTTCATAACTGTGACCTTAATTGCCTACCGTCTGTAAGCTGTTAGTGTTTTAACAACCGTTCCACAGGTGCATGTTCATTAATTGATTATGGTTAATTGAACAAGCATGGGAAACCTTGTTTAAACCCCTTACAATGAAGATCTGTGAAGCTATTTGGATTTTTACGAATTATCTTTGAAAGACAAGGTCCTGAAAAAAGGATGTTTCTTTTTTGGCTGAGTTTATTTAAAAACGTTTAAGTCTACTTGTAGGCGTACCTACTAATACAGCTGTTTACTGGGCCTAGAAAACGTATTCTGTTGTTACTATACAGTTATCCAAGAATAAATACTGAGTTATTAAAAGAGAGCTCGGATCAGCATTACAGAAGGTCTCAAATAACACATGATCAGCAATAACACTGTAATTCATTTAAATATGCATACATTTAATTTAGAGGGGTTTCATTGTTGCTGATATTGGCTCTAACATGGGAAAACGAATTCAACAACATGCAGGCCTATCTGTTTATCAAGACCAATCTTATCAGATCTTTGGTTTGAGAGAAACACATTAAAACACCTGGAATGCCTAGACATTATGACCTATTCCCACCCTGCAGCCGGATAGCAATGATGGATATTACTCTGCAAACTGATACTAATTTGCTTGTCATTACTTTGGGAGGAGTTCAAGTCCGAGCTATTGAACTGAGTCAATCTGCATCCCTCTAATTGTCAGAGTCGTTAAAGCACTCTCAACTCTGGTTTAAAATGAACTGGATCTATAGATATTTGGAAAACATATTAGGCTTAGGGTTGAGTGTCGAGTGTAATAGCAGTTATGATAACAACAATAATTCCATCAATCCAGATGCATCAGATATCAAAAGCTTTGCCATTCCGTCAGGGGAAGACTGAAACCGCCCCTGCATTTTTTTTTAGCAGTTAACACTTCTCGTAGACAATACACAGGCTAGCAGTGGTGTTGGTCTACTGGCACAAGCTTTTCCCTGAATACTTTTTAAGGAATCCAAAATGTGTTTTAATTATCTATAACCTTCTACAAGTGTATAACATATCCTCAGTGTCGATCAGGTTTGGGCTCAATTCAGAATTTTGGAATTGACTCCCATTCAACTCATGAGTTGAAATTGGAATTGAATTGGCCACTCCCCACATTATGTAGAATTTGAATGACAGGAAGTATATTTTAATTCAGTGCCATTCAAATAAATTCCCCTCAGTCATAGAACATGAGTTTCATTGAATCTGACAGTTCACACTTGCAGATACCAAAGAATATATCACTTTCCTCTGGAAACAATGTTTATATACTCGTTTAACCTTAGTGCTTAGAATAGTCAATTATATTCCTAACAACCATTTCGTTTGGCTTATTTTTGAAGGCATCAATTTAAAGGTAACACTAATGCATTCTGGGAAATCAATTATAATGTTTTGTTTTCCTTGATCATTCATTTTAAGAGTTTTTCCCGAAAATCTATTGTTTCAACAATATTTGATATGCTCGTATATAACAACATGCATGATCTTTTATGTACAAAATATACAGTATATTTGTATAGATTACACCTAATATAGAATAGAAGAGGCATTTGAATGTTATTGAATTCTATTTCCTTTCATTAAAATTTGAATTGCAATTCTGTATCCTGTTAAGTACTTCACTTCAAATTCAATTCACATTCAAGAATTTAATTGGAATTTATGAAACATTCTCAATTCAATTCTGAATTGAGCCTAACCCTGGTGTGGATGCCATGGTATGAGTTGCATAATGTGTCAATAATCTCTCCCTTCCTGCTCCGTTACGAGAAGAGGAAAAGCATTCCCATGACTCGATGGAGCTGCTGTCTGTTAGGGATTAAAGGCAGCTGTTTAAGATGAAAAGAGGAGCCTTTGACAGATGTCCCAATATGATTTAGTTCAAATATGTGAAAATTGGCACCAGAATAAGATAAGCACTTTCTGGAGGGCCGCCCAGCCTGGAGTGAGCGCTTTAAGGTGAAACAGGAGGGAGAAGGCAAAGGAGGAACATGGGGCTGGTTTTGAGTCCTGCTGGCAAAAAAACTGTTGTTTTTTCTTTCTATGTGTATCTAGTAAACACTGTTTAATTGCATTATAGTGGTTGGTCAGCCTTTAAAATGTGTGTAATTATTTAGATAATTTCAGATCCAAACATGGTCTTTGTCAGTTTCTGATTATCCATCATTACATATTTAGTACTAAGACATATCACATTCACATATCTATTGAATCCATTACTTTCACTAACTGCACAAGTAATGGATACAATGTACTTACTTGTCTAATACAACGTTGTTCCACATGAGGGAAGCAAAACACTGAGGGCTGATCCTAGATAAACATGGCCGCAAAAAACTCAGGATAAATCTCTCATTGACACCGACACATGATTTTTCAGAACAGAAAGTTATGCACATATTTCTCAAGTTAGGATTCGGCCCTGACAGTAGCACAAAGGGCACGGCAAGTCAAAGGCAGTTAGTTCCAATAAAGTGGCACTAAAATGTTGGGCGCATTCCTCTGCCAAGGTGTTGCTAACGCATGCAAGATCTTATTACGTCTGGGTATGGATTGTACAAGGTGTCGAAAGCGTTCCACAAGGATGCTAGCCCATGTTGATTCCAATGATTCCCACAGTTGTGTAAAGTTGTCTGGATGTCCTTTGGGCGGGGGACCATTGTTAATACACACGGGAAACTGTTGAGCGTGAAAAACTAAGCAGCGTTGCAGTTCTTGACATAAACCAGTGCACCTGGCACCTACTACCATACCCTGTTCAAGGGCACTTCGGCAATGTCATTTACAAAATAGCCTCCAACACTCTACTCAGCAAACTGGATGTAGTCTAACACAGTGCCATCTGTTTTATCACCAAAGCCCCATATACTACCCACCACTGTGACCTGTATGTTCTCGTTGGCTGGCCCTCACTACATATCCGTCGCCAAACCCACTTGCTCCAGGTCACCTATAAGTCTTTGCTAGGTTAAGCCCCGCCTTATCTCAGCTCACTGGTCACCATAGAAACACCCAACCGTAGCACACGCTCCAGCAGGTATATTTCACTGGTCATCCCCAAAGCCAACACTTCCTTTGGCAGCCTTTCCTTCCAGTTCTCTGCTGCCAATGACTCAAACGAATTGCAAAAATCTCTGAAGCTGGAGTCATATCTCCCTCTCTAACTTTAAGCATCAGCTGTCAGAGCAGCTTACCGATCACTGTACCTGTACACAGCCAATCTGTAAAAAGAACACCCGACTACCTCATCCCCATATTATTACTTACCCTCTTCCTCTTTTGCACCCCAGTATCTCTATTTGCACATCATAATATGCACATCTATCACTCCAGGTCGCAGTTGTAAATGAGAACTTGTTCTCAACTGGCCTACCTGGTTAAATAAAGGTGAAATAAAAAAAATAAAAAAATAAAGGATCAACCAAGTAGGCTACATACTTCTAGAATTGTAATGCAACCAATAATGGTAGATGGTAGAGGGTAGGTAGGGTTACAGAAAATGCCCATGGAGAACTCTGACAGGAGGAGAAGGAGAAGGCACAGTTTATTGACAATTTCCTCTTGAATACCTCCCTAACAGCAATGTTTGGGATTGTTTTTTGTTTTTCTCTCTCACTTGACATACAAAAGAAAATCTAAAAGTTGAAAACAATAAACAATAGCCACCTCTTTGGCCAACTATATAGTGAAATTCGATTTAGTACTTTTTCAAATGTATAACCTTTTAACCCATTCGACCACGACCACATGATATTTATTCAACTACATTACCATATTCAGACTGTTACAGTACAACACAAACCAGGATCAGATCGACATGTCCATTTTATATGGCATTATACAGAAAGTGAATGCTACACACAGAATATCACGATGGAAATAACAGACACTTCCTTACCGTTAATCTGGTTAGCCTGAAGGTAGAGGTTCTCTTGCTGATGGTGGGAATCTTCTCCAGTTTGTTGTGGGAAAGGTCCAGCTCCACCAGACCGCTGACATTGAACGTGTTGGGAGGAATCCCTCTGTCAGTCAACTTGTTATAGGCCAGCCTGACAAACTGCAGCTTGGGATACGTAGTGAGGAAGTTCACAGGGACGCTTGCTATGTCATTAAACTCCAGGTAGAACTGATGCAACACCTGAGGGAGGTTATCTGGAATCTTCTTCAATTTGTTTTTCCTCATATCCAGTAGTCAGAGACTTGAGTTCCTTGAAAGCCCCCCTGACCTCTTCAACAGTGTTGACATGAAGATGGAAGTAAGTGAGGTAGCACATCCCCTCAAACATGGATCTTGGAATTCTTGTTGTGACCCATGCGTAGATCCTTGATGGACTTGGGTAGGTTCACGGGCACGCGGGCCATCTCGTTGCTATCCAAGTACAGGCGAGCTTGCTGAAGACGTTCTTGCCCACCTTGTAAGAGCTGAGGTTCTGGTGCAAGTTGACCCAGATGAGGCTGGTGGCTTGTCAAAGACCCCATCCTGGATGCCTGTGATCTAGTTGCGCTGCAGGGAGACGTACTTCATGTGGGAGGGGACATGCGGGACGTGCTGTATATTGCGGCTGTGGCAGTACATGGCTACGGGGAAGCTGGCCAGGCAGTCACACTCTAGGGGGCAGTCATCGTCCAGCCGCTCGGCCCACATGGACGAGGGGTGGCAGTGGCTTCGCAGGTAGTTGAGCCACTGGAGTGCTGGGTGAAGCTCAGGTCCACCAGTCCAGCCACGATCAGGAACACCACCGTCCGTCTGCATGGTCACTGCAGGGAGAGGAAGGGGAACAGAGATCAGAACACAGGTGTACACTGTGGTGCTTAAATTATAATAATTGGGTTACATTTTACTTTTCTTTGTGATTGATTGAAATAAAAAACACAATTTTCTACCTATTACTTTCCAATTGTGTTGAAATTGAGTCTAGAAAGGAGTTATTAGTACTTGCCATTCAGTGCTTCTGAGTGGTGCAGCGGTCTAAGGCACTACATCTCAGTGCTAGCGGTGTCATTACAGACACCCTGGTTCGATTCCAAGGCTGTATCACAAAAGGCTGTCATTGGGAGTCCCATAGGGTGGCGCACAATTGGCCCACCGTCGTCCGGGTTTGGCCGGGGTAGGCCGTCATTGTAAATAAGAATTTGTTCTTAACTGACTTGCCTAGTTAAATAAAGGATAAAATACAAAGCTAGGTCATTAGTCATTTACAAGTGAATACCACTAAGACAAAACTGTAAAATCAAGGCTTGATAATGCTTGAAGTTTGCCCATTACACTTTCTCAAAACCTTGTTGTTTAATGTAAACTCTGAGAATTTTCAAGTGTTTTTATCAACAAACAATCGCTTTCATTTAAATACATAATTTCTCAAATGAATGGGAATAAATATACATTAAAGTAACCAGACAGTTGTTTAGAGGCAGTTCCTCCTCCCCAGTCTCTGTTGCAGTGTCTCCTTCAATCTGTGCTGGAGAGGGGATTTACCATTGTGTAAATAGCCCTCTCCCCCTTCTCGTCATCCCCAGCTGCAGCCCAGCTACTCTGTCACTTTACAACACATACATTATACAACGGGTGGGTCTAATCCTGAATGCTGATTGGTTAAAACCACATTCCAGCCAGTGTCTATTCCACAAATTACCACCGGCTAAATCTATGACGTTAGACCATCTGGTCTTCAACAACCTTGTTTTCCACCTCTCTCTCTGTTGTGCCTTGTCATTAACTCAGCTTTAGCTTAGCAACAAGGGTTATGCCTTGATGTTTCTATGTAAAGCCTTTCGGGAAAGAGATGCTGGTAAAGAGGTTAAGGTATGAGACCACATACAATCATACAAAACATGCCAAGGTATGACTGCAATCAATCCAATTAGACCTTCACACCAAAACGTGCTCCACTCTGTCAGAACGCCTCGGGGAACAAATTCACAGCTTTGAAGCTTAAATGCAAGTTATAGTCTTTAAACTGTGGAGAAAGTTAGCAAACGCCTTGACTGGCGCCCATTCAGACAGATGACCACTATTCCCTAAAGAGTGTCCCTTTCCTCTATTACCTGGAAAACAGGAGAGAATTACCTGAATTATGCAAATGATCTCAAGTTCAACTTATCTGCATCCTCTTCACCTGTGGAAAAGAAAAGTCAAAAACCAAAGTGGTGTCGTTAACACTTCACATGTAATTACCATTGTCTGTTGTCACAAACACAATGCCCTTCCATTTAATGGAGTATGAACATGACAAGAGCAATGGATGAATATTGGGTCTACCTGGATATTGCCAGGCCACTGATGGACTTACAGTATCATTGTAATTAGAACTCTACTAGTGAGGTCAGTAATATGGGCTTACTTGGAATCAACCTCAAACTACAAACAACCTCAGATCTAAATCCATGACTTCATTTGTTTTTTGTAGATTAAAATGTCCGGTATATGTCCAAGTGTCTGCATCTAAACCTCAGCCTCTGTATTAGGGAGCTGGCACCACATAGGGTGCTGGCACCACTGATTGTGCCTGAGGTAGACTTGATAATTGGTCTCTCTGTGTGTAGTGAAGATTGGCCAGGGTTGTGAACAACATGACACCAAGCAGAAAGAATGCAAAGTGTTTCCTGTTTCAGTGCCTTGGCTTGGTCCTTGAAGTTGAACTCACTGACTATGATTGGCTATGGTTTGGTATGAATATAACCAGCAGTAGGAGCCATCTGTGTCATGGTTTAATAGGACCATACCTACTACCTCTGGTGCTTAGGTTTCAAACAGGTACATGAAAAATAGGCTGTATATAATGCTACGTTCATAACCAAGTGAGAAGGGGGTATTTACTACATACGAATGGGAAAAATCCAGTTGAACGGCCCTCCAACAGGTAATTACTAATGGGAAACTCGTCTATCATCCATCAGCTCTGACCTCTCCCACATGCTGAGCTCTGACGTCACCTACTAGGGAAATTACCTCGATAACAGCATTTTAGGCAGTGAAATGCAACAAAACATTATAAAAGGTAATCTATACTAAACAAAAATATAAACACAACATGGAACAATTTCAAAAATTTGACTCAGTTACAGTTCATATAAGGAAATCAGTGAATTTAAATACATTCATTAGGCTCTGATCTATGGACTTCACATGACTGGGAATACAGATATGCATCTGTTGGTCACAGATACCTTAAAGTTGATCAGGCTGTTGATTGGGACCTGTGGAATGTTGTCCCACTCCTCTTCAATGGCTGTGCGAAGGTGCTGGATATTTGCGGGAACTGGAACACTGTCGTACAAGTTGATCCAGAGCATCCCAACATGCTCCATGGGTGACATGTCTGGTGAGTATGCAGGCCATGGAAGAACTATGACCCTCACACCCCAGATGCACAATTGAGAGCATCCTGTCGGGCTGTATCACCACCTGGTACAGCAACTGCACCGTCCGAAACCGCAAGGCTCTCCAGAGGGTGGTGCGGTCTGTCTGCCCTCCAGGACACCTACAGCACCCAATGTCACAGGAAGGCCAAAAAGATCATCAAGGACATCAACCACCCGAGCCACGGCCTTTTCACCCCGTTATATCCAGAAGGCAAGGTCAGTATAGGTGCAACAAAGCTGGGACCGAGAGACTGAAAAACAGCTTCTATCTCAAGGCCATCAGACTGTTAAATAGCCGGCTACCACCCAGTTACTCAACCCTGCACCTTAGAGGCTGCTGCCCTATATACATAGACATGGAATCACTGGCCACTTTAATAATGGAACACTAGTCACTTTAATAATGTTTACATACTGCTTTACTCATCTCATATGCATATACTGTATTCTATTCTACTGTATTTTAGTCCATTCTTTTACTTTTAGATGTGTGTATTGTTATGTATTGTTAGGTATTACTGAGTTGTTGGAGCTAGGAACACAAGCATTTCGCTACACAATAAAATGTGATTTGATCTGGGACATTTTCAGCATCCAGGAATTGCGTACAGATCCTGAAATTGCCATCGATAAAATTAAATTGTGCTCGTTGTCCGTAGCTTATGCCTGCCCATACCATAACCCCACCGCCACCATGGGGCACTCAGCTCACAACGTTGACGTCAGCAAACCGCTCGCCCACACGGCGCAATACACGTGGTCTACAGTTGTGACTGGCCGTTGGACGTACTAACAAATTCTCTAAAAGGATGTTGGAGGCGGCTTATTGTAGAGAAATTAACATGACATTCTTTGGTAAAAGCTCTGGTTGTGTCATGACTGTCCACGAGAATCCAAATAGGTAATATCAGGTTTGCAATTAATAACTTCAATCCTTTCACCCGTAGAGAAACTAGCGAGGATTAACAACTCACGCCCTGTTGTACATCAAGGGGAAAAGATTCAGGCCTGCCCTCTCAAGATTCACCAAAGGAATGTTCTTTGATTCAACAGACTTTTTGCCATTGAAAGGTCAGAGACAACCTATAGAACGCTAATGTCATTTTGTGATGTCATTAAAAATGTTACAAAAGAAATACTGTAACTTGGAAAGTATACCCACTACATGTACAAAGTTTCCAGTGTTTGCATGCAATATAATTTTTTAAATATTTTTGTTAAGAGAGAAATGTGATTTGAGAAGCTATAAGAGATAATTGTTTTCCATAAACTTTGCACAGTGAGTAGTCACTGCGACAAAGTGAGATCAGAGAGCATGTCAGCCGGCCGGAACCGCCCATTTCGAGCAATCTGTATAAATAATTGGTTAAGAAAAAACACAAATTACACCAGAAAGACGTGAAGCTGCACGTTTAAAGTGATTAACTTTGAATCTCAACACAAGGTGGAGACGATAAACTCACCTCCCGGACGATCACTGGTAAGGCTGATTAGCGGTCTTAAGAAAGTATCTTCGAAAGCGAATTTAAGTATGTACATCCTGTTACTCTGCTCAAACCATCGATACGGCTGGCTAGCCTATCTTCAAAGATGCTTCTTACAGAGTGAATGGAAGGAAAGTCAACTATGTAATTCTGTTCAGGACTACACGACAAGTCACCGGATACTGGAGAACTACAAAGAAGGACAACAATAGAATACTTTTTGGAACTATTTTGGACAATCAGAGCCTTACAAGCGTGCCGCGAAAAGGCCCAACCCCCTTTCCATGGTGGCCCTGTTCACCGAGAGACCCCCGGCGAACCCAGGCATTTCATGTAAATACATTTATGATTTCTTACTCAAAGCGGGCGGCGGTTCGTGTGCAAGGTATATGGATACTGTAGGTGGAGGGTAGGAGGGTAGTTTCTGAATGTACCAATGTTAAAAGTCTCTGTCCCTCTCCCTCCCTCGCTTCTTTAACAAGCATCAAAGTTGTTGCCCGCTAGGGACCTGTTTTCAGGTTATTACGTCTCCAGTCAATAACCAGTGCAGTATGTATGTTTATCCTGTGTTCCCACTTAATTAGCTAGTAAATAAATAAACCGATTTGTGATGTATCTGAATCATAAGGCTCAGGTTTTTGCAGATGCAAGGTTATAACTGTTCAGAATGATATGATTTGAGGTTATGATTGATAAGTTTACTGTTTATAGACATGATAGGTAAAAACCTTTTAGAGTTTAATTCAGTAGATGGTAACTCATTAAATAATTACTCTCGTGGTGCCCCAGATCCTGAGTTAATTGTTACATGATTCATTTAAATCGGGTAACAATTAAACATTGTTACTTATCTAATTAACTGTCTTCAGATTAATGTTAGTCAAGTCACGACAGTGGACATTCCTGCAGTCAGCAATTGCACGCTCCCTCAAAACTTGAGACATTGTGTGGTGTGACAAAACTGCACATTTTAGAGTAGCTTTTTGTCCCCCAGCACAAGGTACACCTGTGTAATGATCATGCTGTCTAATCAGCTTTTTGATATTCCACACTTGTCAGGTGGATGGATTATCTTGGCAAAGGAGAAATGATCATTAACAGACGTAAACAAATTTGTGCACAACATCTGAGAGAAAAAAGCTTTTAGTGCGCGTATGGAACATTTTTGGGATCTTTTATTTCAGCTCATGAAAAATGGGACCAACACTTTTACATGTTGCGTCTGTATTTTTGTTCAGTATATTAATGTGGTTTTTGAACACTAATTTGTTTACAAGCATGGTAGCTGTACTTTTAGTTATGGTTGGCACAGCTTATTGGCCATTATCCAATCAACGTTTCTCAATAGGTTCACAGCATGTGAATGCATCTATCTAGTATTTACAACTTCACAACTGCTAATTACTACCTTCCAACTTAGTTATGAACACAGCATAACTTAAGGTGACCAATCTTAGACATGGAGTACCACACAGTGTGCATAATTTGTTTGAACCCAGCACTAACACACCTGATTCAACTTATCTTCAATTAAGACAAATGCAGGGCTGGAACAAGAACCTAGCTGCACATAAAGCAGCCTTCTATTCCAGAAACACTGGTCATCTTTGGCATTGGAAAATATCAAAAAAGTTTGAATAGGAAAAAAATATTTGTTATAGCAGGATGTTTAAATAGAATGCTTACTTATTCCGTTTGATCATTTGTTTTAATTAATGCAGGCCAGTGTGTGGGCCTTTTATCTTTGATCTAGATGTGACCACACACCGCCTAACACATCAGGGGACATAGCAATAATGACATAACCAAATATCTTATTTAAACCTCTTCCTTGCAGTGTATTGACGCAAAATAAGGCAGCCCAATTGACATTTTTCACTAATTGGTCTTTCGACCAATCAAACCAACTCTGAAAAAGATCTGTGATTGGTCAAAATACCATTTAGTGGTAAAAATATCAGAATTGAGTTGCCCGTGTAAACGTAGCCTTAGAACCCTGCATTACATCACAAAATCGTCCACTCCAAGTCACGCATATATCAGAGGTTGACTGTATGAGGTTGAAAGCTTGTCTTTCCATCTCCATGACAGCAGAGGGTGGTAAAGGGCTGTACAAACAGGAGAATGTCTTACATTGCCACAGTATGACATCAAGGCTACTTTAGGATTCTGGCACACCACCAGTCACATACCAAATCAACACTTTCGAGAGGACAAGCGACTTTGTACGAGTTTTAATCCACAGTAAAAGACAGCCAGGACATTAGTACAGCAGTTTGAGACTAGATGTGCTACATTTCATATGTGTACCGCCATACCCCCATGCATTACAATGGTGCCCTTACCCTCAGTGTTCCCCATCACCTACCACAGCAGAAACCCTGAACAACACTATTGGTGATGTGTTGAAACCGACAGTTAGTGACACTGATGTTGTAGAGTTCACTAGTAAGAATTCTCTGATAAGATTTTCAAAAGAGTGCAATCAGCATTAATCTGTGGCTACACCATCTATGGGCTTTTGTGAGCTCATTCTATTGGGTGGATATTGGATAACAATGTCCCTGCACTACTGTCTACCACAAGGTGGCTTGAATATTCCCTCACTGTCATCACATTGGGAAAAATCCAAATTTGAGACTAGTGCACAGACCTTGAATTTGTGTCAATCACGGATAACGTCAATGGGAGGTGTGTGAAAAGTTAGGCTACGTGCACAGGTCTCAAGTAAGAATTCGTCCCAATGTTCTCAAGGCACACAGTCTTCCTTTCTAAACAGTCAGTCCACTTTAATGGTGGTGGTTATAGTTATAGTTCTGGCTACAGGTGTGTTGGCTAAGAAATCAAACCCAACCAACAAAGAAAACCCATTAAATTTCAGTCATACAATTCAAAAGTCCAATCTAAAACAAAGCAAAGAGTTCATGGCAAACAAAAAGTCCCACACAACAAATAGAAAATGAATACCATTGGTGTGAATAAGTATATACAACGAATGACAACTAAAGCAAACTAAAATACATACAATTGAACAAACAGAAAACATTGCATCCCCCATTGTGAAGAGTTAACTAATGTGGCCCTTCAGTGCACAGGTAATGTTTCCAGTGCATAGCAGGAAAACAAATATTAGACATAGCCATGTCCTTAAAGCAGGGGTAACCACAGTATAACTGGATGTTTCCATGGTCTCTAAGCTACTTACCCACGACAGTATCATCATGAGAACCATGTGGCCAATACTGAGGGGAATCAACATTGAAGAACACAGAACAGAGATGGGTCAGATGCTGAATTAGTTACAGTGCTGTCGGCTCGCATATAGTGATCAACAACAACAAAACCCACTGCCTCACAGATACCATGTGATAAACATCTGATATCTTTGCAGACAAAAAAATATAGTTCTTTACCTTGAATGGCAATGTTAAAAAAAAAACGATTAAAGGGGGTAAAACGATGAGAATAAAACCGCTAAAAATTAAGTTAAAACCTAAAATGGGGAGAAAAAAAATATTGAGATTCTGACTTTATTAGCTCTCTTTCACCGCATGAGTGTGTGCGTGTCTGTTTCACAGGCCCGGTGTTTCAGTGAGTGCTTTGGTTGCCTTCATTCTTCTCTTCATCAGCAGCGGATTGGTCGAGTCCTTGATGGTCTTGATTTTGATTTGCTCATAGTCCACTCTCATGGTTGCTAAGGCACTTGTCATTTCCTCCTAGTAACAAAAATAAAAACACCATTAGCATATCACATAGAAACAATTTCAAATCATGTGTAGATCACATAGAAAATCTAAAGAAGCAAATACACAATTGTGTAGAGTGTTTGCTTCTTTGTTGTACAGTCTAGAGTAGGATATTGTTGTGCTCAATCAGCATGGAAGAGCCGTGTGGATCCAAGTCAGAAGCAGAAAGAACACTATCAAATCACTACAGTGCCTGTGTCTGTGCATGTGTTCACCTTGACCTCCTCCCAGACGTCCTGCTCCTCCTGCAGCACACGGCTGGTGTGGAGAGGGGTTTGAGGGACCTCCATAGACTGCTGCAGGAAGACCAGCATGGGTTAGCTTTAGCACATAGCGTTAGAAAACACATTGTGTCAAACCAAGGCACGTGAATATAGGAGCAAACTGGAAATGTGAAAACTATTCAGAAATTCTTGGATACTTGATAAGTAGGGCTCCTGAGTGGCACAGCGGTCTAAGGCACTGCATTTCAGTGCTAGAGGCGTCACTACAGACCCTGGTTCGGTTCCAGGCTGTATCACAACCGGCTGTGATTGGGAGTCCGATAGGGCGGCGCACAATTGGAACAGCGTCACCCGGCCTACCCCGGGTTTGGCATTCATTGTAAATAAGAATGTGTCCTTAACTTAAGGCATCTTTACTATTAAGTAAAGATACCTTAATAGAAAATTACTCTTGATAGGTGTGTGAATTTGACAATTTTCTTGTCCTGCTAAGCATTCAACATGTAATGAGTACTTTTGGGTGTCAGGGAAAATGTATGGAGTAAAAAGTACATTATTTTCTTTAGGAATGTTGTGAAGTTGTCAAAAAGATCAATCGTAAAGTAAAGATACAGCAAAAAAAGTATTTTTACTTAAATACTTTACTCCACTGCAAACCAGACAGCACCATTTATTTATTTTTTGATAGCCAAGGGCACACTCCAACACTCAGACGTAATTTACAAGCGAAGCATGTGTTTAGTGAGTCCGCCAGATCAGAGGCATTGAAATAAAATGCACATTATTTTATTTAGAAAAATAATGAAGTAAAAGTGAAAGTTGTCAAAAATATAAATAGTAAAGTACAGATATCACAAAAAAGAACTTAACACCACAGTGTATTGGATTCTGTACATATTCTTAATAATAACCTTGTACTATTACATTGTGATCAAAACACACTGTAGCAACAGTTGCTCAATGGGTGTACCACCTAGGCCAAAGGGTATATTAGGGGGAACACAGAGGGGTGCTGTGCTTACATTGATCCAGGGGTGGTTCATGAACTCTGTGATGCTCATCCTCTGGGTGGGCTCAGTCTTCAGCAGGTGGCGGATCAGCTGCTTGGCTGGGAGAGAGAAAAACACAGGAAATCAGAGTTACAACTATTGTAAGCAATTCATACAGAATTAAAACTGCACCAATGCAGTATATGTGAAATTAAAATGTATGTTGTTTTTATACATAAATCCCATCAATGTCATGATATTCATTTTGAATTTGGCCCATATAAATGCCCCTGGCTTCTTTTTATTACCTTCTTCAGACACGTCAGACCACTCTGGGTTTGGGAACTCGTACTGTCCGTTCCTGATGCGTCTCTTCATCCCTGGGGAGATGGCCAGGCCGTGGTTGGAGTAAAAGGGAGGATACCCACACAGCCTGGGGAGAGAGGTGGAGAGGAACATTTACACAAACCAAAACATGCTACGTCCTGTAAATGCTGCTATTGGGAAATGATTCATGCTATCAAACTATTTTGTATCACTTACAGAATATACATGATGACGCCCAGAGACCACATATCACAGGACTTGTCGTACTTCTCTGGACCAAGAACCTCAGGAGCTGGGATAAAGGAGGGAGAAAAAACAAAAGACAAAATAAATTCTAGCATTATATTTAAAGAACATAGTAAATTAATGGCATTGAGGTCTTCATGAATAATTACACCAACAAGATGTAGGGTGTATTATAAACCACAGAGACAGTAAGCATGTTGAACAGCAAGCATGCAGATCGAGGGGCATGCCCTTACCAACATAATAGGGGGTGTAGCATGGCGTTGCCAGGGAGTTGAGTGTGGTGATTTCTTTTGCAAACCCAAAATCGGTGAGTTTGAGGAGGGCGTCTGGCCTTTTGGAGGTGTACAACAGATTCTCTGGCTGAGAGACGGGAAAAAAGCATTACATTTTTTGACTAAACATGTACATAAAATTTGTTCTGCCTGAAGGCATGTATGGTATAATTCTGTTCAGACAGGCTTTACCTTGATGTCTCTGTGAGCAATATCAATGGCATGCAGATACTGGATGGCTTCACCTATACTCTTCATAATGTCAGAGGCCTCTAGATAGGGGGTGGGAGAGAGGAGAAAGAGTTCAAGGCATTACTGAGCAAGGGAACAGTTGCATACCAGTGGAGTGAAGGGAGACATTATTCAAATGGTCAAAAAAATAAAAAAATATATGCCTTTACCTCGTTCTGTGAATGCCTGGTTCCCTCTGTCTTGAATATGGCTAAACAGCTCACCGCCATCCATGCTAAAATATCGAAAAAACATTTAATAACTTAGACTAAAAGGATGTGCGTGTGTGTGTGCGCATGTGTGACCTACCACTCCATGACGATGAGCAGGCATTTTCTGCCCTGGTAGAGGTTCTCGTAGACGTCCATGATGCGTACGATGTGAGAGCAGGGCGACGCCCTCCAGTGCAGCTCTACCTCCCGACGAGCCTTCGCACAATCCTGCAGCATCTGAAGAGGGAGGAGACGAGAGAAGGGTGAGAATGGAATCAGAGGTTACAACTCATCACCACTGATTATAACAGACAGTAGGCCTTCTACATAAAAGTGAAAGCAATATAACAGACAGTCAGAATTACCCAGCATCAGAAGGGGATTTTTAGGCTTGAACTAATAACCAACAATGACGCAAGCTTATGGTAAACCACACAGAGCCGAGCTGCTGACATCTTTCAAAGAAGGTTACGTAGTCTAGATTTCTCCTCAACCAGTGACTAGTGTACCACTTCCTCAACTACTGAGGATGCATCAGGCCAGGGGTCTCAAACTTTCAGTGTCTAACTTGTCACCTTTGTTTCTAAATGAGAAACAACGCAGTGGCTTTTCCGTCATCAGTTTACTACGAGTTTAGAGAAGACCTCAAACCATGACGGAGCAAAAGCCTCATAGAGGTAGTCACTTCCCTGACTCTGCCATTCAGATCTGATTACGGTAGCCTCAGACATCATAATAGAATTTCCCTTCTTCCCAGATGCTACTGCTCCGGAGCCAGCCTTAAGCAACCTAAAGACTTTACTTTCAACTTTGGGAGTGCAAGAACAATACTATATGAAACACCAAGCTGGTGAATAAGCTAAAGGCTTAACCCTCATTGTGCCTGCTGTGATAGGCTAGTAAACAAAAGCACACATTGGTAAACACTTTACAGTCAGATGCATTAATCAAGGGAATCTTGGATTGGCATCAATTCTCCAACGTGTTCTTCCTCCAGATTAAGCTGGCTGTAAACTATATTACTTTGTGGATAACGTCCACTAGCCTGTGTCACATCCTGAGACTTGAACAGTGTAGAGGCCAGTTAAGTCACGTGTAGCAGAGCAGTTTCATGGTAGGGAAAGGCTTCAGGAACACACAGAGACAGACTGACATTTAAAAGTATAACTGACAGTGTTTTAGCTACATGAAATGTTATTCAAATCTGTTCATATACACCCCCAGGGCTTCTAAGCTAACATATAGAATTGTTTTAAGATGGTCATACCTAGGGCTGTGGCGTTCACGAAATTTCATCAGCCGGTGATTGTCAAGTAAATAACTGTCGGTCTCACGGTAACTGACCGTTAATGAACATAAACATTAAGCTTCTACTGGCTTACACAGAAGCCACTGATGAAGACCTTTGGAACATCTACATTAAAAGAAAAAAAGTCTCATACTAATATATATATATATATATATATATATATATATATATATATATATATATATATATATATATATATATATATATATATATATATATATATATATACTGCTCAAAAATATAAAGGGAACACTTAAATAACACAATGTAACTCCAAGTCAATCACACTTCTGTGAAATCAAACTGTCCACTTAGGAAGCAACACTGATTGACAATACATTTCACATGCTGTTGTGCAAATGGAATAGACAAAAGGTGGAAATTATAGGCAATTAGCAAGACACCCCCCAAAACAGGAGTGATTCTGCAGGTGGTGACCACAGACCACTTCTCATTTCCTATGCTTCCTGGCTGATGTTTTGGTCACTTTTGAATGCTGGCGGTGCTCTCACTCTAGTGGTAGCATGAGACGGAGTCTACAACCCACACAAGTGGCTCAGGTAGTGCAGTTCATCCAGGATGGCACATCAATGCGAACTGTGGCAAAAAGGTTTGCTGTGTCTGTCAGCGTAGCGTCCAGAGCATGCAGGCGCTACCAGGAGACAGGCCAGTACATCAGGAGACGT
The DNA here is from genome assembly GCF_029448725.1 of Salvelinus fontinalis. NCBI lineage: Eukaryota > Metazoa > Chordata > Actinopteri > Salmoniformes > Salmonidae > Salvelinus > Salvelinus fontinalis. Next base: position 29,604,105 of record NC_074672.1, read on the forward strand.
TGAGGAGGCCGTAGGAGGGCAACAACCCAGCAGCAGGACCGCTACCTCCGCCTTTGTGCATGGAGGTGCACTGCCAGCGCCCTGCAAAATTACCTCCAGCAGGCCACAAATGTGTACACTCCATCACATGATCGGGTCTTTCTCACAGCCTACAAGTGAAGGCAGACACATCGGGGACGCAACTACGTGTTCTTATCCAATTCCGAGGTGCATATTGAAGATATTGGTAAAACTGTCCACATTTACTTTGTCAGCGAACAAGATGAGTAGGCCTAACGAACAGTTAAAACACTAGCTTAATTCATTCTACTATCCCCCATAGTACAAAGGTCGACCTATTCGATTCTGTCCGAGAAATAAATATTCCAAACATAGTCTGGGACAGTTGCGGGATGAGATTTAACCAAATAATACAACCACTAGCATCAAAAACTTTTTTTTACGCAATGTGGCTGACAACAGATCAAAACATTTGAGCGTGAATGTTCCATTAGCAGAAAACACCATTATAAAAAGTGACCGCAAATGCAATTTGGCATGTAATGCCTTTTATTATGAAAAGGTGCATTTTTAATGGTGAAAATTATCTTTCCCAAACTTGAAACTCACGCTCTGCTTATTTAGGCCAGTTATGCTCTACACCCCTGTAAAGCAGATTAATGTACTTAATTTTAAGAAGTTATTTGGCGGCTTTGTATCACTAAAGCTTATTAAAACATTTAGGCCTATGGGCTTGGCTACATGAGGTGTGTGACTATGACTA